>NW_022111327.1:6651748-6662653 GCF_000313985.2 Echinops telfairi | reverse complement strand
GCACATAGATCTATTTCCCCATCCTCATATATAAATATATTTGCATATGTACATGTCTTTATCTAGACCTCTATAACTGCCTCAACGGGCTATTTCTTATAAAGATTTCTAGGTTAGAAGCATGTGAATATAGCAGACTGCCACATTCTTCTTCCACAAAATGGCTGGTGGGTTGAAATCATTGACATATGTGATTAGCAATCAAGTGCTTTCAGAATTACCACTCCTTTCAGAATTACCATCTGATCAAGCAATTCCAATCCTCAGTTTAACACACACACCCCCCAGGAGAATGTAAAATATATGACCAGACAGAAGCTTGTTCACAAATGTTCGTAACAGCACTATTCAGAAGAACCCCAAAGTGGAAACAACCCAAATACCTATGAACTGATGAATGAACACATAAAATGTGATCTATCCAGACAATGAACAATTATTCTGCCATAAGTGCTGATACATGCTACAGAATGGATGAACCTCACAAACATCCTAAGTGACAGAAGTCAGTATCATTTCATTTCTACGAAATCTCCAAAATAGACAAATCTATAGAAATAGGAAGTGGTAGGGGTGGAGGAAGGTGGGGAGGTTAGGAGAATTGAGTCATCCTTTTGGGGTGATGAAAATGTTCTGAAATAAGGCAATGGTGATGATTGTGCAGCTATGAATATGCAAAACCCATAGGAATTCATAGTTTACAATGGGAACATTTTGTAGTATGTGAGTTTATGGTAAAGCGAAATTGCTTAATATGACTCTTCTGTCCATGTCCTTTATAACAACCACCAAGTAAATGGGTGGGGGAGACATGTAAGCAAGGTGTAGAGGACTCTAACTTGGGGACAGATCAGTTTTGCATCTTACTGGGGACATGAGCCTTCTTAAAAGCAGAAAGAGAGAAAATTCCCTGGCTGCCAGTGAAGACGTTCCCCCAGTGGAGCAGGTGTGAGATCCCTATCCGAAGCCACAAACGCAGCAGGGGCATCAGGGAGTGTTGCTTGTAGACCATGAGGCAGAGCGGAGGAACAGTACAAAGACCATGAGGTTGAGCAGTGGTCTTCCTCATGCACAGAACAATGCAGAGGCCAAGGACTAGGGAGAGACATGCCTGCCAGCATGACTGAGAAGAGGCATTGGACAATAGAATGGTATCCTTAACTTTTTGTAACCTAATAGCTCCCCTAAAGCCCTGGCGGTGTAGTGGTTACACATTGGACTGCGATCTGCATGGTCAGCAGTCCAAAACCACCAGCAGCTCCACAGGAGAAAGGCAGGGCTTTCTACTTCCGTAAACAGTCTCAGAAACCCACAGGGGGTTGCTATGAGCTAGCATTATTCCATGGCAGTGTGTTTTATTTGAATAAACCCCATGATCATGAGTATTGTCTGGGTTTTATGTTGCCATTCCCATGAATTACTGAACCTAGTGAGCAGTCAAGTACTATAGGAAGGATGCTGGATGTCCAAATAGGGTATAAGAAGGGTACAGGATAGAGGCAGTTCTGAGCTCTGCTTT
Source organism: Echinops telfairi (assembly GCF_000313985.2). Classification (NCBI taxonomy): domain Eukaryota; kingdom Metazoa; phylum Chordata; class Mammalia; order Afrosoricida; family Tenrecidae; genus Echinops; species Echinops telfairi. The sequence goes on along the minus strand of NW_022111327.1, from coordinate 6,661,134 downwards.
CTGGTAATCAGTCTTGGGCTGGTGTGGACTTGATTCTTCTTCTCCTTTGTCTAGGCAGAGGAGGTCAGACGTGCCCCCCGCCCTGTCATTTCCTCAGAATTATATCTCCCTTTATATAAAAAAAGATAAGAATAAATGAGTCACAGAGAAACAAATGACTTCACTCTTCATTTCAAAGTGACCATCTGATATTTTTTTAAAGCGAGAAAAAATCGATCATCTGGTCAAATGAGGGCAAAGGCTTTTCAACAGGGGCCAGGGCAGAGGCACTGATGGCCGGGAGAGCTTGCCTGATTTGAGGGACAGAGTAATGAGTGGCAGAGTTGGTGTCTACCAAATGAGGAAGAATGAGCAGGGAGGACGGCAAGAGCAGGGGTAGTTGGGTGCCCGGGAGCCCTATTTACACTAGAATGAAACATTACCCTGTGTCACAAGTGTCGTGTTGGAACCCAGGGTTGTTGCCATTGTGTCAGTTTATCTCCTTGAGGGGTGTCCTCTTTTTTGCTGACTCTTTCCTTTACCACGCCTGGTGTCCTTTACCATGGACTGGTCCCTGCTGATAACATCTCCAAAGTTCAGGCGATGAAGTTTTGCCATGATCACTTCTCAGGAGCATTCGAACTGTGAAATGTGAAGTTGGCATGGACTAGGGAGGTGACCATGTTCAGATGACTTCCTAAGCAAGGTAAGCATGGGCGCCCTTGTCCTTACTGACGAATCTGTAGTGCACAATTTCACATTGTTCACCACTTCGATGATTCTGCTTCTCAGTCTGGTGGGTTAGCTCCCTCCCACCCCTACAGCACCTTCCTCCAGAAGCAAAACCACTTTGTCACCTGGACAATCCCTGGCCGATGGAATGCCCAGTAAGGAAAGGAAAGCAGGGCTTACTGGGCTTGTTGACTAATATGTGGTGAGCAGCTTCACGTGTTTGTCACAGCAGTGAAGTTGTTCACTGTAGATTAGTAAGCAGATGCAAATAAGTCTGTGCTTGCTTTGCTTACTGGGTACTCTGCCCCTGGCGGCAACAGGGGAAAGGGTGAGAATGTACCATATATACTCGTGTATAAGCTAAGGTATTCAGCACATTTTAATGCAATTTTTGTGGTTAAATTTGCATTAAAAATGCAGATGCATCGGCTGATATTCAGGTCGGCTTACACTCAAGTATATACGGTATGTGGGAAGTAGAACAATTGGGATCATGTGAAGGTAAGTCAGAACACATTGCTACAAATACATGGAAACCATTGTTGAACAAAAATAGCTACATGTGAAGCTACTGTTTCTAGACATGTGCTCTACACATTTCTGATGGCAGTGTTTCCATCTCTGTAACCCAGCCCCAAGAATTCTGGTCACTTCAATTTACACCCTATCAAAATGTTAGTTTGAGTTTCTTCAAGGGACTCAAATCATCCACCTTTTCAATGTTCTTTGAGTTCAGGGGATCAAAAAACTGACAGTGCACGATCAGGGCTGTGGAGTCAACGGTGTAAGGTTTCCCCTAAAATTCTCATAGGGCAACTCTGGCTACCCTAAAAAAATGAGTAGCTGCATTATCCTGATAGGAAAAAGAATTCTTCAGGGCAACTAGCCTGGCCTGTTTCGCATCATACAGTTTTCAGTTTTCTTACAGCTTCTTCGAGGCAAGTCCTCTTGATCATCTTTTGAGAAAAAATCTATCAAAAATATCTCCAAAAACAATCGCATGACCTTCTGAGCTGTTCCTTCTGCCTTGAGTGTAACTGACCCAGCAAATCCATAGTTTTGATTGGACATTTTGTTTGTTTGTTTGTTTGTTTGTTTGTTTGTTTGTTTTTTGAAGGCACCCTACATAAAAACAAGTGTATTACCTTGACAAAGAACTTACCTGCACCCTTAACAAAGAACTTACCTGCAGCCATCCACTGATCACAGAGTCGTTTAAACATGTTGTCTGGAAGAAACCCATACATGTATGCAGTGGGGCCCTAGTAGCAACATACCTATGGACAGAAGGTAGGGGTGGAAGGGAAAAACCAGGCCTAACTCCTAGATTTGGGGGTTGAGCTACAAATAAATAATTGCCCTTGTTTCAGACCATTTCTTTAGCCATGAATGCCCTGCTATATGTCAATTTTCACTCTTTGTTCTCTCAAATAACTCAACCCCCATTGACAGCTGTGTGATAACAATAAAGCCTTTTACCTTAATGCTCCTGCCTATTGTTATTACATTATTACTTCCTTCTGTGTTTTAGTTCACTCTCTGCTTGTATGCTTAGAATATTTAGAACATAAACTTTCTATAAAGGTCACCAGCTAATGACTTGTTTCTGCCAGTGAAGGTAATTCAGGGTTCCAGCGAATTATAGGAAGCTTATGTTTTTCCAGAGGAGCTGCCCCTGGAGTTTTAAATCAGCTGTGGTTTTCAATGACTTGTGCTATTCCTCTTTCCATCAGCAGAGCTCATTAAGTTGGCTTGGAATTTCGTGGGGGGGGTGGGGGTGGTTATAATGAACAGTGAAGGGCCGCCAATATATTCCATAGGACTCAGCTGAAAAGCTCTACATGAGTAACTTAATAAGGTCACCATCAATGTAATTTTTTTCTCTTTTGTATGTATTCCAGTTTTCTAAAAGCTTTGGCTTCTAAAATTAGTTTTTTAAATTAATGAGTATTTCTGAAATACAATAAACCTCTCACGGAGAAATCAAGTAATCAGTATTAACTGAATCTCCCATTTCATCAGCAGTACAGAATTATGTGATTTCTCTTTAAGCTACCTGGAAGGCGTCACCTCTCTTTCAGGTGCCGTTTGTCTAACCACACGCAGGCCCTTGGGCACTCAACATGCCTAAAACACGTCTCATTACTTTTCTCTCAAGCTTTTATTTCTTGATTATCCCCTCTTCTGATTATTGTTATTAGGAGCCCTGGTGGCATAGTGGGTTACGCCATAGGCTGCTAGCCACAGGTCAGCAGTTCAAACCCACCAACTCTCTGAGGGAGAAAGATAAGGCTTTCTACTCTCATAGTTGGTCTCAGAAACCCACAGGGGCAGTTCTAATCTGCCCTATAGGTTCTCTATGAGTCAGAATCAACTTGATGGCAGTGAGGTGTTTTTGTTTTGTTTTTAATCGATGGTCTTGCCATACACCCAGTCAAGTGAGTCAGAAACCTTCCCACTCATCTCCCTCATTGAATTACTCTAGTCATGCACCTCCTCAATACTCACTTATCTGCCCAGTGTCTATTTCTATGTAAACCCTATTGCCACTACTTTGTTTCACTCCTATGTAGTTTGCTTGAAATACTGTACAGTGTCCTCAAAATTCCTCCTCCTTTCAGTTGTATTCCTATCCAAGCCATCCTTTACTACAAGGGGGGGCAATGTCCAGCCCGAGGGCCAGAGGGCTCACCAAGTCATCAATCCTAGCTAACGTCACACACCTCACCAAAGAGAAGCAGTTCCAGCCATCACATCCACTCAACTCACTGCCATCGAGTCAATTCCAACACACAGTAACCCTACATGACAGGGTAGCACTGGTCCCTGTGGGTGTCCAAGACTGGAACTCTTTAGGGGAGTAGGAAGCCTCATCTTTCTCTCACAGAGCAGTTGATGGTTTTGAACAGCTGACCTTGCAGTAAGCAGCCCACCTATGCCACCAGAGCTCCCAGCTATCACATTAGTGTTGAGTTAATGAAAGGTTTGACCAGTGTGGCCCACGAATGATGTTTTAAGTATTCAAATGGCCCTTGGCAGCAAAAAGGTTCCCTGCCCCTGCTTTGCTGCCACGGTGTGACTTTCCTAAAAGTCTTACTTTTAATCTCCTACCTAATTGCCTATAACAAGTCCTGATAACCTGTTGGATAAACTCCAAAAGTGCAGTCTGCAAGACCCTTTGGGATTTACTCTTTGCCAATTTTCTCAACATCATCTCCTACACTTGCTCTATGAACTAGAGACAATGAATTGATTAGAGGTTTTCTGAACATGGCATGACTCCTATACTCCTCAAGGGCTCCAAAACATGCCATGCCTTTCACATCTCTTTGACTCAGTACAAATGGCTGCTCTGCCTGAAATATTTTTCCCCTGATTCCCCTCTCCCCACAGCCCTCCTCTCTTCAGTCCACACCTTTCCTTCTTTAAGACCCAGAACAAATGTCTTCTCTGTGAAGCTTTTGAAGACTCACCCCTTGTTCCTGATAGAGAATAGCATTTAATGAATGCTGATTAATAGGTAGGTGTAGGGATGGATGAAAAATAGCTCAAGGGGGCCAGGTAGTACCCAAAGAAGGTCCTGGTACGTGAACAAGAGTAGGCCTATCCTGTATGCCAGTTGCTGAAGAGTCAGTTCTGACCCATGGAAATCCCATGCGTGTCAGAGTAAAACTGTGCTCCAGCTGGCTTTCAAAGGCTGATTTTCCAGAAGTGAATTGCCAGGCTTTTCTTCCAAGGAGCCTCTCTGTGGACTCACACTTCCAACCTTTTGGTCAATAACGGGGTGCCGGAACCAGTTGTATCCCACCTGGGCTCTCCAGAGTGACGAATATGGGCAAACAAGATCGGAAATTGGACTGTGACAGCTCAAGGACATTGAAGAGTGTGATAAGTTGAGTCAGAGCCACAAGATTGAAAATTGGAAAGGAGGGAAAGTTTCTGAGAACAGAGGGGTGAGCAGAAGTAGGTTTGGGGAGGCTTTCCCATTCTTAGTTCAGCCTATCTCAGAGAAGAAAGTGGAACAGGCTCATCCCTGAGATGAAGCTGCTGCTAGAGAAAAGGAACTCGGAGACAGGCTTTCTTGGAAAGGGGAAGGAAGATGAGCTCATCTTGAAATACGCATTGCTCTTTTGAAGTACGACTCGGATATAGTCGTCTCCTTTCACATGGCCCCCAAAGGACTCCACCCCATAAACCACCCTCCACCACCCGAACTCCCTGCCCTCGAGACCAGGCTGACCCTGTGGGACAGCGTAGAAGTGCCCCTGTGGGTTTCTGAGATGGGAACTTTTCACGGGAGGAGAAAGCCCTTTCTCTACGGAGCTGCTGATGCTTTCAAACCACCGGCCAGGCACGTAGCAGCATGATGCTAACCACGAGGCCGCAGGGCTCTTTAAGCAACCCTACACAAATACAGTATTTTGTTCTCATAGCTCCTCTTCCTGATAATATGATCTAGAAAGATTGCGTTTGTTTCCACCCAAGGGACTTTGGCAAAGAAGTGAGATGTCCCTGAGGTCTCTAGTTCTCACTATGCTTTTTTGCCCTAATTCAGTGCAGAGAAGACAGGAAACCTCAGCTCAGTCCCAGATCCTCCCTGATGTTAAGAGAGAGAGAGAGAGAGAGAGAATTGTAGGATGATAGGACTTGTAACCCTCTTGGAGGTCATTTGATCCCATCCTCATGTATCACGGATGAGGACACTAGGCCCAGAAAGCTGTGGTTAGTGACAGAACTGGGACCTGAACTCAAGTTGTTGGTGGGGGGGGGGGGCGGTACACTTCTCAGTAATCTTTCATCACAGCAAATTCTTACTAATTCACCCAATAGAGCTGAGCACCGGTTTATTTTGTGCCAGGCATTGTACAAGAGTCAATCATACCGTGATGGAGAAACCATGCTGTGGGCTTTTAAAGCACTAATAGCCAAAGAACTCGATCCGTTTCAGTAGTTGGCTCATGAATGAGAGCAGAGCCCGACAGTATCATGGAACTGCAGAGGGGGCGTGTAGCAGAGAGAAGGGGTGAGATGGAGAGAGGCGTCAAAGAAGGAAGTCTTTGTGGAGCAGGTGATAGCTAAAGTGCCTTCAAGAAGGCAAGTTAAAAGGAAAAAAAAAAGGAGAAGACAAGTTAGCCGGGAGACATTCTCTCCTTGCAGACTGTGTCACCAATGCACAGTCTGTCTTCCCTTCCCAATGAGACTGTGTTTGAGGAAGAGGTCTGTCCTCGGCTGCAGTCCCCTACATAGTGCCCAGTGCCTGCCTGAGTACGTACGTGCTAGGTCATGAACAAAGACTAAAGCCACCGACGGAGCGAACGAGTGAGTACTGTATTAGGGGAGGGTATGTTTAAACTTACAGATGCCTCACGGAAATGTTATGATGCAGGCACTATGGTTCTCCGGTTTAACACACAGGGAAATGAAGGCTGAGGGAAGTTAGTGCCTCTGTTGCTAAAAGAATGCACAATCAAGAAAGGTGAGTGCTGGACCCCCGATTGGGACTAGATGAACAACTATGTGGGGAAATGGCCCACGATGTTTAAACAAGCAGAAAGGCAAGAACTGAGGTCGCTGTCATCGAGTCCATGCTCAGAGACTTGCTATGAATCCCAGTGCTTAAGTCCCCATTTTTCTCAGATTTTCCATCATAATCCAGGGAGATTAAATTAAATAGCATGCGGCTGCAAATGATAGGATACAACTGACCCGAGAAACAACTTGGCTTGGAATGGTAGATAAGACAGCAAGGGGATTTGCATGCAACTTTGAGCGAAGGATTCAGTCTGCCTCCTTCCACTTCCACAGTGACCGATTTTCTGGCTGACACCAACAACCTAAGCACGTAAGTGCTGCCCAAATCCCACCTGTGGTCACACCAGGCTGACCGGAGCGCTCCCCGCAGCCTGACTCAAGGGGCATCCAGAGAGGGAAATCTGCTTTCAAAACAATTGGCCCACGTTTGATTCCAGGTCAATGTAGCCACTGTACCTTTTTAGGTTCAATGTGCTATGCCCTCGTGAAGCTAAAAAAAAAAAAGAAGAAGCCCCAATCCTGCAACTGTTTCATGGACATGTCGGAGAGAGACACAAGGCAACATTCAAAGTTTACGAGGACTTTGGCTTACATTTCTCACTCTCGGATTAGAAAATGGCTTGATGGTTTGTTGGAGTGTTTATTTGCTTGTGAGGAGTTAGTGGACAAAGCTAACTTCCTCTGCCAAACATATCTGGCACCTCACAATTGGCTCACTCCAAACTCACAACCCCTCAGCGTGACTCCGAGGCACGAGCACTGCTGATCCTTCCACAGAACTTGGGCAGGATCTGTTCAGCCTTGCTTTTCTGGGTTCATTCACCGGATCCTTAAGCACGCTCCCCTCGCCCATCCCACTTCTCTCCCTAATTAAAAAAATCCACCGCTACCGAGTCCAGTTGCACTCAGAGCAACCTGATAGGACAAAGTAGAACTGCCCGTTGGGGTTTCCAAGACTTTAAATCTTTCTAAGGAAAGACAGGCAGCCTGATCATTCTCTTGCACAGTGGCTGGGGGGTTCGAATGCTGACCTTGTAGTTATCAGCCCAATTGTAATCCACTACCCCTCCCCAAACTCCAAACTCACTGCCCTTGGGTTGACTCTAGCTCACAGCAACCCGATAGGACATGGTAGAACTGCCCATTGAGGGGTTCTGAGATGACAACTCTATGGGAGCAGAAAGCGTCATCTGTCTCCTGTGGAGCAACTGGTAGTTTCAAAATGCTGACCTTGTGATTTGTAGCCAACGACTAACCCACGAGGACCCCAAACCAAAACCAACCTCACTGCCATCGAGTGAGTGCTTGTGGGGTAGCAACCCCTGTGGGGTGCCAAGACTGTAACCGTTGATGGGAGCAGAAAGTCCAGTTTTTTCTCTCAAGGAGCTGCTGGTGGTTCCAAACTGGCCACGATCGGGATCACGCAGCCCAACTCAGAAGCACTGCGCCCCCAGGCCTCCGTGAATGGACTATGCCTCGGCAGCCCTTTTCAGGAGCGTTGGAGTCTCTGGGTGCTGCAAATGGTTACGCACTCAACTACTAACTGAAAGGTTGGCGGTTCAAATGGAAGCAGATGAAAGGCTTGACCATCTCGCTGGTGTAGGGCTTATGCGTTGGACTGCTAACCATGAAGTCAGTATTTCAAAACCAGCAGCCACTTCTTGGGAGACAGATGAGGCTTTCTACTTGTATAAAGACTGATGACAGTCTCAGAATCTCCATGAGTCAGCATCTATTCACAACCCGTGAGTTTGGTTTGGGAGGATGGAAAGCCCTAGGAAGTGCAGTTCTCCTGTGAAACAGGGGGCTAGAGGACGGTAGGGGGGGACCACGAGTCAGACTCAAGAGCTACTGGTTTTGAAAATAAGCGATTTAGCTCTCTTGGTCTGCCCCTTGACACGTTCCTCTGGTTAGCATGTGCCAAGGGGTGCCACCAATTCATGAAGTGCTGGAAAGTGCTGCACAAGTGTTTGCAAAGTGCCTCGCTGTGTTAATGTAGAAGCAGTTTAGCAAGAAAAGCAAAGACAAACAGAGATATGGGAATGAATGTTGGGGGAATGGGACGTTGACCAAGTCTTCTAAATCTGTTAGCACTAAGCCCTGACATTGACGTGCTGGTGAATCCTCAGTGGAGAATCCACAGGACAAACGTGATCCTGTTTCTCACTGTGACTGTGTTGTTAGATGGAGGCAGTTAGGAAATGGACTAAAGGCCAGTAAATGGAGACTAGAAAGCAAAGAAAATGAGGGAGGAGGTTCTTGACAATAGAGTGCGCTAGACCGAGAGTGAGGAGACCCAGATTCTGGTCAGAGCTCTTTCCTTAACTTGCTCTGTGACCTTGTTCAATTCCTCATTTCCAAAGTCTCTCTGGAAAAGCACTTGTGCAGACACACCTCAATGTTGTGTGCTTCGCAGATGGTGCATGTTCTTCAAATTCCAAGTTTGGGATAGTCCTGCGTCGACAAAGAATTTCGGCGCCATTTTCCAAACAACGCGTGCTTATTTTGTGCCCGTGTCTCATTGGCTTGATTTTTCACAATTCTTTCCAACTTTTTCATAATATTTTTGCACATTTAATAGACTACCAAACCTCATATCGTGCTGATTTGGACTCATAACGATCCTGCATAGGGGTTCCATGGCTGTAAATATTGATTTGCGGTCATGAGCCACACTGGGAAACTTAAAAAGAAAGAGGTATGACTTGCTCTGTTGTTTTTCAATCATTTTATTGGGGGCTCATACAACTCTTATCAGAATCCATCCATCTATCCATTGTGTCAAGTGCATTTGTACATATTTTGCCATCATCATTCTCAAAACATTTGCTTTCTAGTTGAGCCCTTGGTACCAGCTCCTCATTTTTCCCCTCCCTCCCCCACCTTCCCTCCCTCATGAACCCATGACAATTTATAAATTATTATTTTATCACGTCTTACACTGTCCAATGTCTCTCTTCACCCACTTTTCTGTTGTCCATCCCCCATGGAGGGGATTATACATAGATCATTGTGATAGGTTCCCCCTTTCTACCCCACCTTCCCTCCACCCTCCCGGTATCACCACTCCACCACTGGTCCTGAAGGGATCATCCGTCCTGGATTCCCTGTGTTCCCACTTCCTATCTGTACCAGTGTACATC
>NW_022111327.1:6611105-6650950 GCF_000313985.2 Echinops telfairi | reverse complement strand
CGATTTTGGATCACTTGTTGTTCCCTTGTCCCTGGGTTTGTTAACACCCACTTCCTTTCCCCCCTCCCCCTCTTCCATGCCTCCCCCATCCGTAGGTCCTGTTGTTTTCTCCTCCAGATTGTTTATTCTGTCTATCCAATCTAGATAGACCTGCAGAGATAACAATATGCACAAAAACAAGACAGAGCAAAACAAAGCAACAAAAGAAAACAAAACACCAACATCAACCACAAATTTTTTGCTGTGATCTGAAACCAAAGCAGCAAGATTTCTGAGTACTACCTATAAAGCAGGCACAATTAGAGTCAGTTATGAACAGAGACAACAAATGCAGTGTTCGTTTTGTGAGATAGGGTACTAGCCATGTGATTCAGGTTTGGTTCGGGTTTTCAACATTCTGTCAGGGATATATCCAAAACCTCCAAACCCATTGCTGTGGACTCCTTTTTAACTCATCTTACTCACTGCCATGGGGCGGCGCTATAAGACAGGGTAGAACTCCCTTGTGTGTTTCTGAGACTGTGACTCTTCATGGGAGAAGAGAGCCCCATTTTCGAACTCGTGTCAGTATAGTTAGCTGCCCAACTTGTAACCACTATGCCACCCAGGCCCTGATTTCTGACTCATAGCGACTCCCATTTTATGGGTGAAACAACATAATGTCATTTGCTTGAAAATGCTTCTTCCTCCTCACCGCAGAGGGAGGGGGTATACTATACTACCAGTCAGGCAGAAACAAGAATGGCATAATGTTGACGATGATTACAACTTGGCGTTGGGTACATGGAGGTTCATGAGACCATTCTCTGTAACTTTTGTATATGTTCAAAGCACTCAGTAACAAAATGTTGAAATTAAAATGATATGAGTCTGTCTGTTTCAATGGAAGAGGAGGCAGAACATTGAAAATGCATGAAGGGGGGAGTGTCGTGTGCGGGGGCAGATAAAGTTAGTTAACATGAGGACCCTCTGTTTGTCTACAGGTATCGCACTAACCTTATCCCCAGTCCATGAAAATAAATATTACGTGACTCAAATGTGCTTTTGTCCACTATTTTATTTGGAGGCCATTGGATCAAAAGGGCTGATACTGTGTTTATACCGTTTAGGCAGAATCTCCTTTCCCCTGATAGCAGCGCTACTTTACCTCCTTGCCAGAGCCTGGACCCAGCTGCTTCCCACCTAGAGGACGATAGCATCCATTTTGGCATGATGAGGCTATTGACGTGAAGAATGGCAAGCTCCGAAGATGATGAAAAGTCACTACAGGGACCTTCAGCTTTCGTCATTATTGACTCAGTGAGAGAAATTGAGCAATGTACGGTCAAAATCTGGTCCGTGGAGTTATTGACTACAAAAATAAACGTGTGACTCAGTCTCCCACTCAGGGTCATTAGAAATGTTGCAAGTTTGAAAACTCAACCCTCATACATGTAAAGCTCTCGAAGCTTTCACAAACACATCTGGAAATTGCCTCTGTGGTCAAGAGCTACATGTTTCCTGCCCCACACTCATTCTGGCCAAAGGTTAGATTTTATCGCCTGTTGCCTCTGGGCCTGCCTTGCTTCAGATGGGGTTTGGGTGATGGGAAGGAAAAGCAGGCTGACCAGTCCCATGTTCTGCAGCTGTTTGAATAGGCCTCTTCTTGGCAGGATTGATCCGGCATCCTGGTCCTCTTGATTACTTTGGCCTTTCTTAGCTCATGATACCTCAGCATCCTGAATCTTAGTCTGTGAACCCGCAGCTTCCCCAAGCTTGGTTCCCTGCAGAACTCCCTATGCCTTAGCACAATAAGAGAAACAAAGCACTAGGACACATGAGGGAACCTGGTGATTCAAAAGAATCATTGCTGACATTCATAAAGCATTAACTCTACAAAGAATCCTCACAAGCCTAATTAAGTAGGAACTATGATTACCGTTTTGATCCACAGCCTGATGCCTTTGCAGAGTCAACAGAACACTAGTAAGCATCTTCTTCGTCATTTCTGTATTCAATTGTATCATAACAAATTCTGAATAACATTGAGAAGAATGGCAATTGCAGAACCACGGGGCACCTGCACATCAACCAAGAGGCAGTCATCCAGACAGGACCAGGGAGCACTGCATAGCTTAAAATGAGCAAAGGTGCATGTCAGGGGTGTATCCTTTCACCATGCTTATTCAGACTATGTGTCAAGTGCATAATCCAAAAAGCTGGACTAGGTGAAGCAGAACGGAGTCTCAAGATTAGAGGAAAGCTTGTTAACAGTCTACAATATGCAGATGTCACAACCTTGCTTGCTGAAAGTGAGGAGTCTTTGAAAAGTTTGCGGCCAAAGGGCGAGGACTGAAGCCTTCACTATGGCTCCCAACTCAATGTAAAGAAAACATAAATCCTCACAACTGGACAATAGTTAACATCATGACAAAAGGAGAATAGAGTGAAGTTGTCAAGGATTTCGTTTTACTTGGACCCACAATCAATGCTCATGGAAGCAGCAGTGAAGAAATCAAACGATGCACCACAATGGGCAAATCTGCATGATATGGCCTCTTTACAGTGTTAAAGAGCAAAGATGTTGCTTTGAGGGTTAAGGTGTGCCTGACCCAAGACTTGATCTTTTCAATCGCCTCATAGGCATGTGAAAATTGGACAATGTGTAAGGAAGCAGGAGAAGAGGTAATGTCTTTGAATAGTGGTGCTGTCCAATAATAGGCCTGAAGAACAAATAAATGTGTCTTGGAAAACTACAGCCAGAATGCTTCTTAGAAACCAGGATGGTGAGACATCTTCATATGTTGGACATGTTATCCAGAGAGACTAGTCCCCGGAAAGGGACTTCATGCTTGGTAAGGTAGAAGGTCAGAAAAAAAGAGGAAGATGCTCAACGGGATGGATTGACACAATGACGGCTACAGTGGACTCAAACATACTGTCTGTTGTGAGGATGGGGCAGGAAGCGCAGTTTTTGGTTGTATATGGGGTCACTATGAGCAGGAAAGGACTCACCAGCACTATTACTGTGTTCCCATTCTACAGATGAGGAAAGGCAAGCTGCGAGAGCATACATCATGTGGTTGCATGAACTGTAGAGATGTGGCTAATTTTCCTAAACTGTAGAACTAGAATTTGAAGCCAGGTCTAGTTGATTCCTGAGCCAGGTTTTACCCACCCTGCTGTCTAATATATAAGTATGCCCACTGAGTTCCTATTGATAACTATAACTATGCTTCAATTGTCTCAGGTGAAGAAATACCACCAACTTGAACGTACAGGTCAGGGGCTGTGACTTCTTATTGTTGTGTGTGGCCACTACTGTTTGCCCAATTCCCTGGGCAATATATGTGTGTGTTCATTGGATGGAGTGATAGAAACACATTATCTTCCAAAACACAATTGAGTAATTCCGACATGGGCTGAAACATCCCTAAGGATTACAACTAGTGAACCCATTTAATGATTAGAACTAGTGAATCCATTATTGTCTAGTCGAATTTCACTCATAGCTTCCCTATGCAGCAGAGTAGCACTATTCCCTAGGGTTTCCCAGGCTGTATATCTTGATGAAAACCACATCTTTCTCCCTGAGAATGGCTGCTGGCTTCGAACCTCTGCACTGTGCCACCTGGACTCCATATAACCAGTATAGAAGCTCAATTCGACTTCCCTGAAGTTTGAAGTCATGAGCCAGTGAGTCAGAAGTTTGAAGGAAAGGTTTAAAAGTCAGAAAGAGCAATGATGGTGAAAGCTGAGACAAAATTGCAGGTGGAATTTTTCTCCTAAAGACATTTTCTCTAAAGAAAGGAATTTGATGGATGCTGTTTTAAAAGTTGCAGCTACACAATTAATTCTAGCCCCAATTGAGACAAAATATGTGGGTTCTGGGTCCCTTTCCATTGGACACCCACCCAGCCAGAGGTTTCACCCAAAGTCCGGTGGCCACCACTTCCACAGCCCCGGGGTGGTCCCTCTCTGCTTACTCTCCCAGCAGAGTATGCCAGTTAAAAGGCTTGTCTTAAAACAAGCAGCCATCTAAGTGAAGCATCAGTAATGTTCATGTGGAAGAAGCACACCAGCCTGTGTGACCCAAGGATTGTAAATAATAAAATCTAAATCTGAAAGAGGGAATAATATCATAGCTTAATTTGTGAAGGCTATGGAGGACCGTGGAAGCTCAAAATCCGTTTGCAGGGTCCACACATGGATTAAGCAGCCTCTGACCATAATTGAGGGATGTGACTAGTCATGCTATCAGAAAGAGAGCTTTGTAAAGTTAATTATGGCACTTGTTAGGTTAAAACATAATATTTTATAATTTTACCTCCCTTTTGACCCTTACAAAGTTGTTTCTATTCTTTTTTAAAAAGTGAAATAGCAATACACGTGGATTAAGCCTCTGGTGAATCTCCTCTGACCATAGACTAGGAATGTAAATAGCCTTAGTATAATACAGAATGCATTAGAAAATGGATTATTGCAGATGCAGTAATCAGATGATAAGTTACCATATCATCTGATCGCCCTTATAACCCATTTTAAATTTGTTCTATTTCTTAATATTTTCTGCTTTCTTGTCAAGTGAGGTTTTTGTTTTATTTTACTACTGTTGTTAGCTGTAAAATTTTTTAAAAATGTTCTCTGTATATGAAATCCAGGATAGGTAAATATGGGAAACAGAAGGATTTCTCCCAAGTTGTCTCCCCCAAATATATGCCAGACTTAGCTGCTTGAGAATGACTGTACACTTGGAGGTCATCAGGAGTGGATTAGGGGTCATTCTCCCTAAGAGCTATCAGCTGTCTAGACCCAGCAGACACCACTGTTTATCCCACAACCAGTAGGACTCACTCCCTTCTTATAAGGATAGTAGTTGTCTGTTTCCTTGTAGGAGACACCAGAGAGGTCAAACCTGCCCCAGGATGACCAAGGTTAGGCTGCCATCATGAATCTAGGGTCTGCCCATCTTGTCACATGTATACCCCTAGACCTTGCCATTTCTATAGGCACACCCCTAGCTCATCCCCTTCCTGTTACGCTTATGCCTATCATACATTCCCTTCCTACAATGTGTACGCCTATTGTACTGCCCCTTCCTGTGACGTGTGATTCTGTAATCATGTCCCCCTAAAGTGATATAACACTTGGTTAGCAATAAACAAAGAGCTCTCCCCGGTTCTCGGTCCTGAGGGCTCCCCTGCTCTCCTGACCGGGTTCCCCCCACGAGGACCACCAAGCGGGGCTGAGGTGAGCATGCTACCATGAAATGTGTCTGACTCCATTACTTGACTCTTCTACCTCTCATGCTCTTTATGACTTTACTATAATCTTTACTTATTATCGCTGTACAATTGCGCCTACCGGACCTCTTCCCTTCTCCCCACAGGTTAATGGTTCCTTGGGGAGGTTGAGTAGAAATGGGGAGCTAACAAAAATGAGTACAAGAAAGAAGAAAATGTCCTAAAATTGATTGTATCGTGATTGTACAATTCTTTTTAAGATAACTGAAATATTGAATTATATGATTTGTGAATTATGTGCCAATAAAACTGTTTGTTTGTTTTTTAAAGTTTCAGCTACATAATTCCCCAGGGGAAGTTGGGTTAAAAATAAAAGAAGACAAGTTGTGTTTGAGTCATCAGGAAAATCTTCTGAGAGAGAGGTAATTTAAACAGGATGTTGAAGAAAATAACAAAGGAAAATGAAAAGATACAACTGGGAGCTCTACATGAAGAGAAAAGCCTATGCAAAGGCACCCAGCCATGGTTTGGAGATGACTTTGGCACACTGTATTTGACTTAACTATAGAATTTAAAATATTGGAAAACTCTGTGCTATGAAGTCAATTCTGATTCATAGTGACCCTACAGGACAGAGTAGAACTGCCCTGTGGCTTTCCAAGGCTGTAAATCTTCACAAGGGTAGAAAGTCTCATCTTCCTCTGACCGAGGGCTGGTGGGTTCAGAATGTGGTTAGCAATCCAAGACACAATCCACTCTGCCACCAGGGCTCTAAACCTTAATGGAAGTTTAGATTCAGTTTAAGAAGCAATGGGCAGCAACTCTCCCATTCACTAAAAGGCTCATAGTTGTGTAAACTGGCTCAAGTCTGAGAATTGATTGAGGGGTCATGATTCTCTGTTCTGCCTATTTGAATTAGATTTCATTCACTTGACCTAGAACTCTTCTTCTTGTACAGATCAAGTAAACATTTAGTAAGTTTCCCATCTATTTCACTCTAAGCCAGGGACATTTTGCCTAAATAGCCAATGCCATAAGTCTCTATGAGCCAGACTATTCTGATTACTACTTTGATTCTGCTGTTCATTAGCATAACCACATACACCTTGTCTCTGTCGATTAAATGCTACCACTTGGCCCCTACCACCGTGAAGTACAATCAACCCCATTTTGGTTGATTGTCTGAAGTCAAGTAGGGCAGTTTTCACTGTCAAATCTAACTTTTATAAAATCGCAATCGCAACAGTCTTCAAAGATGCTGTGCTTCCTTCACTAATTTGTTCCGCACTGTTGTGGTAAAAATGTGTCCACTGGGCACTGTGTGTGTGAATCTATGAGTCGATCTTGATAAACCCACTCTATCACGTCCATCTTCCAAAGATTTTGGATCCTTTGTTTGACAACATTACCACACTTAGGCAGGCCATTCAACTTGATTGACTGTAGGCCACCATGGGTCGTGGTGATTTTCTTTTGAGATTGATTCTGTTTGGAGTTCTCCAGGCTATTTTGGTAGTTATTTGTGTTCAGCTATAATATTTGGGAAATTCTCGAATATTTCATCAACTATTTTGTCTGTAGGTAATATTTCTCTGTTCTAGGGTATTTATCAAATATAAGTGTTTCCTCTTGATTGTGGCCCATAGATTTCTTAGGTTTTCTTAGACAAATTTGTCTTTTTTTATAGCTTCATATTCTTGTGCTTTGGTCATGAGAGATTTTCCTTTGAGATCATAGATTCTTGATTCCATTGTTTCAATCCTTGCTCTTTCAAAGTGTTGTCCACTTTTGATATTTTATTGTTTACCTTTTGAATTTCTATTTGGAGTTATTGAATTATTCCCATTTTTTGTTTCCTTCATCAGATTGGTTTTATACAGCCTTCCTGAATTCCTGTACAGTCTCCTTTGTTTTGTTCTGTATTTTCAGCTAATTCTTCCTGCAATCACTTAAAGCAGTTGGAGATCATCACCCTCATCTTCTTCATGGGAGGATCTGAAGCGTTCTCCGCATCCAAGACTTCCTGTAGATCCGCATTGCTATGTATTCCAGTCAATTGAGTCGTTTTCTCTTCTTTCTGGACTTGCACTGAAATTGACTATTGCTTTCAAAACATATGTACAGCATTGTTTTTATAGATTTGTCTCTTGATACAAAGCAATCCCTATCCACTTATTGTAGAACCCAGATAGTCAAAGGTGGTAAGGTCAATTGGCACTAGCCTACCCACCCACTCCCTCTACCCCCAGGAGCCAAGGGCCCAAAACTAATATTGCCTCATTGAAATCCCAGTCTCAGTGCTGGCTCCCAAGTCCCCAGGGAGTGCCAGACAATGATCAGCACACCCAAAACTGTGGAGAAAGAAGAGACTATGTGATACACGATGGGCCTGCTAGAACTGTTTGCTAACTTTGTATGTTAGAGTAGGGCCAAGATTCCATTTGGGCGTGGGAAGGCAGGTGATCCCACTTTGAGTCCCGGGCCTGGGGTGAAACACTCAATCGCTGCCATGCTGTTTCCGTTTCTCTCCCCTAACACATGTCCACCTAATGCAGCGGTTCTCAACCTGTGGGTCGCGACCCCTTTGGGGGGGTGTCAAACGACCCTTTCACAGGGGTCGCCCAATTCATAACCGTAGTAAAATGATAGTTATGAAGTAGCAGCGAAAATCATTTTATGGTTGAGGGGTCACCACAGCATGAGGAACTGTATGAAAGGGTCGCAGCATTAGGAAGGTTGAGAACCACTGACCTAATTCTACAACTTCCCTGGGTTGGCCTGTCCCCACAGTGCTCCAGGGAAGTTCCAGTACAGTCCAGTCCCCAAGAATCCCAGCTGGGTGTGGGGAGCCAGACTACAGCCAACCGAAATCTCCCTCATCTAGCTAGAATGCATTGAGTGGCTCAGGATCCTCTCGAAACCCAGGACGCTCTTCCTGCCCAAGTTCAGACTCAACCTTCCGCGAATTATGTGGGGGAGTAATGATAGTGTCCTCCAAGGTGTTAACCAGGGCTGGGTGAGAAGGAGGAAGGTTGCCACCTCCCCACCGAAGTCTGCAGAGCCAGGGGAAGGGGCAGCTCTGCGGGCCCCTGTCAAGCAGCACAGAATTCTTGGCGTTTTGAAGGGTTCGTTGTCAATTCTCTCCTGACACATCACGATAGAATTACCAGAAGTTTCCGTTCCTCGGGGGAGGTCCAGCCCTCAGGCTGCTGAAATTTGTCTGCATTTTTTCAAAATTCCTTGACAGAAGCTCACACACTACGTGGCCATATTGGAGACAGAAAATCGTTATGGGAGTAGAAAGCCCCATCGCTCTCCTAAGGAGTGGCTGGTGGTTTCAAACTGACGTTTTGGTTAGCAGCCCAACAACCACCAGCGTTCGTTGTCCCCTGGAGCAGGCCGTTGTTTTACGGACTAAAACAAGTAGCACTTTGATTTTGTTGTAAAAGCAAACAACACACATTAAGTGGGGAAAGAAGTACAGCGAGTTTGGCTGTTGAAGGGTTCCTGGTGAGAGGCCACCCAGGAACCTTGGCTTCAGGGGTCCTAGTGGTGCTGTGGATTAGGCTTTCGATTGCTAACCTCAACATTAACGGTCAAAGCCACCAGCTGCTCCAAGAGAAATCCTATATAGGGTTGCTATGAGTCTGAATCCACTGGATGAGAATGGGGTTTATGTTTTGTTCTTGTGTTGTTTTAAAATGTAGAGTGGTAGTTTCAAAATGCGCTTAAAACAAACTTGGAGCAACTTTGTGCATTTGGCCACTAGTGGGCACCAGAGGTACAGTGAAAAACCAGATGATTTTAAGAAAGAAGCTTTCCTTGTACCAGGTTGAAGAAATTAAAACTATTCATTCTGATACTAACCGTCCTTTAGCTGTTATATTTTTCTAGTTTGGATGATAAACAACAAGATTTTAGGCTTATTTAGATATCCTTCACTTCCCATATTCTCAAATGGAAAAGACACGAGGAAATCCAAGGAGGCATAACCATATATCATTTTCTGATGGTTACTGTGCACTGAGCACTATGTGACATAACTGACATCTGTAGTTCATGTAATCTTCACAAGAATCTTAGAAAGTGAACGTTATTAGTATTCCCACTGACTAGATGAGAACATGGAGGCATAGAGAAATTCAGTTGACTTGTTTAAGCTAAAGCAGTGGAATTAAATTAAAGTGCTTAATTATATTCAGTAATGAGACTGAGACGTGAAACCAGGCCCATCTGACTTCAGATTCTGGGCTTGAATTGGATGACACTGGAACTTTATTCTACGCAGGTCCTACTAGGTTGGGAGCTATGTTGTTGTTGAGCGAGTTCAGATGCACTGCGACCCGCTGGCCAACAAAAGGACACCGGGTGCTGCCTTGTGTCAACCTCACAATTGTTCTTATGCTTGAGCCCCTTGTTGCAGCCATGGTGTCAATCCATCCCAGGGAGGGCCTTCCTCCTTTTCGCTGGCCCTCTGCTTTACCAAGCATGATGTCCTTTTCCGGGAACCATACAAACTCACCGCCATAGAGTCCGCGCCAATTCATCACGACCCTATAGAACAGGGTAGAACTGCTCTCTGTGGGCTTCTGGAACGGTAACTCTGTAAGGGAGTAGAACACCCTGTGCATTTGGGCCGGGTCTGAACCATGCAGCCCCTTCCCCCAGCTCTCCCAGAAGATAGCCTGCCTTGACCTTAAGATGCTCTGTCCCTCTCTCTGCTCTCCCTTCCCTCCAGGGAGCGCTTTCCCGACCCTAATAAAGCCGCTCTTAACCTCACGCTCTAACCTCACGTTCCCTGTCTCAATCCTACCTCCGTTCAGTGTCTGTGTTGGCCTCTCACTGTCTTTCTCTGCAAAGCGACTGGTGGTTTTGAATCGCTGACCTTGTGGATTGGAGGACTACTTGTAACCACTATATTCTGAGCACTACATTTGCAGAAGTCGACAGTTTACCTAACCCCATTTTTGAGTCTCCGTGGAGTTCTTTCTGACCATTGCGCAGCAATGCAAAGAGATTGACCATCAGGCTGAGTGTGTTTGCTATTATACTCTGTATTTGGGTACGAGGTTCTTTATTCTCCCTAAAAGGAAGGTGATCTCAATTATGATGCAAGACCATTCATCAAAGTGAGATGGTCTAAAGCCATAGTTGTAGTTTTTAGTCAAATGGAAGGGGAAAAGAAAACAAGTGAGTGTTAATAACTCCCAGGGTGGGGAAATCTCAGCCAAGAAACTTCCCTAGGTGCAGAAGATCCTAGCATACCTTTAAAGCTGGTTGCATTCAGAGATGTGGTTACTCGTCCATCAGGGAAAGCCTGTGCCTTCCAACCTGGAATGAGGGAGCAAACGCCGTTCAATCTGAGACCTCCACTTTAAGGAATCAAGGTCACATTTGCTCTTCAGAAGAAAGCCTTTATTTGTGCTGCAGCTCACTTCGTTACCGGACTTAGTCAGAGGGACAAAGGAACAAGTATCTTTCCTGACTCCCAGCAATGGAGGAAACTGATTTACGAAGAAAGAAGTGGCAGTGTATTTGAGTTTAAATGATGAGCACTAGGTGTGCCGGGAGCTACATTTACAATATGAGCCCTAAATCCATTTGAATTTCCACTTACATTCAGCATCCACTGAGTTCATTCTGACCATCGACCAGTCATGTACAAAAACCCCAAACAGAAAACAAGATACTTTGCCCTCGGGCAGAGTGTGTTTGTTGTGTTTCCACTAGGCAGCTCCGGAAGAGGCAGCCTCACCCTCAGGGCCTTGTCTGAGTAGTGCTCCTGGTGGAAACAAAGGTTTCGACAGCCCCAAAGCCATGAATCACCTTCTCCACAGTGGTCAGAAGGCCAGGAACCCACTTTGTCAGCTTTTCTGGGCTGCCATCATGTACATATTCCAACCCTCGTCCTTTCCCTGATTCGGTAGTCCCCCCTGCAACTGGGATAGATTAATCCGCTGCCAGTCGTGATTTTCCTTCAGCTTCCTTCATGTTCCCTGCCCCAGTGAAGTGGCCACAATCAGCAACTACTTTGACCGTGACTCCTTGGACACCCTTATATTCTCATGCTGATGGTCTCCCTCCTCGGGATGATTGGTCTTTGGCTTGTCTTTGTTCTGTTTGAGATTTAATAAACAGACCTCTATAAGTTATATTGGAATCGGGGTTCTCTCTTCCCCTAGAACAGTAATAGAATAGAGCTCTCAATTTGGTGGGTGAGTAGAAGATAGGGCAGTGCTTTGTGTTAGAGCTTGGATAGGGAAGCACTTGGTTGTGGATGGCTGTGATTTACAGTGAGAGCCCAAACTTCATTTTGAGTCTTCACATAGTTCGGCCTCTGCTTCAGTTCTTTCTGACCACTAACCAGTGACGCGGCAGCGTAGTCTCAGGCAGAGCGTATCTGGAAATAGAGTCCAACTCCTGGACAGCACTTCGAGGGGCACTAGTGCCCTCAGGGAACTTGCCTGAGGGCATCCATGGTTGGGGCTATGACTCCTGGACACATGGTTCTGAGGATTGAATAATGGAATGCAGGTAAAGCTTTTAACACATGTTAGGGAGGTAGGATTGCTTTTAGGTACATCGGCATTGTTTCCAACTTGCAGTGACCCTCTGCACAGCAGAACAAAACACTGCCCGGTCCTCTGCTGTCCTCATGACAGTGAGGTTTGAGTCTATCGTTGGAGCCACTGTGTCAATCCAGCTTAAGGAGGGGCTTCTTCAGGATGCCCTTTTCCAGGATCTGGTCTCTCCTGATAACATGTCAGAAGTACACGTGACGGAGTCTCGCCATCCTGCCATCGAGTCTAAGGAGAATTCTGGCTGTTATTTCTTTCAAGACAGCTTTAATTGTTCTTCTGCTAGTCCACAGTTGTTCAATATTCTTCATCAGCATCATAATTCAGATGCATCCATTTTCTGCAATCTTCTTGATTCATTGTCTAACTTTCACATATATATGAGGTGATTGAACATACCATGGCTTGGGTCAGGCCCATCTTAGTTCCTCAAAATGATATCCTTGCTGTTTAACACTTTAAAGTGGTCTTATAGGGTTGGGGGGGGGAGGTTGATGAGTGATTTGAACTGTTGAATGCAGCATTGATGATCTAAAAATGTAAACTGCACGCTCAATTCACAATACAAACATAAAGAAAGAAAACAGTAGAAGATATATAATGAAAATAATTTTGATATACAAGCAATGATAAAATTTTTAAATGAGAAATAAATAAATAAGTCGTATGGAGTAGATTTGCCCAAAGCAACACATTCTTGATTCCTAGGAGTACTCTGGCTGTACTTCTTCCAAGACAAATGTATAGGAGTGTTGTAATCCTAATTGCTATAGCTGTGAATAAGGAGCCCTAGTGGAGTAGTGGTTAGGTGTCATGCTGCTAAACACAAGGTCAGCAGTTCAAAACTACCAGCCTAATACTTTAAAATGGCACGAATGCTGCTTTTTAGTTCCTAACATCAGCGCATACTTCATGGATGCAACACATCCATGATGCTCTCTGGTAATATTCATTATAGGCTCTGGTTTATGGTTTCTTCTAGGCTCTGCATTGTTAATAACCTTTTCTCAATATTTTTTAGTCTCTTTATATTAAAGCTTTTCCCCGATGTCTGTTATCCTTAACTACCTATTTATATTTAAGAGTGAGTGGTATAAAAAAAAACTGTGTGATAAAGACAAGGAGAGAGAGCAATTGTTCACTCGTGGGTTTCACGTCTTTTAGGTGATGAGGACCAAGGGCCAGGGAGTGGGGACGCATGGCCTTTCCAGCAATGGAGGCGAACATATCTGACCCACTCTGGCTCCCCTATTGTTTCCCTAGTCCCTCCTTCTTGACCTCTTCTGACACCAACCATTCCTCCCATACATCTATACTGGGTTCAATAATGCATTGCAATGTCCACTCTCACAGAGCTCACAGACAATACTCACAGTTAAGGGGGTTTATTGTGGAAGGGAGCCCTGGTGGCATAGTGATTACATGTTGGGCTACTAACCAAAATATCAGCAGTTCGAAACCACCAGCCACTCCATGGAACAAAGACAGGGCTTTCTACTCCCATAAAAAGTTAGTCTCCAAAACGCACAGGGGAAGTTCTACTCTGACTCAGAATAGGGTGGCTCTGAGTCAGAACTGACTCAAGGGTGGTGGGATTGTGGAAGTGAATCCAAGTCAGGATCAGCAAACAGTACCGATATAGTCATTGGTTCACGGCAACACCTCTCCTCAGCCAGCAACCAAGTCTCTCTCTTGACTTCAACCTTGTGGTGCCTTGGCTTCTGCCACTGTGGGTCAGAAAGCCAACCTGCCTGTTGCTCTGTCCCACAGCTCCATAGTCTCAGGCCAGATGAGGAGACGGTACCCATAGTCTCAGCACTGTTTTTCAGAGTCTCTGTACCACAGTCTCTGGTGCGTCTGGTCTCTGCCCCTCCACTGCTCTTCCAGGTCCTGAATTTTTCTCGGTGTGTTAGCTCTTATAAACTGAGGAATAGCTTTGATGCAGTTGTATGTTGACTGTAAGCAGACCACACCTCCAAGGAAATAAAGGGTGGTTTCTGAAATCACACTCTCTAGTAAAGTCTTAAAGACGCCCCAAGGGAACAAAGGGTGTGGCTTGATCCAGACCCTATTCTAAAGTACAGTCGAAAAAAAACATCATCCAAGGTAAAGGGTGGAACTTGGTTTTCACCCTCTACTAGTTAGGCCTTAATCTCCTCCTAATCCTGTCCAGTCATACAGTACAAGTGGGGTTATAAACATGATGTTATAAAAAAACTTCCAGAATAAGGTTATAAAAACCACTACCACTGAGTCGATACTGACTTATAGTGAGTGATATTATAGGACAGGGTAGAATTGCCTCTAGGGGTTTCCAAGACTAACTCTTTATAGGAGAAGAAAGTCTGTTGTGTTTTTTTTCCCTGCAAAGCAGTTGGTGGTTTTGAGATGTCAATCTTGGGGTTAGCAGCCCAATACATAACCGCTCTGCCACCAGGGCTTAAAATGAGGTTATAGACACAGGCACATAGAGTCCAGAATGAATATACATCATGTAAGGAATTATGGCTAGAAGGTCCATATTAATCAATTACAACTCCCTGCAAATGTCAGTATGTGTAAGTCTTTGCTTAGGCCAATCAAATTCCCTAAAGAGTTTTCCTGGCTGGTGTATAAAAAGTCTGACTGCCAGCATTATGGGTGTGGCTGAGAGAGGGAAATGGAGCTGTTTAGTATACTCCTGCTGAGCACGATAACCTCACTTAAACATAATCATGATAGTACTAAAACCAAAAAACCAACAACCAACTCATGGCCATCAAGTCAATTCTGACTCATGGCAACCCTAAAAGACAGGGCAGAACTACCCTTGTGGGTTTCTAAGACCTCATCTTTCTCCAGAGGAGCAGCAGGTGGTTTTGAACCGCTGACCTTGAGGTTAGCATCCCAACATATAGCCACCAGGGCTCCTAGTAATAATAACAGCCAACATTTATTAAGGACTTACTTCATTAACCAAAAGATTTCATTATAAGAATGCTTTTTACATCATTTTTTAACAGCAAACCCTTAGACGTGATCTCCGTGTCCAAAACGAGAGACAGGTTACAAAACTCATGGTGCATTTGTACAATAAACAGTTTGGTTTTGCTTTTACTCTAATTGCCCTTGAGTGCATTCTGGCTAATAGAGATGCCATGCATGTTAGAGCAGAGTCCCACTCCAGAGTTTTCCATAGCTGTGATCCTCTGGAAGTCTATCACCAGGCCTTTCTTCCGATATATCTCAGGGTGGATTCAACTAGGTGACCTCTGAACCATGTTGTGCCCCTACCACGCCCCAGATATTACCAAAAGGGCAGGCAGCCATGAATTAAGTCCAGTTTTCAAATATTTTAGGCTTTCTTTTGGATTAAGGGTTTTCGGGTTTATTTGGTCTTTGTTGCGGGGTCCTCGGTTTCTTCTCTTTGCTTCATATGTTGTCCTGTACAGGGAATCCAGGATAGGTAAATCTTAGAGACAGTCACTGGATTAATAATTTTTGAGAAGCATGCAAGGAGTAAAGTGGAAGGGCTGCAAAAAAGAGGAAGGTCCTCAACAAGATGGGGAGACACAGCGGCTGCCACAATGGGCTCAAACATTCAGCACAACTGGCAGGATGGCGCAGGCCCAGGCAGTGGTTCGCTCTGTGGCATGTAGGGTCACTCGGAGTAGGATCTGATTTGGTGGCGCTAACAGCAACATGGAAGTGAATGGTGGGAGGAAATGGAGAGGCAACAACAATGAGTGAAAGAAGAAAATGTTGGTTGTGGTGATGATGGCAAAGTGCTCCTTCATGTGATTGAACTAGTGACTTGTCTGATGTGTCCATTCTATTTCAATAAAACTATTTTTAAAAATCTAATAACCCAAAACAATTTTTTAAAATCTAATAGCTCAGCTGTTTGGACCAGCTTTCTCCCCATAGAGGTTAAGAGAAATGCAGTTTGAGGTGCACAGAGGGCTCCTGGTAAACGTGAGATTCTGGGAAGAAAGTTACCTTCAAAAGGTTCCAGAATGGTGTACTTAAAGTGCAAAAATCCCTCCCAGGAACAAGAACGTGCCTGTGTGACAAGAAGTGATTTACTTGCAGCTCTAATCCAAGGGCTGGGCTTGGATAAACACAGTATTGGGTCTTTCAGTAGGAGCCCTAGTGGCAGAGTGGGTTATATGTTGGGGTGCCAACCACAATGTCAGTAGTTCGAAACTACCATGTGCTCCTCGGGAGAAAAATGAGACTTTCTACTCCCATAAAGAAATGGTCACTTAGGGGAAACATACATGCATGTCTGTTGAGGGGAGGGGAGGGAGGGCTGACCTACAGGTGGGGGGAGGAGTGATTGAGAATGCTTTGGGGGACCCTAGGTGGGGAGTGTGTTTGGTCGAGTGCAGCTGGTGGGCAACCTTGAACTTGGACTTCTGGGGGTATCCCGGGAACCCAGGCTAGGTGCCATGGAACGCTGGGATAATGAATCCTGGATCTTCAGGGAGCACGACAGGCTCCAGAGGCTGCATCAGTCAGACCCCCATACGGGAACTCCACTGGGTGAACTGGACTCTACCCCAAGCACATCTGTAACCTGAGGACTTAAGCCGGGAAACACATGGTGTCCGAGGAAGCAGATGACAGCAGGACCAAGAGTGGTGTACTGTTGAATGGCAGACAAACGAGGTCTGGAAACATCCATGTCCTATATGCTGTATTAAGATGCGTATTATTCCAGCAATCCTGTGACGATCATTCTCTTATTTTGCTTTTGCTGGTTCATATTAAGGTGCATCTCAGAGGTGCGATGCCCTTGGGGGTCACCCTTTTGAAGCTGTATTATTTGTTTTCCTGTTTTTTGGTAAACCAAACACAGGGCCGTTGAGCCGATAGGGAAAGCAAATAGAATAACGGTTTCAGGGGGATAGGGGATACAGGTGGGATGGGGCAGATAAAACGGACATGATGTTCAGGAGTCCAGGAAGGAAAAGTATGTTTGGAGACCGATTAAGGAAGCAATTGTACAATTCTGTTTGACATGATTGAACTATGGGATGTTATGACATATGTATTAACTCTCAAGTTTCAATAAATTAAAAGGAAAAAGAAAGCATACATCCAGGAACGGGTTTGGGCTTACACTAAATCCTAGCTTCAACTTAAGAAAAATCAGTTCTGACATCATGGTCCTCCTTAACACTCACCCTTGGGAAGGGAACACAGAAGATACAGGTGCTATAGCAAAATGTAGCGAAGAATTTAGATGGTGCTTGGCTATCAGATAAAACAGCATCTTGGGTCTTAAAGGCTTGTCTCCAAACAAGCAGCCCTCTCTCAGTGAGATGTCAACTAAGCCCACATGGGAGAAGCACACCATCATCAATCACCAATTGATTGGAATCCATATAAACGGAAATCGAAGGAGGGATCAGGATCAGAGCCTACACTGTGAGAATCCGGTGTGCAGAAGGCGATGGATGGCAGTGGGAGCCCAAGATGAATTTGTGGAATACCTAGAAAATAAGTCCCCGGAGAACTCCCTCTGTCTACAACGGAGGGATGGGAGGTCATTAAACAGAGTGCTTTGGGAAAGAGGAGTACAGAAGATCCACGGCATAAATCTCGGACTTGAACAATCAAAACTGTCAGTAGATCCCCTCTAAGATCTACGATGCAGGCTGGACCTGATCTGGTTTCCAAAATGTTCTGTGCTTTTAGTTTGTATTATTTGGTTGGTTTCTGTTGGTTCATAGGAGAGTGTATCTCAGAGGTGTAGTGTCACTGGAGGTCCCCCTCTTGAAGCTGCCTTACATGCTTTTCCGGTTTTCGGTTTATGTAACCCAGGCTTAGTGTCCAAAGCTCATTGCAATCCAGTCGATTCTGACTCATAGTAACCCGACAGGACAGAGTCGAACTGCCGCTGTGGGTTTGTGACCATTTCAATCTTTACAGAAGCAGAAAGCCTCATCATTCTCCGGTGGAGTGACTGACGGGAGCAAGACAAATGGGCCTTGCAGTTAGCAGCTCCCCTCAGTCTCTCTCAAAACCCCCAGACAAACTCCAGTCCGCCTCCTAACAGGCCTATAGCACAACATGGAACTGCCTCTTTGGGTTGCGGAGACTGGAACTCTCGCCTGGAAGGGGAAAACCTCAACTCTCTCTCTCTCTCTCTCTCTCTCTCTCTCTCTCTCTCTCTCTCTCTCAGCAGCTGCTAGTCCGTAACGGGGCTGACCTTATGGTTAGCAACCAACACATAGGCCACTGTGCTCCCAGAGCTCCTACTGAATCCATTGGATTAATCTGCTCATCACTTGATGAACATCTGATTCTTCCCACATTTTGCCTCCAGTGAAGAATCCTCACATGGAGGTGTTGATGAGAGCAAATCTTTTTACACCTTTTTTTATGTGGGGGCAGTGGGGGGGGTGTTGTGATTTCTATCACTAATAGGTGGCCTTTCTCATGGTAAGGTCCTTCCTCCTGTAAAATCAGACTTCCCTTTAACTTGACCCAAACTGGTCCCATAAACTTAAAGGGGGGTCTTTCCTTCTCTGTCAGAATGTATTGGTCCCTCCATGAGGTTCTTTGTGATTTTGTAGGTTTCCAATGCACTGCCCTGCCTCCCCCTGAGCCTTTCTGATTGAGGCACAGCAGTTAATCTATTCAATCACGCCTCCTTCCTGCCATATGGCCGGCCCTCCCCCACTTGTGCCCTTAATCCTTTTCTACATCCTTCTCTAGGTTAGGTAGACCTTTGTGTCCCGGCAGTGCCTCAGACTCCCTGGGGGCTGGCTAAGGCAGTGATTCCCCTGACCCTGCACTCTGGGGGTTCCCACCCAGCAGCGGAGACCAGGTGGCTGGAGGAGGAGGAGCTGCGTGGTCATGGAGAGCAGCAGGGAATCATAGGGAGGCTTAGCCTGTGAGAGGAAAAGATCAATGTGCGCATACTCATCTCATATACATGATAATGAATGGCGATGCTAAGGAGCCCTGGTGGTGCAGTGGTGAAAGCAGGTGGACTGCTAACGAAAAGGTCAGCGCTTCAAAACGACCAGCTCGTCCACAAGTGAAGGACATGACCGTGGGCTTCAGTAAACAGCACAGCCTTGGAAGCCCCGTGGGGCCGATCTCCTTTGTCCTATAGGGTTGCTATGAGTTGGCATTGATGTGTGGCGGTGGTTCAGCAAGGCTGGCTGCTTAGATACGGCACCCACTCCTATCTGCCTCTGAGTCGGTTCTACCCTTACCTCTCTTTCTATGGTCCACAAGGCCAGGATCCTTGGCTTAGACTCAGAGGGACCTTATTATAAGAGAACAAAACACTGCCTGGGCCTGCACCTTCCTCCCGATGGGTAGATTTTAGCCGTTGGTGCAACCACGGTGTCAAGCCATCTCGTCAAGGGACTTCCTCTATTTCACTGCCCTGCACTTTCCCAAGCATGATGGCCTTCTCCAGGGACTGGTCTCTCCTGACAACATGTCCCACCAACTTAGTCTCTAAGGAGTATTTTGGGTGTACTTCCTCCAAGATTGATTTGTTTGGTCCACTTTGGAGACATCATTATCATTTAATGATAGAGAACATTATACATTTTCCCTCTGGGCATAAGGTAATTCTATTGCTAGTGTTTTTAATTTAGCCAATGGTGTAGAATTCAAAACACTTGTTGAGAGAAGGAAATTACACAAATATAGGTCGACTTTAGATTACAATGCCTGGATTGTTGACTTGTATCAATTAAACTCTTAAGTGACTGGACACTATTTACACAAACAATGGAGGTTGGTGATAGTGTCAGATCATCAATAACACTCATTCACAAAGGCAGAACCGTGCCTATTAGACTAATACATGTCATAAGAAAGTAAGGAGAACAATAAAATAGCAAATATATGGTAGTCCAGCGCCACAATTTACTGGACATCCTAAAAGCAAGAGATCCTAACCAAAGTCCAATGACCACCAATTCCATAACCTTGGGATAGCCCTTACCTGTTTCAGCCTGAAGTCCAAGTATGTCACTTCCTTAAATCTGCCCAAGATGCATTTGATATAAAGCCGAGTTTGGTTGGTGGGGTGTTCACATTGAATCCTTCTGCTGTGGCCTAGGAAGGGTGTGGTGCACCTTAAAAGGACAGAGCCCAAAGTCACAGTCATCTATAGCACACAGCCTGGGTCACCAAGGGCTGGCTAGAAACTAGGTCAAAAGTGTCCAATTAAGAACATATGGGCTGTATTCTCCCCTGGGGTTTTATGTAAGTCTTGTTACTAGCTCTTCCCCGAAGGGAGGTTGTTTTTACCTGGTTTAAACACCAACCTAAATGTAATCACCTTCTCTGAGACAGACATGCCCCGCCTCCCCGCATTCTGGATTTGAATTTTGACTGCGGTTCTTTGATTAGCCTTGTAGGGGTGCCTTTTGATTTGGGGTTGACCTTAGCACAATGCTTTATGGCAGCAACTGAATGGTCTTCTCTCTCTCCCTGAATCGAGAAACTGGCCCCAGCTGGGGTAAAGTCACATTATGGAAGTGGTTTTTAAGATGTGCACATAAATGGGGAGATACATGCTTCCTTGGCACTAGGCAGACTCACTATCTCATTGTTTGGGAGACAGGATTAGAAGATTCCATGACCTTTGAACAGAAGCCTGCCTTCTGCTTGGTGTTTATCCTGATACTAGTGGACTCAAACAGTATGTAGTTTTGTTTGTTTTATGACTGACTAACTTCACTCGGTGTAACTGTTTCCAGGTCCATCCATGTCACAAGGTGTTTTAGCACTGTTTTTTAGGGCTGCAGAGTATTCCATTGTGTGGATGTACCAGGGGGTCTTTATCCATTCTTCAACTGATGGGCATTTGGGGATGTTTCCAGCTTCGTGCTATTGTGAAGTGTGCTGCAATGAACATGGGAGAGCACATGTCTGTTCGTATTCTTTCTCTTATTTCTTTGGGGTATATGCCTAGCAAAGTTATTACTGGGTCATAAGTTATTTCAAACCCAGATTGAAAGCGCCATCTCGCTCTCCATGAAGGTTGTACCTATTTACAAGCCCACCAGCTGTGTATAAGTGTTTCCAATCTCTCCACACCCTCTCCATCATTTGTTGATCTGGGTTTTTTTGTTGTTTTTTGTTTAATTAGGCTATCATGGTGAGTGTAAGATGATCTCTCAGTGTTGTTTTGAATTGCATCTCCCAGGTGACTAATAATCATGAGCATTTTCTCATGTGTTTGTTAGCCATTCGAGTGGAGTCCCTTGTGAATTGTCTATTCGTGTCCTTTGCCTACTTTTTAATTGGGTCATTTGTTATTTTCTTATTGAGGTGTTGCAGAATTCAATAGAATTCTGGTAATATGGTCATTAGACCATTGTGTCATTGGTAAAGGCTTATTCCCAATCCAGGGGCTTTCATTTGATTCTTTTGATGAAATATTTTGATATGCATACATGTTTTCTTTTTCATAGCTCCCTGTCATCTATTTTGTATGCTTCCTTTATTATATTTGGTAGTCTATGTAGGCTCTGCATGCAATAGGGCCCTTAGGTTTGTCACGGTTGATGATCCTGGTAGCTCTGGGGCTTACCGTTAGATCTCTGATCCATCTTGACTTCGTTTTTTGTTCATGGGTTGAGGTCCCGTTTCATTCTTCTGCAGATGAAGATCCAATTTTTCCAGCATCATGTGTGGAAGAGGGTGCCGCTTTCCCATTTAATGTTTTTTGGTCCTTTGTCGAAAATCAGTTACCTGTACGTGGTTATGACTTGGTTTTTTGACTGCTGCTTGCGTGAACATTGATTGTGGATCCAAGTAATTGTTAATTGTGACTACTTAATTACTTTGGACATCTCGTCGGCAGAGAACAGTCCCTGGAGAAGGGCATCATGTTGGGTAACGTGCAAGGGCAGCAAAAATGAAGAAGACCCTCATGAGATGGATTGACACAGTAGCTGCATCAATGGGCTCGGGCTTAGGGACAATTGTTAGGTTGGCACGGGACCGCGCACTGTTTCATTCTAATGTGCATAGGGTCGCTCTGGATCGGAGCTGACTCAATGGCACCTAACGAAAACAATTAGGACATGGCAAACAAAGGAAACTGTCACGAAGTCATGACTGGTGGCAGATGGACTCACTCGAGGACTATGGGACTAGGAAGAGTGCCCTGTGAAGTTTACACGATTGGGTCAGGACACTCAGACTGAGTTGGTAGGGGTTGGCCTCATAACCATGGAACCCGACTGCCCTCGTTGTCATTAAGAGCATGCCCAAGCAAGTTCCTGGGGCCAAGATGTCCCCCTCCATGAACTGACCAGGGGAGTTGCAGCAATCCACTGTCCAGCACACGTTGTCTGTCAGCAAAGCTTTTTATATTGCAGGTCCGTGGTCTTGAAGAATTCACGAGAGGCTGCAGGTACGTGGGGACTCACAATGGATTTAGGGTTTCCACTGGAAGCCTTCACTTCCTGTAACCCTCGTGCTCAAATGCTAAGCCCTAATGCTCTCCCCAGCCAGGCACGTGGATCTGAGCTTCCAATGGCACAAGCTCAGGAGTAATGTTACCTGGTTAAAGAGTTACCATGGAAAATATGACTCAGAAGACCCAACAAGGTGCCATGAACCAGTTGTGATTCCGGAGATAATGAGCTAACTGAGTCTGAGCCGCAGGCAGCATTAAAGATCCTGTCAGGGACTGTTTTCCAAAGTGACTCACCCCTTCCTTAAGGATTGTCTAGGTTAGGCTTGGAAGTGAAGGTGAAGCTGAGTAGGAAACGGAAAGGGGGACCGTGAGTACTTTATAAACACACACCAAACACACCTTTCAAGGACATCCATTCCTGGGTGCTCTTGTGTCTCCAAATCTGTGAGTCCAAATGGAGCAGGCTGTGGGGATGCCCCACAGCTACTATATTGTGATTACAGGCTATTTTCTCTTTTCTTTATTAATCGTTTTATTGGGGGATCATACTGTTCTTATCACAATCAATACATACAGCCATTGTGTCAAGCACATTTGTACATTGGTTGCCATCATCATTCTCAAAACATTTTCTTTCTACTTGAGCCCTTGGTATCAGCTCTTCATGTTTTCCCCTCCCTTCCCCATGCTCCCTCCCTCACGAACCCTCGATAATTTATAAATTATTATTATTTTTCATAGCTTACACTGTCTGATGTCTCCCTTCACCCACTTTTCTGTTGTCTGACCCCTAGGGAGGGGGTTATATGTAGATCATTGTGATCGGTTCCCCCTTTCTCCCCCATGTTCCCCTTACCCTCTGGGTATCTTTACTCTCCTTAATGGTCCTGAAGGGTTTATCTGTCCTGGATTCCCTGTGTTTCCAGTTCCTATTCTGTACCAGTGTACATGCTCTGGTCTAGCCAGATTTGTAAGGTAGAATTGGGATCATGATAGCGGGGGGGAGGGGGGAGCATTAAAGAACTACAGGAATGTTGTATATTTCATCAGTGCTATCCTATACCCTGACTGGCTCATCTCCTCCCCAAGATCCTTCTGTAAGGAGATGTCCAGTTGCCTACAGGTGGGCTTTAGGTCTCCACTCTGCACTATCCCTCATTCACTATGATATGATTTTTTTTTTGTTCTGATGATGCCTGATACCTGATCCCTTCGGCACCTCGTGATCACACAGGCTGGTGTGCTTCCTCCATGTAGGCTTTGTTGCTTCTCAGCTAGATGGTTGCTTGTTTATCTTCAAGCCTTTAAGACCCCAGACGCTATATCTTTTGACAGCCAGGCATCATCAGCTTTCCTCACCACATTTGCTTATGCACCCACTTTGTCTTCAGCGATCATGTCAGGAAGGTAAGCATCACAGAATGCCATTTTAATAGAACAAAGTGTTCTTGCATTGAGGGAGTACTTGAGTGGAGGCCCAATGTCCATCTGCTACCTTAATACTAAATCTATAAATATATGCACATAGATCTTTTTCCCCATTGTCATATAGAAATATATTTACATATGTCATGCCTATATTTAGACTTCTCTAAATGCCCTTTGCCTCCTAGTTCTTTCCTCTATTTCCTTTTACTTTCCTCTTGTTCCACTATCATATTCAGTTTTCATGTAGGTTTCAGTAATTCCTCTTAGTTACATTGCCCTTGATCAAGTCCTACCAGGCCTCCAACACCCTCCTCGCCATCAATTTTAGACCACTTATTCCCTTGTCCCTGGGGTTGTTAACACCTACTTCCTTTTCCCCGCCACCCCCCTCTCCCAAGTCCCCCAGAACTGTTGGTTCCATTGTTTTCTCCTCCAGATTGTTTATCCCGCCTATCTTATCTAGATAGACATGCAGAGACAATAATAAAAAGAAAATAAACAAACAAAAAAACAACAAAACCAACGACCAAAAAAGCCTATAAATAGTTCAAGGTCTGTTTGTTGACCTATAGGAGTGTTTTCTCTCGAGTCTGATGGGGTGCCATACCCTGGCCCCAAAGTCTGTTTTTGGTATTCCCTGGGGACTTCATTGCTCTGCTCCCCTTGTTGTTCTGTTGCACACCCTTAGTGTTTCGCCCCAGTGTGATGGGGTCAGATTGGGCACAATTCCCACACTGTATCTCCAGTGTTGTCCCCTGTAGGGCTATGGGTGAGGGACATCGTGTCTCCTGGTGGGGCCGGCCCTATGATCCTGTCTGTGCTTTGGCTGCTCTGAGTAGGAATATCATCCTCAAGCCTTGGTGGGTCAGGATGTGTTCCACTCTCTCTTCCTCTCCCTTAACTTACTCCTGTGTTCTCCAGTTGGACATGTCCCTCAGTCCTGTCCTCTGAGGTGAATTCTTCTGCAGGGGGGCGGGGGTTGTCCATATAGTTGGAATTGGGGCCAGCCCCTCAGAGATGACAGGCTATTTTCTGACTCACATTTTCCCTGTGAACCTGAAAGCTGACCTTACATGCAATTCTTTTGCATAAAGGCATCTTCCCTTCCTGGAATTGGGCCAGCTCTTCCCAGTAGAAGCCTGCCCGGACCCACTCAGGGAAGCCTGTGGCATTTTTCTAATAATTGCCTTCTTTGAATGATGGAATTTCACAACCAGCTTACAAAAGCAAAGAGCTCGTAGACAAAAAAGAAAAGAACTTTTAAAGAACCTCGCCTAGATGTCATTTGACCTCTCTCTTGGTTTTTCAAAGAGATTCTTGCCTTTTCAAAATATGAGGCAAGATTGGTGCTTTCTTATCGCACAAGGTCTTTCTACTTAAAAGAGACTTGCAATTGCTGGTATAGTTGGACTTTGTGACACCTAGCTTTCAATGAGAAGTTCTGCTTGTTAACTGAGTAAATAATGTGAAGTGCACTTTTAAGGTACACGTTTTCTAGTGTACCTAGACTCTTTCAGAAGTACACATCAGGGTGGGTTTGCCATTGCATACACATAGAGTTCAGATAAGTGTTTTTGTTTTATGGGGTGGGGGAATCACTATTCCTATGAATCAGAATCAGCTAGATGGTAGTAACGTTTCTTAAAATGATGTGTGTGTGTGTGTGTGTTAAGTGGGTATATACATAGAGAGAATGAGAGAGCTACGGGATAATTGTTGGACTACTAACCCCAAGGTCAGCGGTGTAAACCTATCAGTCATTTTGCAAGAGAAAGATGATATTTTTTTGGTTGGAGACACACACACGTATATATCTGCAGCAAACTGCAGTGGAAGTGGACATATATGACCTCCCCTGGTTTCCCTATTGTCATGAGGAAGGAATCAGACATCTCTTCATGCTCCTTTACCTACTCTGACACCAACTGTCCATCCCACAGCAGTCTACTTCTCCGCTGGGTTCGATAATTTGCTGCAATGGCCACACAGGACTCCCAGACAACATTCACTATGAATAGAGGTTATTAGGGGAGTGAACAGGTTACCGCACGTCAGGATCAGCAAACACTAAGGATACAGCCATTGGTCCACAGCAGCACCTCTCCTCAGCCAGCAGCCAAGTCTCTCTCGGGCCCTCGGCCTCTCAGTCCACGGGGTCCCTGGCCTCTGCCTCAGTCTGCCTGTCTCATAGGCTCACAATCTCAGGACAAATGAGGAGAAGGTAACCCCATGGTTTTGGTGACGCTCTTCTCTGTCTCTGTGCCACCATCTCTGGTGGCCTCGACCACTTCAGGCAGAGATCTTGAACATGCCATTCCAAATGGTTCTATGATTTTTCTCTGTATCCCAGATGACTCTTAGATACTAAGGAATGGCCCCCAAGCCCCTTTTCAGTAGGAGCTAATACAGATATCATATCATTCCATAGTTCAAGTACATCAAGCAGTATTATACAATTGCTACCACATCAGTTTCAAAACATTACTTTTCTTCCTGAAATCCTTGATATCATCTCCCTCTTCTCCCTCCCCCTCCCCCGTTGTACCCCCAAGAACCCTTATTATACTTGCTGTCTCTATAGGTTCATCAATCCTGGGTGTCATAGACTGAAAAACAGAAAACCATATAACAAAAATGCCAGAGGTCTATCCCCAATGACAAAATATATCAGAGTTAAACTCCAATATGAAGAAAAAATTTTGAAAAAACATGAAATGTTGAAAACCATATCAGGCCCAACATATATTGGAGAGATCAACTGCAAGGTTTTAACTGTTCGAGTTAACTCTTTGATCTCCTATAGTCATCTCTCCCATGTACTCTGTTTGGTAACCAGGTTATTCCCATCCTTCCATTCGTTATAGAAGGAACCCACTGGAGGCTTATTTCCTGTGTAGATCTCACAAATGTATCTTGAGCTCCCACTGTCATCCATAGCCTTCAGCAAACCAGAATCTCACAATTTGGGCTCTGATACTATTTTGAGGAATGGCTTTTGATGGAGGTACAGTTTGTCTTTTAGCTGACCATCAACCACACTCACGGTATTGAGTCAATAATGACTCGAAGCAACCCTAAAGGACAAAGTAGAACTATCCCTGTGAGTTTCTCAGACTGTAGCTGTTTACAGGAAAAGAAAATACTGTGTTTCCTCTTGGAGCTGGCTGGCAGTTTCGAACTGCTAACCAAGCTGACCATACCGCTAAGGAAAAAGAAGGGCGGTGTCTTAAATTCTATCCTCTACTAAAGTAGTCTTAGAGATGCCCCCAAAGAAACAAAGGGTGTGGTTTGGTCCACATCCTTTAAGGTCAGGATTTTACCCCACCTTAGAGACTCAATAAAACCCTCAAACTCAGGGCTACGAAGTCAATCCATGATGCTGGGACTCATAGCAAACCTATAGAGACCATCCAAAGTGGAACCATAGCCACAGGTGTACACTCTAGAATCAGAACCATTCACATAAGGAACTATGGCTAGAAGGGCCATATTAATTGACTACATCTCAGTATGCGTATAGAAATTTATAGTGATGTAAGGACCGTAAGTTAAAATTTTCTCATTTATCTGGGATTGAAAAAAAACTTTGCCTTTGAGGTGAAAAATACTTGTACTTCATGTGCAAGTCAGCTGAAAAGCCTCTATGACTAGAATCAGTACCACCTCTTCCAGTTATGGCCTGGGTAAGCCACATACTGAGTAGAAAGTACAGTGGATTTTCCTCTCACTGAGGGCACAATAAAGAACTCTGGTGGGGTAGTGGATTACACATTGGGCTGCAAGGTCACCAGTTCGAAACCACTGGCAGTTCTGATGGAAAAGATGAGGCTGTCTGCGTCCATAAAGATGTATAACCTCCACTGGTACAGATAGGAACTGAAAATACAGGGAATCCAGGATGGATGAGCCCTATAGGACCAGTGGTGTGAGTGGCAAAACAGGGAGGGTAAAGGGAGAATGGGTAGGAAAGAGGGAACCGATTACATGGAACTGTGTGTGACCTCCTCCCTGGGGGACAGACAACCGAAAAGTGGGTGAAGGGAGACGTCGGACAGGGCAAGATATGACAAAATACCCATTTATAAACAATCAAGGGCTCATGTGGGAGGGGGGAGCGGGGAGGGAGGGGAAAAATGAGGACCTAATGTCGGGGGTTTAAATGGAGAGAAAATGTTTTGAGAAATGATGTACAAATACGCTTTACACAATTGATGTGTGTATGGATTGGGATAACAGTTGTATGAGCCCCTAATAAAATGTTAAAAAAAAAAAAAGAGTATGTGTGTGCAAAAAAAAAAAAAAAAGATATATAACCTCAGAAACCCTGTATAAGGTCTCTGTGGTTCAAAATAGACTCATTGAAAGTTGGATTAGGGAGAAAGAGCAAGTGGAGGAACATAAATTAGGGGAAAAGTGAGAATAAATGTTTCCTGATATATATTCAGCAAAGGGCTTAGTACCCAGAAGCGCCACAATACCTGTGTATCGACTTGAAGAATGGCGTCGAGGCAGACAATGGGGTTTGCTTTCATTTACTAAGCTGTTAGAATATTCAGGCAGCCTGTCATGAGATGCAACACTGCAAATATTGCTGAGTCTAGTCCCTCTGCGATGCTGAAACATCTCCAGACCTTGCGAGATAATATTTTAAAATCTTACTCCCCACGCCAGCCACACACCAATCTGAGTTCTGGTTTGAAACAGAGGTTAAAAGATTGGTTGGCTTACCTCCTCTCAAAACAGAAAGATCTGGGTTTCATTCTTCGTTGAAATTATTCAAAGATCTCATTTTACCAGTGAGAGCCTGGTCTACAGATGCACATTTTGGTTTGTCAACCAGCTAGCTACTCTCAACAATGAATGTAACTGTGGGAATTGGCTAGTGGAAGTTGGTGGTTGTTACTTAGAAATCCAAGAGCTCTGGACACATTCAGAGTGCAAACTTCTGCTAGCATCTTGTTCACTGCTGCCTGGTCTGTCCCTGATTTGTGGTAACCCCATGCACAAAAGAACAAAATACTGCCCCGATTGGTGCCATCTACATGACCAGTTGTGGAATGAACCATGTGTTCAACATTATAGCAACACATAAGCCTCCACGGACAGACAAGTGGTGGCTGTACAAGATGTGCATTGACTGGGACTTGAGCCCAGGTTTCCTACATAAATGGCAAAATTCCTACCACGGAATCTACACTGTCTCCCTATCTGGATGAATACCAAAACTCAGTGCTGTCTAGTCCATTCCAATTCCTAGCAACTCCACAGAACAGAGTCGAACTGCACCATAGGGTTTCTAAGGTTGTGGTCTTTGTGGAAGCAGTTGGTGAGTTTGAATCATTGACCTACTGGTTGCGGCTGAGTGCTTAGTTACTGCACCAGTAAGGCTCCTAGGTTTCTAGAAACAGGTGGCCATGGGTTTCTTAGGGTTGTCATCTTAGCAAGGGCTGTACTTAGATTTTTCTGGCTTCTAAGAAAGTATACCCAGCAATTCCATGACAATAGTGCAAAACATAGTGGAGAACCTGAGAAATGGTAATTTCTCCCCTCCATGCAGAAGAATTCACTTCAGAGGACAGCACTGAAGCTATAGCTCAGGGAGAGGGACATGTCTGATCAGAGCACACGGGAGTAAATGAAGGGGAAGGGAGAGAGAGTGGAACACATCCTGGCACATAAACCCCTGAGGACAATATTCCTGCTTAGAACAGCCAATACATGGAGAGGACCATAGGGCCAGCCCCACTACGAGACACGACTTCCCTCACTGACCCATTACATTAAGGGGTACAACACTTAAGACAGTGTGGGAATTATGCCCCATCTGACCACACCACACAGGGAAAAACACTAAGGGCGTGCAACAGAACAGCAAGGGGAGCAGAGCAATGGAGTTCCCCAGAGAATATAAAAAGTAGACTTTGGGGCCAGGGCATTCCCATCAGACTCGGCTGGAAAACACTCCTAAAGGTCAACAAACAGACCTTGAACTATTTATAGGCTTTTCTTTTTTTTTGGTTGTTTTTTTGTTGTTGTTCTTGATGACGTTGTTTTGTTTTCTTTTGTTACTTTGTTTTGCTCTGTCTTGTTTTTGTGCATATTATTATCTCTGCAGGTCTATCTAGATAAGATAAGCGGGGTAAAAAATCTGGAGGAGAAAACAACAGGACCAATGGTTCTGGGAAAGGGGGCATGGGAGAGGGGGAGGTGGGGGAAAGGAAGTGGATGGTAACAAACCCAGGGACAAAGGAACAACAAGTGATCTAAAATCAATGGCAAGGAGGGTGTAGGAGGCCTTGTAGGGCTTGACCAAGGGCAATGTAACTGAAAGGAATTACTGAAACCCATTTATAGAGATCTAAATATGACGATGGGGAAATAGATCTATGTACATATATTTATAGATTTAGTATTAAGGTAGCAGATGGACTTAAGTACTCTACTTAAGTACTCCCTCAACACAAGAACACTTTGTTCTATTAAACTGGCATTCCATGATGCTCTCCTTTCTGACACGATCGCTGAAGACAAAATGGGTGCATAAGCAAATATTGTGAAGAAAGTTCATGGTGCCTGGCTATCTAAAAATATATCATCTGGGGTCTTAAAGGCTTGAAGATAAACAAGCATCCCTCTAGTTGAGAAGCAACAAAGCCCATATGGAAGCATCACACCAGCCAGTGTGATCATGAGGTGTTGATAGGATCAGGTATCAGGCATCAAAGAGCAAAAAATCGTATCATAGTGAATGAGGGGTAGTACAGAGTGGAGACGTAGGCAACTGGACAGAAGGTATACCATTTTCCTATAGTTATTTAATGCTCCCCCGCCCACTGTCGTGATCCCAATTCTACCTTACATATCTGGCTAGACCAGAGCATGTACAAAGGTACAGATTAGAGCTGGAAACACAAGGAATCCAGGACAGATGAACACCTCAGGAACAGTATTGAGAGTTGTCATACCAGGAGGGTAAGGGGGAGGTGGGGGGACAAAGGGGGAACCTATCACAATGATCTACATATAACGCCC
Source organism: Echinops telfairi (assembly GCF_000313985.2). NCBI lineage: Eukaryota > Metazoa > Chordata > Mammalia > Afrosoricida > Tenrecidae > Echinops > Echinops telfairi. The sequence goes on along the minus strand of NW_022111327.1, from coordinate 6,620,303 downwards.
TCCCAGGGGGATGGACAACAGAAAAGTGAGTGAAGGGAGACATCAGTTAGTATAAGACATGAAAAAATAATAATAATTTATAAATTATCAAGGGTTTGTGAGGGAGGGGAAAAAATGAGGAGCTGATACCAAGGGCTCAAGTAGAAGGGAAATGCTTTGAAAATGATGGCACCATATGTACACATGTGCTTGAGACAATGGATGTATGTATGGACTGTGATAAGAGTGTATGAGCCTCCAATAAAATGATTAAAAAAATAAGTCAATAAAAAAAGAAACTCTCATTTCTAAAAGGATATGGTAAACAAGGTATTCCTAACCCTGGTGGCAATAAAGTTGTAATTGGCAAGTCTATCAAGAGTTCCAATGGTGTCTGTAGCCTAGAAGTATCTGATTTCTGTCTTTTTTTCTTATTTGCCTTATGATTTAGAACCATCGTATAACCCACGACCATCCTTTTGAGAGGTACAGCAGCCGGGAATACTCTGTCAGTGTCATTTAACACAGCCCTAGCTTCATTTCATATGAAGGTATGGAAAAGCAGAATTCCCCTTTTCTACATTCTCCTGGAGCCCTGGTTCGAGACGTGACGTAGGAACCTCCAGGGACAGACAGGAGCAGAGTGCTGTTGTTGTTGTCGGGTGCCATCCAGGCGATCCCCACTCATGGAGACCATATGCATGACAGAAGAAACACTGCCCAGTCCTATGCCGTTCACAAATATTGTTCTGTTTGAGCCCATCATTGCATCCGTTGTGTTCTGGAACAGGCAGAACAGCACCAAGGGCACCGTAGCCAGGTGAGCGTGGGTGTGAGTGTCAAGTCTTTCACCGTTCACTTTGAGAGGTTGGGGCTCTCTCCTCTGCTTGATCTCTGAAGCACCTTTATAACACAGAAAAAAACATACCATTGAGGGGTTCCCTCCTTCTGGCAACACCACGTGTGCCAGAGTACACCGTGCTCTGAGGGGTTTCCGTGGTCATGATCTTTCAGAAGGAGGTTAACAACAGGCCTTGCTTTTGAGGAGCTTATGTGAGGACTCAGCCAGACAACCTTTTGGTTCGCCACCGAGCAAGTTGCCTTTTTGCACCACCCAGGATGTGAGAGATGGGCATTGAATAAGGAATACTGAAGAAAAATTGATGCATTTTAAGTATGGGGTGGGTGGAGAATAGTCAAAGTACCATGAACTCCCCAAAGAACAGACAAACCTGTCTTCAACAAAATACAGCCTGAATGCTCCTTAGAAGCAATGATGGTCAGACTTCATCTCACATACTTTGGACATGTTGTCAGGTGAGACCAGTCCCTGGAGAAGACCATCATGCTTGGTAAAGTAGAGGGGCAGCGAAATAGAGGAAAACCCCCCCACAACATGGATGGACACAGTGGCTGCTACCATGGGCTCAAACATAACAACCATTATAACGATGGCACGGGACCAGGCAGTGTTTTGTTCTGTTGTACATAAGGTCACTGGGTAGACTAGAGAAACAAATTCATAGACCCTCATATGGGTATAAGAAAGAGCGTTATAGACAAGAGCAATTGAATATTGAGAAAACATCCCAGCCCAGTACAGATCAAGTCCATAAGTCCAATATTAGCTCATATGTCCGATACCAATCTATAAATTCCTCTTCAGACTCATCAACACATGCAATGATACCAAATGCAGGAAGATCACAGGCCAGTGGGTGGAAAGTTTTTTTCCGATCCAGTGGCAGTGGAAGCATCTCAGCACTGGCAGGGTTCCTCCAGCTCCAGGGCTCTATCTAGCATAGCTTCATGTGTTTGGTCAGCAGAAAGATGAAGCAGAGTCTGTGTGTATCTGGCCTCCAGTGAGCTATTTATATCTGTCTTGCCTCAAATAAGATAATCAAGCTGCGACTTGATTGACAGGCTAGATCCACCCCTTCACTCTTAATAGTCTCAAGGTGACACTAGATTATGTAATGACTGTAAGGGAGTCGAGAACGCCAGAGACCAAATCAGTTGAATTAGAACAGGCTTTATTAGGGAGAAAAAACCCAGCCTGGGTGAAGTCCCACAGTCCACAACGTCCGGGCTGGGGGAGTCTCACTGCAGGCTACAGGGGTGCTGCTTATATGGACAGGTATGTCCAGGTTTCTGGAATGCAAGGTGTCTTCCTGGTTCCGGGTGTATTCATGCCAGGTGCAAAGCGGTGGGCAAGAACAGAGCGGGCACTGAGCCAAACAGGCTGTGCTGGGTGCAGAGTGGAGGGTTGAGAGCAAAGTGGGCACTAAGCCAAACAGGCCACGCAGGTGCCGGGTGCAGAGCGGTAGGTCGAGAACAAAGCGGGCCATTAGCCAGCTCTGGTCAGCTCCGCAGGTGTGTGTGTGAGATTCAAGGCCACTTGCTGCTAGTTGTTTCAGCTAGCTCTGGTCAGCTCCGCACAGATGGGGGAGATTCAAGGTCACTTGCTGCTAGAAGCTAGCCTGGCCATATATTTACCACAGTCGCTATGAGTCGGAACTGACACAACAGTACCTAACAACAACAGGGAATCCCAGAAGTAGCATGAAAATAGAATGAATTAGTTGCTGTGAAGCCAATTTAAACTCATGAAGACTCTATGTGGCCAGAATAGAACTGTGCTCCATTGGATTTTCTCGACTGTGACCTTTGTGAAGCAGATTGTCAGCCCTGTCTTCCAAGGTGGCTCTGGGGGGCTTTGAAACTTCAGTTTTTGTACTCTTGTGAAGAGCTACAGTCTCAGAACTCCATATAGGCAGTTCTACCCTATCCCTTGGGGTCTCTATGGGTCAGAATTGACTCGATAGTAGTGAGTTTAAGTCTTGTGCTTAACTGTTCGAATCACCTTGTGACTCCTTGGGTTAGCATATTGTTTTCAGTTGCTGTTGAGTTGATGCCAACTCATGGTGACATCTTGTGCTACCAGAGGAGAAATGCTCCACAGAGGGTTCATTCAAGGCGGTCACCTTTTGGAATGACATCTACAGGCCTTGCTTCTGTTCTGATGTCCTGCTGGGCACATTCCAGCTGCCAACATTTTGGCTAGTAGTTGATCACTTAAGTAGCATGCTGCTAGATGCCATCCATTCAAATTCCGATTCCTAAAGACCTCATGTGACAGAGTAGAAATGCCCCATAGGGTTTTTTAGGCTATATATTTTTTGGAATCGACTCAATGGCAATGAATATTTTTTGTTTAACCTTAAAAAAATATTTCCCCTCTATTTCCTTTTACTTATCTCTTGTCTCACTATCATGTTTGATCATTAATTCCTCTTGGCTACATTGCACATAATCAAGCCCCACCAGACATCCTATGCCCTCCTCGCCATCGATTTTAGATCACTTGTTTTCCCTTGTGCCTGGGTTTGTTGGCTCTCCCCTCCTTCCCCCAACCTTCCCCTCTCCCATGTCCCCCAGGAATCGTCAGTTGTTTTCTCCTCCGGATTTTTTATCCTGCCTATCTTATCAAGATAGACATGAAAAAACAAAAACAAAACAAAAAATAAAAGCCTATAAATAGTTCCAGGTCTGTCTGTTGAAACTTATGAGTGTTTTCCAATCGAGTCTGATGAAGTGCCAAGCCCTGCCCCCAAAGTCTATTTTTTGGACCCCTTGGGGACTTCATTGCTTTGTTCTTCTTGCTGCTCTGTTCCATGCCCTTCGTGTTTTGCCCCAGGGTGGTGGGGTCAGATCAGGCACAGTTCCCAAACTGTGTTTCCAGTGTTGTCCCGGGCAGCTCTGTTGGTCAGTGAGGGGATACAATGTCTTGTGGTGGGGCCAGCCCTATAGGCCTCTCTGTACTTTGGCTGCTCTGAGCAGGAATATCATCCTCAGGGCTTCGGTTGCATTCTACTCTCTCTCTCTCTCCTTCCCTCTTAGTTTGCTCCCGTGTGTTCTGAGCAGACGCACCCCTCTCCCTGAGCTGTAGCTTCAGTGCTGTCCTCTGTAGTTCATTCTTCTGGGGAGGGGGTACACATAGCTGGGATTGGCGCCGGCCCCACAGATCTCTCTATTGGTTCATTGCTTCATTCCAATTTGTTGCATTCCAGTCTTATGCCAAGGAGGCAAAGGACTTTTATATAGGGGTTTAAATGCAGGCATGTACATATGTAAACATATTTATATATAAAGATATGGACATTGATCTATGTACATACATGTTAACTAATAAGGTAGCAGACAGACATTGGGCCTCTACTAAAATACTCCCTCAATGCTTTGTTCTGAGAACCTGTTATTCTGTGAGGCTCACCTTCCTAACACGATATCTGAAGACAAAATGGGTGCATAAGCAAATGTGGTGAAGAAAGCTGATGGTGCCTGGCTATCAAAAAATATAGCATCTGGGGTCTTAAAGGTTTGAGGATAAACAAGCAGCCATCTAGTTGGGAATCACAAAAACTCACATGGAGGAAGTACACCAGCCTGTGAGATCAGGAGGTGTTGATGGCATCAGGTATCAGGCATCTGGAAACAAACAATATTGATGCAAATGGGGGGCGGGCAGAGTAGAGACCCAAAGCCTAGCTGTAGACAATTGGATATTCCCTCACAGAAGGGTCACAAATAAAGGAGAAGTCAGCCTGGGTGCAGTATAATACTAACTAAACACACAACATCCCTCTAGTTCTTTAATGCGTGGCGGGGGGCTGCCTTCCCCCGCTCCGACACTATCATGACTCAAATTATACCCTATAAATCCAGCTAGACCAGAGCATGTACACTGGTACAGATAAGAGCTCTTGACCCACAGAAACCAAGACAGATAACCCCCTCAGGTACAATAATGAGAGAAGTGATACCATGCGGGTAAGGGTAGGGTAGGGAGAGAAAGAGGGAACTGATCACAATGATCAATGTATAACTCACTCCCAAGGGGACAAACAATAGAAAAGTGGATGAAGGGAGACAGAATTCAGTGCAAGATATGAAAATAATAATAGTTTATAAATTATCAAGGATTCATGAGGGAGGGAGGGTGGGGGAGGGAGGAAGGGAAAAATGAGGAGCTGACACCAAGGGCTCAAGTAGAAAGAATGTGTTTTGAAAAGGATGATAGCAACATATGTACACATGTGCTTGACACAATGGATGCATGGATTGTTATAAGAGCTGTAAGAGCCCCAATAAAATGATTTTTTTTAATTTTAAACTTTTTATTGTGAATTGGGTAGAGATTTACCGAGCAGAACAGTTTTCCAAGCTGTGCTCTTTATGGAAGCAGATCGCCAGATCTTTTCTTTCTCATGGAGCTGCTGGGAGGGTTTGAACTGCCAACCCTTCAGTTAGCAGCTGAGCATTAAACAATTGTGTCATCAAGGTTCCTGCTAGCCACTGCCACTGAACCAATTCTGACTCCTAGTGACCCTATAGGGCAGGGTAGAATTGCCTCTGTGGGTTTTCCAAGACTGCAACTTTCTATGAGAGTAGAAAGCCTCATCTTTTCCCTGTAGAGCGGCTGGTGATTTCAAGCTGCTAATCACACAGTTGGCAGCCCAACACATAACCACCATGTCACCAAGGATCATTCTCAGAAAGAAAGAAAGAAAAACAAACAAACAAACAAATACTCAAACTCACTGCGATGAGTTGACGCTGACTCATAGTGACCCTATAAGATAGAGTAGAACTGCCCCCTGTGAGTTTCCCAAACTGTAACTCTTTATAGGAGTATAAAGCCCCGTCTTTCTCTCATGGAGCAGCTGGTAGTTTCAAAGTGCTGATCTTGTGGTTAAGAGTCCAACACATAACCACTGTGCCACCAGCCTGAGACATTTGACCCTATTTCCACTGCTGGAGGCCTTCTGAGTTACTGTGATACCATTGCACTTTTAGCACTGCAGCCCGTAACCTTGAACAGATCTGGTGTGAAGAGGAATGACCAGGACCAAGAACAAGTCTAATTTAAGAAACAGACATCACACACGGTCTTAGGTTTCCACAGGGTAGTTAGAAGAACTTAATCAATTACAAATCAAGAATGGCTAGCCTAAAACCAGTCTCCTCAGCTACAAGCTGGTGGAGGGCCAAAATGTAATCTCAAACAATAGTGTCACAAGCAGCTAAACTCGTCAAGTTTGCCCTGTTAGGAAAATCTGACTTGCAGAATCTATTTGTCACGCCACCAGGACAGCCCGTAATCTAATGGTGTCAGTTCTGCTGGAAACAAAAGCATGGAGATACGGGTGCTGAGTAGTGCCTACCTGAGTATGTCTGGGTGCTTTGTCACATCCCCAGATACAGGCCGTGGGTGCTGACTCCTCAGGTGGTCTCAGCTAGAGAACAGAAACCTGGGATTTCTGGGTACCATCCCCTTGTTATTTGTGACATTGAGCTAGTCATTTTGCATTATAGCCGTCTATCTTTTTTTTTTATCTGTAAAGTGGATTAAGTTCAGTGGCACACGCTTTGAGTCAGACAAGGCCAGGCTTCCAATCCCCACACTCACATTTCCTGTATGACTTTAGGCACTGAACTAACCTCTCTGAACTTCTTTGAATTTTCAGTCCCTCATTCATAAAAAGTGAGGAAATAAAATGTTCTATATGGGACTTAGAAAATAAAATAATGTTTGTACAGTTCTTTGACTATAGTAGACAGTAAATATCGAAGCAATAAATGAATGATAGTGCATTGTGGATAATTTTTAGGTGTTAAATGCATCTCCTTTTTTCTCCAACTAGATATAATATGGAACCATATGGTGATATAAGGCATTTATATTCCATAGGATCCAGCTATCAACCTGATACCCAAGAATATGTTAAATCTACATCTTCTGTGTGTGTCTCCTTCACCCTCACCACCACCCCCAACAGGTATAATTCTGGCCTAAAAGTCTATATCTTAATTACATTGAAAGGAAATGTGTTATGATTAAAGGCAAAAATACTAATTAATGTCATCATTATTCAGTTAATATCAATAGGAGGAAGAATTACTCCCTATGGAAAAATGTGCACATGTTTCATAATCACACAGGGTTCAGTATATAATTTCAAGGTGTTCACACATACTCTGAAACCTCATGTGGTAATTACATAATCTGGTGTCAATTTAAGACTGTTAAGAGTGAAGGGGTAGACTCTAGCCTGTCAGTCAGGTCGCAGCTTGATGACCTCATTTGGAGGCCCGATAGATATAAATAGCTCACTGGAGGCCAGACACATACACTCCCTTGAGACATTCCTATTGACAAGACATGTGGAGCTATACTGATGGCAGCCAGAGTCTTGGAGCTGGAGAAGCCAGGTGGAGACCCACACCAGCACTAAGATGCTTCCATCACCACTGGATCCACAAGTCTTTCCACCCACTGGCCCGTGATCTTCCTGCATTCAGCATTATTGTGTGTGTTGCATGACTCTGAAGAGGAATTTATGAACTGGTATTGGACATATGGGCTAGTATCGGATTTATGGACTTGCTCTGGACTGGGCTGGGATGTTTTCTTAATATACAATGACTCTTTTATTTAAGGTTCTTTCTTATACTCATATGAGGGTCATAGATTTGTTTCTCTAGTCAGTCCAGACTAACACACCTCAGGTTAAGAATCTTTGAAAATAGGGCAGCTTGTCAAATGGTTATCTTAACAATCCTGCAAAATTCATTGCTGGAAAATGTAGGTTAAATTTTTTTCATATCTGCATTCTAAAAGGACCTTGTTTCACATTCTTAGTTCTTATCCTTTTGTCCCGTCTGGTTCCCTTCCAATTGTCACAGATATTTCCAGAAAAATAAACAAAACCCAAATTCTAGCTGGGTTTTAACATGTCTGTCTTCACTTTCCTAATCTGAATTTAGCAAAGTCTCTAGTTAATCTAATTGCAAGTCATCTAATTGCATTACTCCATACCATTAATAGCTTGCATGCTAATTGCGGTTTGGTCTCTAGCAGTCCTATATACCTTTATGTAATTATATATGCAGATCTATGGCCATAACCAGGAGTGCTGGTGGCATAATGAGTTACATATTAGGCTGCTAACCACAAGCTCAGCAGTGTGAAACCAGCAGCTGATCCTAGGGAGCAAGATGAGGCTTGCTACTTTTGTGAAGAATGATAGATAGTCTTGAAAACCCACAAGGGTGGTTCTACTCTGCCCGATAGAGTTGCTATGAATGAGAATCAACTCTGTAGCAATGACTTTGGGTTTTGATGCCTGTAACCATTAGTGTGATCCACATTCCATATGTTAGGACGGTGCTTTGCTCTATTATTGCTCTTGTTTAGTACCATCACGTATGTTCCAGCTTAGGCTGACCCCTTGTACAACACTCATAAAGATCGTTTGCCATCTTTACAAGTGCTCTGATGTTTGAGCCCATTGCTGCAGCCACTGTGTTAATCCATTTTGTCGATGGTCTTCCTCGTTTTTGTTGCCTCTCTACTTTTCCAAGCATGTATTTATCCAAGGACTAGTCTCTCCCAACAATGTGTCCAAAGTATGTGAGACGAAGTCTTACCCTCCTCTCTTCTAAGGAGCATTCTGGCTGCACTTCTAAGACAACTGTTCTTCTGGCAGCATCATAATTCAAATGCATCAATTCTTCTTCTGTCTTTCTTATCCATTGTCCACCTTTCGCAAACATAAGAGGTGATGAATGATGCCACTGCTCACTTCAAGTGAGTGCGCAAAGAAGTGACATCCTTGTTGTTTAGCACTTTAAAAAGATCTCCGTGCAGGAGATTTACCCACACACTACATCTTTTGACCTCTTGACTACTGCATCCATGAATGTTGATGGTGGATCCAAGTGAAATGAAATTCTTGACAACTTCAATCTATTCTCTGTGGTTCAAGATGCTGTTTATTGATCTAGTTGTCAGACTTTTGGTTTTGTTTATATTGAGTTATAATCCATACTGAAGGCTACAGTTTTTTATTTTGTTCAGTAAGTGCTTCAAGCCTTTTAGCAAGCAAAGTTACCTCGTCTGCTTTATCAAAGGTTGTTAATAAATCTTTCCCCAATTTTGATGCTGCATTATTCTCCAGATAGTACAGCTTCTCTGATGATTTGCTCAGCATACAGGTTGAATAAGTATAGTGGGAGGAGACAACCCCAATGTGTACCTTTTTCTTATTTTAAATCATGTTCTGTTTGCACAGCTGCCTCTTGGTCCACGTACAGGTTCTGCATGAGCACAATGAAGTGTTCTGGAATTCCCATTCTTCTCAAGACTATCCATAGTTT
>NW_022111327.1:6600217-6611005 GCF_000313985.2 Echinops telfairi | reverse complement strand
AGACCAGAGCATGTACAAAGGTACAGATTAGAGCTGGAAACACAAGGAATCCAGGACAGATGAACCCCTCAGGAACAGTATTGAGAGTTGTCATACCAGGAGGGTAAGGGGGAGGTGGGGGGACAAAGGGGGAACCTATCACAATGATCTACATATAACGCCCTCCCAGGGGGATGGACAACAGAAAAGTGAGTGAAGGGAGACATCAGTTAGTATAAGACATGAAAAAATAATAATAATTTATAAATTATCAAGGGTTTGTGAGGGAGGGGAAAAAATGAGGAGCTGATACCAAGGGCTCAAGTAGAAGGGAAATGCTTTGAAAATGATGGCACCATATGTACACATGTGCTTGAGACAATGGATGTATGTATGGACTGTGATAAGAGTGTATGAGCCTCCAATAAAATGATTAAAAAAATAAGTCAATAAAAAAAGAAACTCTCATTTCTAAAAGGATATGGTAAACAAGGTATTCCTAACCCTGGTGGCAATAAAGTTGTAATTGGCAAGTCTATCAAGAGTTCCAATGGTGTCTGTAGCCTAGAAGTATCTGATTTCTGTCTTTTTTTCTTATTTGCCTTATGATTTAGAACCATCGTATAACCCACGACCATCCTTTTGAGAGGTACAGCAGCCGGGAATACTCTGTCAGTGTCATTTAACACAGCCCTAGCTTCATTTCATATGAAGGTATGGAAAAGCAGAATTCCCCTTTTCTACATTCTCCTGGAGCCCTGGTTCGAGACGTGACGTAGGAACCTCCAGGGACAGACAGGAGCAGAGTGCTGTTGTTGTTGTCGGGTGCCATCCAGGCGATCCCCACTCATGGAGACCATATGCATGACAGAAGAAACACTGCCCAGTCCTATGCCGTTCACAAATATTGTTCTGTTTGAGCCCATCATTGCATCCGTTGTGTTCTGGAACAGGCAGAACAGCACCAAGGGCACCGTAGCCAGGTGAGCGTGGGTGTGAGTGTCAAGTCTTTCACCGTTCACTTTGAGAGGTTGGGGCTCTCTCCTCTGCTTGATCTCTGAAGCACCTTTATAACACAGAAAAAAACATACCATTGAGGGGTTCCCTCCTTCTGGCAACACCACGTGTGCCAGAGTACACCGTGCTCTGAGGGGTTTCCGTGGTCATGATCTTTCAGAAGGAGGTTAACAACAGGCCTTGCTTTTGAGGAGCTTATGTGAGGACTCAGCCAGACAACCTTTTGGTTCGCCACCGAGCAAGTTGCCTTTTTGCACCACCCAGGATGTGAGAGATGGGCATTGAATAAGGAATACTGAAGAAAAATTGATGCATTTTAAGTATGGGGTGGGTGGAGAATAGTCAAAGTACCATGAACTCCCCAAAGAACAGACAAACCTGTCTTCAACAAAATACAGCCTGAATGCTCCTTAGAAGCAATGATGGTCAGACTTCATCTCACATACTTTGGACATGTTGTCAGGTGAGACCAGTCCCTGGAGAAGACCATCATGCTTGGTAAAGTAGAGGGGCAGCGAAATAGAGGAAAACCCCCCCACAACATGGATGGACACAGTGGCTGCTACCATGGGCTCAAACATAACAACCATTATAACGATGGCACGGGACCAGGCAGTGTTTTGTTCTGTTGTACATAAGGTCACTGGGTAGACTAGAGAAACAAATTCATAGACCCTCATATGGGTATAAGAAAGAGCGTTATAGACAAGAGCAATTGAATATTGAGAAAACATCCCAGCCCAGTACAGATCAAGTCCATAAGTCCAATATTAGCTCATATGTCCGATACCAATCTATAAATTCCTCTTCAGACTCATCAACACATGCAATGATACCAAATGCAGGAAGATCACAGGCCAGTGGGTGGAAAGTTTTTTTCCGATCCAGTGGCAGTGGAAGCATCTCAGCACTGGCAGGGTTCCTCCAGCTCCAGGGCTCTATCTAGCATAGCTTCATGTGTTTGGTCAGCAGAAAGATGAAGCAGAGTCTGTGTGTATCTGGCCTCCAGTGAGCTATTTATATCTGTCTTGCCTCAAATAAGATAATCAAGCTGCGACTTGATTGACAGGCTAGATCCACCCCTTCACTCTTAATAGTCTCAAGGTGACACTAGATTATGTAATGACTGTAAGGGAGTCGAGAACGCCAGAGACCAAATCAGTTGAATTAGAACAGGCTTTATTAGGGAGAAAAAACCCAGCCTGGGTGAAGTCCCACAGTCCACAACGTCCGGGCTGGGGGAGTCTCACTGCAGGCTACAGGGGTGCTGCTTATATGGACAGGTATGTCCAGGTTTCTGGAATGCAAGGTGTCTTCCTGGTTCCGGGTGTATTCATGCCAGGTGCAAAGCGGTGGGCAAGAACAGAGCGGGCACTGAGCCAAACAGGCTGTGCTGGGTGCAGAGTGGAGGGTTGAGAGCAAAGTGGGCACTAAGCCAAACAGGCCACGCAGGTGCCGGGTGCAGAGCGGTAGGTCGAGAACAAAGCGGGCCATTAGCCAGCTCTGGTCAGCTCCGCAGGTGTGTGTGTGAGATTCAAGGCCACTTGCTGCTAGTTGTTTCAGCTAGCTCTGGTCAGCTCCGCACAGATGGGGGAGATTCAAGGTCACTTGCTGCTAGAAGCTAGCCTGGCCATATATTTACCACAGTCGCTATGAGTCGGAACTGACACAACAGTACCTAACAACAACAGGGAATCCCAGAAGTAGCATGAAAATAGAATGAATTAGTTGCTGTGAAGCCAATTTAAACTCATGAAGACTCTATGTGGCCAGAATAGAACTGTGCTCCATTGGATTTTCTCGACTGTGACCTTTGTGAAGCAGATTGTCAGCCCTGTCTTCCAAGGTGGCTCTGGGGGGCTTTGAAACTTCAGTTTTTGTACTCTTGTGAAGAGCTACAGTCTCAGAACTCCATATAGGCAGTTCTACCCTATCCCTTGGGGTCTCTATGGGTCAGAATTGACTCGATAGTAGTGAGTTTAAGTCTTGTGCTTAACTGTTCGAATCACCTTGTGACTCCTTGGGTTAGCATATTGTTTTCAGTTGCTGTTGAGTTGATGCCAACTCATGGTGACATCTTGTGCTACCAGAGGAGAAATGCTCCACAGAGGGTTCATTCAAGGCGGTCACCTTTTGGAATGACATCTACAGGCCTTGCTTCTGTTCTGATGTCCTGCTGGGCACATTCCAGCTGCCAACATTTTGGCTAGTAGTTGATCACTTAAGTAGCATGCTGCTAGATGCCATCCATTCAAATTCCGATTCCTAAAGACCTCATGTGACAGAGTAGAAATGCCCCATAGGGTTTTTTAGGCTATATATTTTTTGGAATCGACTCAATGGCAATGAATATTTTTTGTTTAACCTTAAAAAAATATTTCCCCTCTATTTCCTTTTACTTATCTCTTGTCTCACTATCATGTTTGATCATTAATTCCTCTTGGCTACATTGCACATAATCAAGCCCCACCAGACATCCTATGCCCTCCTCGCCATCGATTTTAGATCACTTGTTTTCCCTTGTGCCTGGGTTTGTTGGCTCTCCCCTCCTTCCCCCAACCTTCCCCTCTCCCATGTCCCCCAGGAATCGTCAGTTGTTTTCTCCTCCGGATTTTTTATCCTGCCTATCTTATCAAGATAGACATGAAAAAACAAAAACAAAACAAAAAATAAAAGCCTATAAATAGTTCCAGGTCTGTCTGTTGAAACTTATGAGTGTTTTCCAATCGAGTCTGATGAAGTGCCAAGCCCTGCCCCCAAAGTCTATTTTTTGGACCCCTTGGGGACTTCATTGCTTTGTTCTTCTTGCTGCTCTGTTCCATGCCCTTCGTGTTTTGCCCCAGGGTGGTGGGGTCAGATCAGGCACAGTTCCCAAACTGTGTTTCCAGTGTTGTCCCGGGCAGCTCTGTTGGTCAGTGAGGGGATACAATGTCTTGTGGTGGGGCCAGCCCTATAGGCCTCTCTGTACTTTGGCTGCTCTGAGCAGGAATATCATCCTCAGGGCTTCGGTTGCATTCTACTCTCTCTCTCTCTCCTTCCCTCTTAGTTTGCTCCCGTGTGTTCTGAGCAGACGCACCCCTCTCCCTGAGCTGTAGCTTCAGTGCTGTCCTCTGTAGTTCATTCTTCTGGGGAGGGGGTACACATAGCTGGGATTGGCGCCGGCCCCACAGATCTCTCTATTGGTTCATTGCTTCATTCCAATTTGTTGCATTCCAGTCTTATGCCAAGGAGGCAAAGGACTTTTATATAGGGGTTTAAATGCAGGCATGTACATATGTAAACATATTTATATATAAAGATATGGACATTGATCTATGTACATACATGTTAACTAATAAGGTAGCAGACAGACATTGGGCCTCTACTAAAATACTCCCTCAATGCTTTGTTCTGAGAACCTGTTATTCTGTGAGGCTCACCTTCCTAACACGATATCTGAAGACAAAATGGGTGCATAAGCAAATGTGGTGAAGAAAGCTGATGGTGCCTGGCTATCAAAAAATATAGCATCTGGGGTCTTAAAGGTTTGAGGATAAACAAGCAGCCATCTAGTTGGGAATCACAAAAACTCACATGGAGGAAGTACACCAGCCTGTGAGATCAGGAGGTGTTGATGGCATCAGGTATCAGGCATCTGGAAACAAACAATATTGATGCAAATGGGGGGCGGGCAGAGTAGAGACCCAAAGCCTAGCTGTAGACAATTGGATATTCCCTCACAGAAGGGTCACAAATAAAGGAGAAGTCAGCCTGGGTGCAGTATAATACTAACTAAACACACAACATCCCTCTAGTTCTTTAATGCGTGGCGGGGGGCTGCCTTCCCCCGCTCCGACACTATCATGACTCAAATTATACCCTATAAATCCAGCTAGACCAGAGCATGTACACTGGTACAGATAAGAGCTCTTGACCCACAGAAACCAAGACAGATAACCCCCTCAGGTACAATAATGAGAGAAGTGATACCATGCGGGTAAGGGTAGGGTAGGGAGAGAAAGAGGGAACTGATCACAATGATCAATGTATAACTCACTCCCAAGGGGACAAACAATAGAAAAGTGGATGAAGGGAGACAGAATTCAGTGCAAGATATGAAAATAATAATAGTTTATAAATTATCAAGGATTCATGAGGGAGGGAGGGTGGGGGAGGGAGGAAGGGAAAAATGAGGAGCTGACACCAAGGGCTCAAGTAGAAAGAATGTGTTTTGAAAAGGATGATAGCAACATATGTACACATGTGCTTGACACAATGGATGCATGGATTGTTATAAGAGCTGTAAGAGCCCCAATAAAATGATTTTTTTTAATTTTAAACTTTTTATTGTGAATTGGGTAGAGATTTACCGAGCAGAACAGTTTTCCAAGCTGTGCTCTTTATGGAAGCAGATCGCCAGATCTTTTCTTTCTCATGGAGCTGCTGGGAGGGTTTGAACTGCCAACCCTTCAGTTAGCAGCTGAGCATTAAACAATTGTGTCATCAAGGTTCCTGCTAGCCACTGCCACTGAACCAATTCTGACTCCTAGTGACCCTATAGGGCAGGGTAGAATTGCCTCTGTGGGTTTTCCAAGACTGCAACTTTCTATGAGAGTAGAAAGCCTCATCTTTTCCCTGTAGAGCGGCTGGTGATTTCAAGCTGCTAATCACACAGTTGGCAGCCCAACACATAACCACCATGTCACCAAGGATCATTCTCAGAAAGAAAGAAAGAAAAACAAACAAACAAACAAATACTCAAACTCACTGCGATGAGTTGACGCTGACTCATAGTGACCCTATAAGATAGAGTAGAACTGCCCCCTGTGAGTTTCCCAAACTGTAACTCTTTATAGGAGTATAAAGCCCCGTCTTTCTCTCATGGAGCAGCTGGTAGTTTCAAAGTGCTGATCTTGTGGTTAAGAGTCCAACACATAACCACTGTGCCACCAGCCTGAGACATTTGACCCTATTTCCACTGCTGGAGGCCTTCTGAGTTACTGTGATACCATTGCACTTTTAGCACTGCAGCCCGTAACCTTGAACAGATCTGGTGTGAAGAGGAATGACCAGGACCAAGAACAAGTCTAATTTAAGAAACAGACATCACACACGGTCTTAGGTTTCCACAGGGTAGTTAGAAGAACTTAATCAATTACAAATCAAGAATGGCTAGCCTAAAACCAGTCTCCTCAGCTACAAGCTGGTGGAGGGCCAAAATGTAATCTCAAACAATAGTGTCACAAGCAGCTAAACTCGTCAAGTTTGCCCTGTTAGGAAAATCTGACTTGCAGAATCTATTTGTCACGCCACCAGGACAGCCCGTAATCTAATGGTGTCAGTTCTGCTGGAAACAAAAGCATGGAGATACGGGTGCTGAGTAGTGCCTACCTGAGTATGTCTGGGTGCTTTGTCACATCCCCAGATACAGGCCGTGGGTGCTGACTCCTCAGGTGGTCTCAGCTAGAGAACAGAAACCTGGGATTTCTGGGTACCATCCCCTTGTTATTTGTGACATTGAGCTAGTCATTTTGCATTATAGCCGTCTATCTTTTTTTTTTATCTGTAAAGTGGATTAAGTTCAGTGGCACACGCTTTGAGTCAGACAAGGCCAGGCTTCCAATCCCCACACTCACATTTCCTGTATGACTTTAGGCACTGAACTAACCTCTCTGAACTTCTTTGAATTTTCAGTCCCTCATTCATAAAAAGTGAGGAAATAAAATGTTCTATATGGGACTTAGAAAATAAAATAATGTTTGTACAGTTCTTTGACTATAGTAGACAGTAAATATCGAAGCAATAAATGAATGATAGTGCATTGTGGATAATTTTTAGGTGTTAAATGCATCTCCTTTTTTCTCCAACTAGATATAATATGGAACCATATGGTGATATAAGGCATTTATATTCCATAGGATCCAGCTATCAACCTGATACCCAAGAATATGTTAAATCTACATCTTCTGTGTGTGTCTCCTTCACCCTCACCACCACCCCCAACAGGTATAATTCTGGCCTAAAAGTCTATATCTTAATTACATTGAAAGGAAATGTGTTATGATTAAAGGCAAAAATACTAATTAATGTCATCATTATTCAGTTAATATCAATAGGAGGAAGAATTACTCCCTATGGAAAAATGTGCACATGTTTCATAATCACACAGGGTTCAGTATATAATTTCAAGGTGTTCACACATACTCTGAAACCTCATGTGGTAATTACATAATCTGGTGTCAATTTAAGACTGTTAAGAGTGAAGGGGTAGACTCTAGCCTGTCAGTCAGGTCGCAGCTTGATGACCTCATTTGGAGGCCCGATAGATATAAATAGCTCACTGGAGGCCAGACACATACACTCCCTTGAGACATTCCTATTGACAAGACATGTGGAGCTATACTGATGGCAGCCAGAGTCTTGGAGCTGGAGAAGCCAGGTGGAGACCCACACCAGCACTAAGATGCTTCCATCACCACTGGATCCACAAGTCTTTCCACCCACTGGCCCGTGATCTTCCTGCATTCAGCATTATTGTGTGTGTTGCATGACTCTGAAGAGGAATTTATGAACTGGTATTGGACATATGGGCTAGTATCGGATTTATGGACTTGCTCTGGACTGGGCTGGGATGTTTTCTTAATATACAATGACTCTTTTATTTAAGGTTCTTTCTTATACTCATATGAGGGTCATAGATTTGTTTCTCTAGTCAGTCCAGACTAACACACCTCAGGTTAAGAATCTTTGAAAATAGGGCAGCTTGTCAAATGGTTATCTTAACAATCCTGCAAAATTCATTGCTGGAAAATGTAGGTTAAATTTTTTTCATATCTGCATTCTAAAAGGACCTTGTTTCACATTCTTAGTTCTTATCCTTTTGTCCCGTCTGGTTCCCTTCCAATTGTCACAGATATTTCCAGAAAAATAAACAAAACCCAAATTCTAGCTGGGTTTTAACATGTCTGTCTTCACTTTCCTAATCTGAATTTAGCAAAGTCTCTAGTTAATCTAATTGCAAGTCATCTAATTGCATTACTCCATACCATTAATAGCTTGCATGCTAATTGCGGTTTGGTCTCTAGCAGTCCTATATACCTTTATGTAATTATATATGCAGATCTATGGCCATAACCAGGAGTGCTGGTGGCATAATGAGTTACATATTAGGCTGCTAACCACAAGCTCAGCAGTGTGAAACCAGCAGCTGATCCTAGGGAGCAAGATGAGGCTTGCTACTTTTGTGAAGAATGATAGATAGTCTTGAAAACCCACAAGGGTGGTTCTACTCTGCCCGATAGAGTTGCTATGAATGAGAATCAACTCTGTAGCAATGACTTTGGGTTTTGATGCCTGTAACCATTAGTGTGATCCACATTCCATATGTTAGGACGGTGCTTTGCTCTATTATTGCTCTTGTTTAGTACCATCACGTATGTTCCAGCTTAGGCTGACCCCTTGTACAACACTCATAAAGATCGTTTGCCATCTTTACAAGTGCTCTGATGTTTGAGCCCATTGCTGCAGCCACTGTGTTAATCCATTTTGTCGATGGTCTTCCTCGTTTTTGTTGCCTCTCTACTTTTCCAAGCATGTATTTATCCAAGGACTAGTCTCTCCCAACAATGTGTCCAAAGTATGTGAGACGAAGTCTTACCCTCCTCTCTTCTAAGGAGCATTCTGGCTGCACTTCTAAGACAACTGTTCTTCTGGCAGCATCATAATTCAAATGCATCAATTCTTCTTCTGTCTTTCTTATCCATTGTCCACCTTTCGCAAACATAAGAGGTGATGAATGATGCCACTGCTCACTTCAAGTGAGTGCGCAAAGAAGTGACATCCTTGTTGTTTAGCACTTTAAAAAGATCTCCGTGCAGGAGATTTACCCACACACTACATCTTTTGACCTCTTGACTACTGCATCCATGAATGTTGATGGTGGATCCAAGTGAAATGAAATTCTTGACAACTTCAATCTATTCTCTGTGGTTCAAGATGCTGTTTATTGATCTAGTTGTCAGACTTTTGGTTTTGTTTATATTGAGTTATAATCCATACTGAAGGCTACAGTTTTTTATTTTGTTCAGTAAGTGCTTCAAGCCTTTTAGCAAGCAAAGTTACCTCGTCTGCTTTATCAAAGGTTGTTAATAAATCTTTCCCCAATTTTGATGCTGCATTATTCTCCAGATAGTACAGCTTCTCTGATGATTTGCTCAGCATACAGGTTGAATAAGTATAGTGGGAGGAGACAACCCCAATGTGTACCTTTTTCTTATTTTAAATCATGTTCTGTTTGCACAGCTGCCTCTTGGTCCACGTACAGGTTCTGCATGAGCACAATGAAGTGTTCTGGAATTCCCATTCTTCTCAAGACTATCCATAGTTTATTATGATCCATATAGTCAAATGTCTTGGCATATTCAATAAAACACAAGTAAACATCCTCTGGTATTCTCTGCTTTCAGCCAAGATCCACTTATCATCTACAATGATGCCCTTTGTTTCAAGTTCTCTTCTCAATCTGAACTTCTGGCAGCTCCCTGCCAATGTACTGCTACAATCGTTGGATGATCTTCAGCAAAGTTTTTCTTACATGTGATATCAATGATATTGCTCTATAATTTGAGCATTCTGTTGGATCACCTTTCTTTGAAACGGAAACAAATGCAGATCTCTCTCTTCTAGTCAGTTGGCCAAGTAACTGTCTTGCAAATTGCCTGGCATAGATGTGAGAGTGCTTCCAGTGCTTCCTGAGCTTATTGAAGCTTATTGGAGCTTTGTTTTTAGCTAATGCCTTATTTTCAGCTCTGACATCTTCCTTTAGTATTATTGGTTCTATGCTAACATATGCTAACAAGTGAAATGGTTGAAGCTTTTGGCCCAATGGTCCTAATTGCAGTACACCTACCATTCTGTCTGCTGCAGTTTCCCCCTAACTACTGTAATGTTTCTTTCAAACTCGTGCTTCGGCACATCTTTTTAAGATTTCTTCTGGTTACCAATTTGTGGTAATCCCACTTTAATCAATTATCTTACAGCTGTTTGGATTTGGAGTAGTCATCTACTTCCATCTTCCCAAGGCTTTGTTCCAATGATATTGTTTCTTTTCAGTAGCATGGCCATGTTCAAAAACCTGTTTTGTCATTGTACAAAGGGGTACCAAAGAAAATGGAAAAATGCTGTGCTGGGGGAGCTTTCATAGTACATTTTCCCCACTAAGAAATCCTTGAGCAACTCGTTCTGAGTTTGTGCACCCAGTGGCATTGCCTGGGAAAGTTCTCTCTGGTCACAGTGAATTTTTTCATAAAAGCAGTTTTGTTCAGACCTCACTTTTTGTAACAGCCAATTTAAGAGAACAGCGTGCAGCTGTGAAATTTTGTTTCCTGCTCATGAAAAATCCTGCAGGAAAAATGTGATGTTGAACACAGCTTACAAGAACAGCTCTATAGGAAAAACTCAAGTGTATGTATGAGTACAAAAAAGGTGAAGAGTTGATTGATGACAAACCTCATTCTGGGCAACTTCCCAAACTGATGAAAATGCCCACAAAATGTGTACACTTGTGCTCAAAGACCGATGATGGCCACTGAAGAGATGGGGAAGTGGTCGGGACTATCTTGGAGCTCGGGTCAGCACATTTTGATGGAAAATTGGGAATGAGAAGGGTCCCTGCGAAATTTGAGCCTCAGGTTCTGACTGAGCAGCCAAATGAGCATCGAGTGGAAGCATGCCATGCTTTGAAAGAACAGCCCTGAAGTGACCCAGACTTTTCCCCCAAGATCATTACTGGTGACAAGACATGGTGCTATTCTT
>NW_022111327.1:6579652-6600090 GCF_000313985.2 Echinops telfairi | reverse complement strand
CAAGTGAAATCAAAGATCAAGATGATCCTCATTTGTTTGTTTGTTTGTTTGTTTGATGAAAGGGGGATAGTGCATTTGGAGTTCATTCCACCAGGCCAGACTGTTAATCATGCTTTCGACCTAGAGGTTCTTAACAGTGTGCAACAAAAAAGACCTGATTCGGGGGAAGGAAAGGGGAAAAAGAGGAGCTGATACCAAGGGCTCAATAGAAAGTAATTTTCTAGAAAAGAATGATGGCAACCTATGTACAAATTTGCCTGATACAATTGATGTATGGATTGTAATAAGAATTGTAAGAGCCCTCCATAAAATGATCAAAAATAAATAAATAAATACTGTATGGTCTTTTAAATATTCTGCTTTCACTCCAATTGGTTCAAATCAATAGTCTGTGTTGTCTGCACATCATTTTTCTTTGCCAACAAAGGGCATATGGATTTTGTTGTTGTTGGGATATTAATTCTTCTTGCCAATAAAGTGCTTAATTTTCCTTAAAAAACAAACCCAACACCTGATTTGTGGAAAACAGGGGACTGGTCTTGCCACCACGACAATGCACCTGCTCACACAGCCATCTCAGTGTGCCAGTTTGGGGCCAAAACGAGCACGCGCCTTACTCATCTGACCTTGTTCCATGCAACTTTTTTTTTGTTTCTGCGAATGAAGAGAGGGACATGAATGGACAGTGATTTGAAGACTTAGAAGAGGTGAAAAAACGAGGGAGGGGTTGTCAGCCATCCAAACAGATGAGTTTGAAAAATGTTTCCAAGAATGGTGTTGCAGATTTGACAAATGTATGAAGTGTGATGGAGAGTAGTTTGAAGGTGTAAGGTTGTTTTGTTTAAAGAAATGTAATTACATAGCTTTAGAAAAAAAAACGTTTTTTTTCCAGTACACCCTGGTATGTTTAGTAAAACTCCTGGATGGTACTGGCAAAGCAAATTTTCCATGTAATTCTGGGCACACATGTTTATCATTTTGCACATGAGCCAATTCCATAAGATTTCTGGTGGTGAGCATAATTTCCATGGGAAGTATGAGCATTACCAAGGGCAGCTTTTGTTTTTGAAGGTGGTGATGATAGCAGACTCGTTCCTACCTTATGCTGTTGTCGCATGCCATCAAGTTGGTCCTGACTCATAGACACACTATGTACAATACAAGAAAGCACTTCTGGATCCCGTGCCATCCTAACCATCCTTGAGTCCATTGTCACAGCCAGTCAATCCAACCTCTTTTTCATTGACTCTCTACTTCGCCAAGCAAGATTTCCTTCTCCAGCCACTCTCTTGATAACATGTCCAAAGAATGTGAAATAAAATCTTGCTACCCTTACTCTAAGGAGCATTCTGGCTGTACTTCTTCTAAGACAAATTTGTTTGTTCTGGCAGTCCATAATATAGTCTGTGTTCTTATCCAATGATATAATTCAAAGACATCAATTCTTCTTAGGTTTTTGTTATTAAGTGTCCAGCCTTCACATGCAAGAGATGATTGAAAAGCCCATGGCTTGGTTCAGGTGCACCTTGGTCCTGAAGTTGACCTCCTGGCTCTTTAATACTATAAAGAGGTCTTGTGCAGCAGATTTACCCAATGTAATACACAGTTTGATTTCTTGACTTGTTCCTATGGGTGTTGATTTTGAATCCAAGTAGAATGAAATCCTTGACAACTTCTATCTTTCCTCCATTTAGTATGATGATGTTTATTGGTCTAGCTGTGAGGATTTTTGTTTTCTTTCGTCTTTAATTTTCATCAGTAAATGATTCCAATCCTTTTCACTTGCTATAAATGAGGTCGTGTCATCTGTTTGCCTCAGGCTTCTGGTAAGTCTTTCTCCAATCTTGATCTTGCCTGTTTCATCATATGCCTGGAGCTTCTTGGATTATTTGCTCAGTGTGCAGACTGAATAAGTATGACCAAAAACTCTCAACTTTATAAACAAATGGCCATCTAACTGAGAAACAACATAGCCCACATAGAAGAAGCACACCAGCCTGTGAGATCACAAGGTGTCGAAGGGATCAGGTATTAGGCATCAAAGACACAAAAAGAAAAAAATCAGTGCTTTGTGAATGAGGGGGAGTGCGGAGTGGGGACCCAGGGCCCATCTGTGGGAAATTGGACATCCCCTTGCAGAAGAAACCGCAGGGAGGAGATGAGTCAGTCAGGGTGCAGTGTAGCAATGATGAAACATACACTTTTCCTTTAGTTCTTGAATGCTTCCTTCTCCCCACTATCATGATCCCAATTCTACCTTACAAATCCAGCTGGACCAGAGGACATACACTGGTACAGATAGGAACTGGAAACACAGGGAATCCAGGACAGACGAACCCCTCAGGACCAGTGGTGAGAGTGGCGATACCTGGAGGGAGGGTGGAGGAAAGGTGGGGTAGAAAGGCGGAACTGATTACAAGGATCTACATATAACCCCTTCCCTGGGAGACAGACAACAAAGAAGTGGGTGAAGGGAGATGTCGGATGGTATAAGACATGACAAAATAATAATTTATAAATTATCAAGGGTTCATGGGGGAGTGGAGAGCGGGGAGGGAGAGGAAAAATGAGGAGCTGATACCAAGGGCTCAAGTAGAAAGCAAATGTTTTGAGAATGATGAGGGAAACAAATGTACAAAAGTGCTTGACACTATGGTTGGATGTATGGATTGTGATAAGAGTTGTATGAGCCCCCAATAAAATGATTTAAAAAAAACACTTAACTTTGACACATACATTTTCTGATGTTAAACCACACAGTATCCCTTTGTTCCATTCAAATGACTGCTTCTTGGTCTCTGTACAGGTTCCGCATAAGCGCAATGCTATTCATAATTCCTTAGCGTCCACGCTTCTTCAAATAATCCATATTCGTGGCAAAAGGCATCAGACAAAGTGTTTTCATCAGCCCAAAACTTTCACTTATGAGACATTTCTCTTTCCCTGTCTCTAACCAGAAAACTCACTTCCGAAGCTCTCAACCGTACCCTTCCTCCAGCAGGGAGAATGATCCTGTACAACCCTGTTATGATAGATTAAGATGCGAGGAAAGCCATATTACTGACACCAAGAAGCACATGGCAACCTCAAACTTGTAAAAGCTTTGGAAAGCTGGTCTACCACCCTCCAAGACTTTTGCCACCCTGGGCTATGCCAAGCACACGCCTGGGCATAAGATGCAGAGCAAAGGGCAGGTGGGAATGCATAGTATCTCATTTTTGCCTCTTCCCTTTCCTGACAACTGTGTATCAGAATGTGTGCCGCTGAAGGAAAGGCTTGATTCAAGAGTGTCATAGATCTAGGGCCATAACACTCATATTACACACGAATGCTTTCTCTGAGTATAGTGGTTGAGATATGAACTCCAGTGCCACCCCTGTAGGCTTAAATTCTGACTGTTTACCTTAATAGCCTGGAGATTTAGGGGGCAATTATTTTACAGGATAACCCTGGATGTTCCCATCTGGAAAAATGGCATTAATAATAATAGTGCCTACCTCATTGTGGGAGGAACCCTGGTGGCATAGTGACTATGCATAAGATTGCAATCCCCAAGGTCAGTAGTTCGAAATCACCAGCCAGCCCTGAGGGAGACAGGGAGGGCTTTCCACTCCCTTAAAGAGTTACAGTCTCAGGAACTCATAGGGGCAGTTTTACCCTGTCCTATAGGGTCACTATGAATCAGCATCCACTCGGTGGCAATGAGTTTGAGTTTTTTGAGGCCTCATTGTGGCATTATACAAATTATATTAGATATTTATGTGTATATGTATATATGCATGCATATTTTAATGCATCAATATTACCCGAGCCTGGGCTTCTCCAGCCTGCCTGGTCTTATGACCCCAACATAGAGAATCTACATTGTCCTTAGAACTCAGCATCAAGTGTATTGTTCAACAATTCCTTTAACTTCGTAGGATTAGGCTATCTAAGTCTGTAGAACGTTGGTAGAGCTCCTACCCTAAATCTCCTTTGCCCTGGCTCTGAAGGTGCCCTTGAGATCCTGACGCCATGGCAGAAAATAAGATCTTTGATCAACTGAATATAAGGAGTGAGGATATGAAAGTGTGTGGCCAGGGGAAGGCTACCTGGCACATCAAAGACTCCTCCATGCCATTAGGAAGGAGACTAGAGTCCTTCCTTTGGCTTGTGGTCTGTTCACTTTGTTCCATCCCCCACTTTTACCATCCTACATCCCACCCCCTCCTTTCTTTCTCCATCTCTTGTTTTAAAAAAAAGGTCATTATGTTGAGGCTGCTGACGCAGAAATCATTTTTGTGGTAGCTCTTACCGGCTGGTGATTCACGTGAAGAAGCAGGAATAAATTGTCTGGTGGGGGAGGGCAAGGGAGTTGCATCTGTGTGTGGGCATGCAGCAAAGTTGCTGGGGTGTGAATCAGACGCAAAGAAAGCAGTCGCTGAGTCAGCCTTCCTGAGAAATATCCCCTCAGGGTCATGGCATCCCTGTCCTGTGAGGTAGGAGCCAAGAAGATAACAAAAAACCTCTGCCCTGATCTTGACCATCAAGACAGAAATATAAGGGAGTCACAGAAAATTTCAGAGCAATGGGGGTTTTCGGGTCTCAGTGATGACCAACCTAAATCCGGAAGAATCGTGTGAAGGCCAACAGGGACCAAACTAGTGAATGAAATCATACCGGTTTCCAGCCTTTTCTTTGCCTGTCTTCCCGGGAATGTGGACTTCCGTGACACGCAATGCTTCTCAGAACCACTCACAAGTGTCAAAGCCCTAGCTCAGGCAGGCTGCGCGCCTGGGCAAGGGTTGTCAGGCATCCCCGACCCCACCCCCCAACCACCCTCTCCAAATATTTTCACAGTCAGAAGGATGAATGGGAAGCCTAATCCATTCCACAGCAGGGCTGCCTGCCCAGTCATCCTCAGGCACTTTCAGTGGTAAGCCGTAAGGGGACCACGTGGACAGGAAGCTACTTTCCCCCTCTTTCTAACAGTGAATGGAGATGACCCCCCCACTCCTCCGATCGGACTGTCCATATTCACTAGTCTCCTCCAGAAGGACCACTGCTCCCTCCCTGAAGTTCTCATTAGCTCTTCTCGGAGAAAAGATCAGGCACACTTGCTTGGGACCTGTCTGACTTCCTTCCACTAATTCATTTCTCTTGATTGCTAGTCCATTTTCTCAGGGGCTCTTCTGGAAGACTGAAGCAGAACAAAGCATCAACTCTAGGTTTGAATGCTGATGGCAGATGAATAATGGCTCACACTGCTGCTCCTCAGGCAGCTCAAGTACTTTTCAGATCTTTCAATGTGACAGGCCAGGGGTTGGCACGCTTTTCTGTAAAGGGCCAAATCATAAATATTTTCAGCTTTGAGGGCCCTTTGGCCTCTGTTACGATGATTTCACTGCCTTGGTAACGCGACAGCAGCACTAGACAATGGGTAAATGGATGGACTGAGTTCCAATAAGCACGTACATTTGAGTTTCAGATAGCTTTCACATTTCCAAGATGATCATGTCCCATTTGGTTTTTTCCCCCAACCATTTCAAAAATGTGGAAACCATTGAGGAAATAGTGTGGAAGCCACACATGTCCTCCTCTGAGTCCAGAAGGGAGTAGGAGAATCCAACTCCTTAATTGCTCAAAGAGGATTCCTGTGAGGCAGAGGTCACATATATCTACGCCCCCCCTTACCCTATTCTGACACCATCCACTCCGCAATGAGACTCTACTGCTCTTCTGGGTCAAAAACCCATCTCAATGGCCACATAGACCAGATACTACTCACAATTATGTAGCTTCAAGGGGAAGCTAACAGGATATGGTCC
This sequence comes from Echinops telfairi, assembly GCF_000313985.2. Classification (NCBI taxonomy): domain Eukaryota; kingdom Metazoa; phylum Chordata; class Mammalia; order Afrosoricida; family Tenrecidae; genus Echinops; species Echinops telfairi. The sequence continues at coordinate 6,594,283 of NW_022111327.1, read as the reverse complement.
TTGTGTCTGTAGGATCTCTTCTCAGTCATGCTGGCAGAAGCATGTCTCTCTGGTCCTTAGCCTCTCTCTCGGCTAACATGGTTCTTTGCTCTTTTCCCTGCTCTGGAAAGAGTTACTAAATGCCCAAAGACCACCACACTTTGCAAATCAACTTCCTGACCTCAGCTTTATTCATTTGGGGGGCTGGGAGCCCACAGACCTGCCTCAGGAGCACAGCAATGCTCCTCTGCTCCGTCCCCTCCTCCACACAGGGATCTTGGCCCTGCTTTAGTCCTAGCGATTCTTCCTTGCTGGCCAGAGGGTTCTCAGTTCCTGCTTCTGAAGTGACTTTCTTGATGCCCAGCGGAATGGCAAAGCCGACCAATCCCCTCCATTAGGGTTCCAGACACCACATTTGTGGTAAACACCTAAGGAAGTCAAAGCACTGAATAGAAAATTTCAAAGGGCAGCTTGAGAAGACAAAGTAAAAGATTACAAAGAAACATTCAAAGACCTAGGATTAGAAAGCCCAAAAGGAAGAACGTCTTCGGCATCGCTTAAGTTGAAAAGAAACGAAGAAAAAAAATTCAAGCCTCAAATGGAAAGACTGAAGGATTGATTCTCAGGGGGGAAAATATCAGATGATGCAGGAAGCATCAAAAGAAAATGGAAGTGATACCAAGAGTCGCTGTACCAAGAAGAACTGGTCGACATTCAACTATTTCATGAGGTAGCATATGATCATGAATGAATGGTACTAGAGGAAGAATTCCAAGGTGCACTGAGGCATTAGCAAAAAAAAAAAAAAAAAAGAGGTTCCAGGAAGTGGCAAAAAACAATTGAAATGTTTCAACAAGCTGAGGAAGTACCAAGAAATTTAGAAGACAGCTACCTGGCCAACTGACGAAAAGAGATCCATCTTTGTACCCGTTGTAAAGAAAGGTGACACAACAGAATGCACAAATTATAAAATACTATCAATATCACTTACTAGTAAAATCTTGCTGAAAACCACTTAAGAACGGTTGCAGCAATATGTTGGTAGGAGGCTACCAGAGGTCCAGGCCAGATTCAGAAGAGGATGTGGACCAAGGGATATCACTGCTGAGGTCAGATGGATCTGGACTGAGAGCAGAGAATACCAGAAAGATGTTTACTTGTGTTTTATTTAGACTATTCCAAACATTGACTATATGTATCATAACAAACTGTGGTGACCTTAAGAAGAGTGGGGATTCCAGAACACGTCATTGTGTTTATGCAGAACCTGTGCATGGATCAGGAGGCAACTATGCGAACAGAAATGATTTAAAATCAAAACAGGTGTACATCAGGGCTGTATCTTCCCACTATAATTATTCACTCTTTATGCTGAGCAGATAATCAGAGAAATTGGATTACATGGCGAAGAATTGGAAGAAGAATTATTAACAACCTGTGATAGGCAAATGGAACAGCCAAGTTGCTGGCTGAAAGTGAGGAGGACTTGAAGCACTTGCTGATGAAGATCAAGGACTGCAGCCTTCAGTATGGATGACCACTCAAGGCAACATCATGATAATAGAGAAAGGATGGAATTTTCAATGATTTTGTCTTCCTTAGATCCAAAAGTCATCACAGTGCCCATTGAGCTGCTAATACTCCTGGGTAAGAGCTGGGACAGAACCCAACCTCTCAATTGGGGTTACAGCCTGATGACACCTCTTTGGCAGTGTGGGCTTTTTGTACAAGTGAGAGAGAGAGAGAGAGAGAGAGAGAGAGAGCAGAGCCGAATCCTCTTTGAATGGCAATGAGTTTGGAGTTTTGAATTTATCCTCTTCAAGTTACGCAAACTAGATGGACTGTTGTATGTTTGCTATTCCATTGAGCACATCGTCCTGTAATGACTATATGCCAAGCACTGTGTTTGAAAAACCAAACTCACTGCCATCCTATTCTGACTCATAGGAACCCTATGGGACTGCTATGGGGTAGAACTGCCCCTGTGGGTTTCCAAGACTGGAACTCTTCATGGAAAGAGAAAACCTTGTCTCTCTCCCATGGGGTGGCTGGTGTTTTCAAATTGCTTACCTTGGGGTTAGCAGTCTAACACATAACCACTATGCCACCAGCGCTCCTAAACACTAAGCTACCATGTAATAATGCACTTACTTCTCACTTACTGATTTTCTAGTTATCGAACATGTCACATTTTTGACGCTAGTAAAAAAATGTAGTATCTGACTATTTTGTACATTAATGATGTCCATCTGGCAGTCACAAATTCTGAGATGCAAGGTGAGTAACCCTGGCCGTGATGGTTACGGTGGTGCATCAACTTGGCTGGGCCATGATTCTCAGTAGTTTGGCAGTTATGTAATGATGTAGTCATCCTCCATCTGTGATATCATATCGTCATAATGATTTTTTTTTCATAGAGACCTGGTCTTAGAAATGTAACCATGTCAGTAAATAAGGAGTGGGTGTACTCTAATGGAATAAAATAGAATTCTCACCTTGCATGCATGAGACCCAGGTTTGCATCCCAGTCAATGCACCTTTCAGTGGAGGCTTGCATGGTGCTGTGATGCTGAAGAGATTTAAGTGGAGCGTTCAGACTACAATAATGTATAAACAAAGACAAGTATTTTCCAACTGGGATAAAAACTGCAGACATAGAGGTTAGGATTTACAACCCACCATTCCATCCATAATAGGGAATAGGTTAGGTTTACATTGCTTCTGATGACTCCAAGGAGTTGTTCCTGTGATTCCCACATTTAGAGGAGAGTTTGGGATTGAGGCCATGAATGTGGAAGCAATCAATATACAGCGAATATCCAACACCCTGGAACTGGAAGCAGCCACCTAGGGAAAGAGTGAAGCTAACAAAGCAGAGCCTCCGGAAGCTAGTGCGAGGACTTTCTTCACATTCAGGTACTGGCCAAAGGAGAAGCCTTTCAAATGGACTGAGAGGGGCAGGTAAAGGTAAAGGAGAATTGAAAAGCATTTCGGTGTCACAGAAACAGGAAGAGAAGACTGTTGGAATCGAGAATTGTCAACTCCGCTGAAGATGGCTGGAAAATTAAGGAAGGACCAAAGGAGACTCCTAAATTAGGTAACATGGAGATCCTATGTGACCTTGGCAAGAAATGGTGGTGGAGTGGTACGGTTCGATTGCCAGTGACTGAAGTTACAGAGCTGAAGCACGGTGAGATTAGCCCTGGGATATCAGTTCCGGATCTGTGATCAAGAAGACATCCCGGGGTGATTTGGTCATCTTCAAGGCAGCCCTGAGGAATATGCACCCAGCGACATGGCTCTTTCCACTCTTTCGAGATAGGTTTTAAAAGGAGCAACCTGGCATTCATTTATGGATCTGGCACAGATTTACTGAGCAGTTAATAAATGTAAGACATTCTACATAGTAGAGATATAGCAGAGAACCAGCCTGAGTACACTCTTGGCTTTGGTGGCCTTTACAGTCCAGGGACTCATAAAGCAGAGTAGCACAGTTATGACGCTCAGTGCTATGAACTATTATGACATAGAGGAGATATCTTAGTTAGGTCATTAATTCCAGCTGCTGAAACAAAGGGTCCTCACCAATCACCAGGGGCTGACTTTTATTGGTCATGGCACAGCCCACTGTAGGTTGAGTGGTTCTGAACACTTCTCTCACAAGTTAGGACACAGGCTAATTCTGCCAGATGGCTTGCCTATCCCATCGATCTCCTTCATCTCCACTAATGAATCTTTCATATTCTGTGTGGTGGTAACATGCAAAGAGTTACTGTTGTTGCTGTTAGGTGCCCTCAATTCACTTCCGAGTCACAGCAACCCTGTGTACAAACAACACTGTCCAATCCTGTGCCATCTTCACAATTGTTCTTATGTTTGAGCCCATCAATGGAGCACCGTGTCAATCCGTTTGGTCATAGGTCTTCTTCTTTCTCGCTGCCCTGATACTTTACCAAGCATGATGTCCTTTCCTAGGGATGGGTCTCGCCTGACAACATATACAAAGTAAGTGAGATGATGTCTTGCCATCCATCCTTACCTTTAAGAAGCGTTCCGGCTGCACTTCTTCCAAGACAGATCTGTTGGTTCTTTAGGCAGTCCATGGTACTGTCGATATTCTTTATCAGCACCATAATTCAAATGCATCCATTCTTCTTCAGTCGTCTTTATTCAATGTCCTATTTCATATGCATATGAGACCACTGAAAATACCATAACTCAGGTCACACATACCTTAGTCATCAAAGTTACACCCTTGATTTTCAACACTTTAAAGAGGTCCCGTGCTGCAGATTGGGTAACTAACTCTGCTGCACACCGAGAGAGCTCACAGAGTATCCCACGTCATGATTTTTGGCCAAACTTGGAAATGATCAGAACCCAGTCACATTTCCCTCCCTAATGATGAGAGGCTGGCCAATGTAATCTTCCTTGTGATCCAATAAAAGGAAATAGGGTTCTTGAGAAACTAGCCGATCTCTACTGCTGAAATATAGACTATGATAAAGGGTCAAAGGAGGACATCTCAAAATTTACTTCAAGTGTCAGCAAAGATTCTGGATGAAATACTATTTAAGCTCACCCCTGACGGATGAGGAAGAATCGATCGAGTGAGGTGGAGTTAGGAATGTTCTGCGCAGAGGGTGCTAATGCCAGGAAGTGAGAGTCAGCATAATTGGTTTAAGAGACTGAGTGATCAGAGCATAAAGAATAGAAGGAGATGCGAATGAAGAAGGAGGGTAGCACCAAAGGTGGGCCAGACCCCACCAGGCTTTCAAAACCATTCAAGGGCCTTTAGGAGCTAAGTAGACACATTGGAAGTTAATAATAGAAAGCAGTGTGCCTATAGTGAGCTGGAGTGTGCAAGCTACATACATTAAATAAAAAACAAACAAAACAGCATCATGCAGAACAAATAAAACCCATCTGTTGGTTTTGTCTGGGACTGCTGCTGTTGTACTTGCCATCCCAAAGTTGCACACCTGGAAAAGTTGAACTGGAAAAAGCACTGGGCACAATACATTAATCACAATAACACAAAAGGACCAAAAGTAGCCATGGAGGCTGCTTATGTACAACAAAATAAAGCCTCGTGGAGTTTGGTTCCTTGGTTTGATGGTTTAGGGTCATGATTTAACGAGGCAGCCCAGTTAACTGGCCCAATAAAGTGTTTTCTGCTTCTGTTCTACCTTCTAATTCATGACATAGTTCTTAAAAGCTTGCACATGGTCATCCAAGGCAAGGCAACTGGTCTCAGGTTGCCCGCAGCAGTAGTAGAAGAAGGAGGTTCAGGACTGGGAGGAAGAAATGGCATGGGGGGCTACTTGTCTCCATAAACAACTGCCTGAGACCCGAACAAGTGGATGGGACCCCGTGACCATTACAGAACACTGAGTAAAGAGTCTATAGAAAAATCCTGATCCAATGGGGAGAGATACAGAAGAATTTCAAATTCTCATAGACTCTCAACTTCTGGAACCATAGAGACTGGATGAACCCTTGAAATTGTTACCCTGAAATAATAGTTAAATCTTAAACCAACAACATCTCTCAAAATCTTCGTAAAGCCAAATAACAGTTTATCTTAACTAGGAAAACTGTTTTAAGCATTATGTCCTATTAAAAGCTATCCAGAGGGAATCAAAAGAAGCACTGGTGGTGCTGACAGGTAAATGTTGGGCTACTAACTGCAACATCCATGGTTAAAACCCACCACCTGCTCTGTGCAAGAAAGACAAGGCTGTCTGTTCCCATAAAGATGTATCGTCTCAGAAACCTTATGAGCCAGAATAGATTTGATATAAGTAGGCTTGTGTGTTAGTCTGAGTAACCTAGAGAAACAAATTCATAAACACGCAAATGTGTATGAGAGTTTGATATAAAGGGTAATTAATTGTACATTAAGAAAGCATCCCATCCCATAAGTCCAATATTAGCCTATATGTCCGATACCAATCTATAAAGTCCTCTTCAGACTCATGAAACACATGCAATGACACCGAATGCAAGAAGATCACAGGCCAGTGGGGAGAAAGTCTTTGGATCCAGTGGCGTTATAAGCATCTCAGCACTGGCAGGGGTCTCCACGTGGTTTCTCCAGCACCCAGGGCTGCATAGGGGGTAGGTTCTTGTGGCTTCTCTTCAGAGATGTCCCACAGGGAGTCAGCCTTGTCAGTAGAGAGTCTTCCGCCCCCAAAGAGGAAATTCAGGAATTCCCAGAATTCTCAGGAGAAGGCCATGAGCACACAGACGCCTCATTGGCTATGATCCGATTGACAGACTAGATTCCACCCGTTCACTCTTAATCCTCTCAAGTCCCAAATTGAAGCCAGATTACGTAACTACCACAGCTTGGTTTGGGTGTATGTGGGATGAACAATGTGGCAACAGCAACTTGAAAGAATAAACAGGAACCTTAGTGGGCAGTGAGTTTCTGTTCATGGGAGAGGAACAACTCAGAAAAGGAGGGCGAGAATGGTTGCATAATTTGAAGGATACCATTAACATCATGTCCATGTAGAAACTGTTGCCTTGGTGAGTGTATATACGTTTTGCTGTGTATAGTCTCAACAACAGTAATGAGCTACCTAAAGAAATAAATAATGTGTAAGGGAATTTATTCAGTTGCCAAGGAGTTCAGGTAAAAAACAAACAAAACAAGAGAGAATGATTTAATAAACAAGATTTTGCTTCTGATTCTATTGTCAGACATTGGTTTCCCACTTTCTTTCTGTCATGTTATTCAGTTAACTGCCTGGCAAGACTGTTAGGATAGGAATGTGATTGCCCTTGAAGATAGGAATGTCATTGTCTTTTTCCTGTCAATAATAATGGTAAAAATGAAAATGCCAGACACTCCTGTAAGTGGTTGACTAACCTGCTTGGTGCCCACAGCCAGCCCTGTGGCAGGTACTATTACACTGAGTTTTTAGATAAGGAAACATACAGAGGGAGATCACATTGACTAGTCTAAGACCACACAGAACACAACAAAGCTGGAATTTGAACAAAAACAAAATTGCCTCTAAAAGCCACATTATGGGTAGAGTCTGCCTTATCGCATGCATTATTCTACAGGCAAACCAAAACCAAACAGGCTGCCACCCTGTCAATTCAGACTCATGGCTACCCCATAGAACTGAGTAGAATGGCCTCTGTGGGTTTCTGAGACTGTCCATTTTACAGGAGAAGGACGCTTCATCTTTCTCCCTCTGAGAAGCTGGTGATTTTAAACTGCTAACCTTCCAGTTAACAATGCAATTTGTAACCCACCAGGGCTCCGATGCTACATTCCTTCTCAACACATATTTCTTGGGTGCCAACTATAAACAACTCATCTAAATCCTGGAGAAAGTAATGGCCCTCCAACCCCAAGGAGCTATCTTTTACAGTGGTCTGTTGGCCTAATCCAGCACTCTGCTTCTTTCCTTGTGGCCTGTGAGCCAAGAATGATATTTTTTTTACATTTTGGAATGAGAGAAAGCATTTTGATAAAAGAATGATCTATCAAGGCATGTGAAAATGATATGAAATTCAGATTTCCATGTCCATAAATAATGCTTTCTTGGCACATAACCGTACTCATGTGTTTATGCGCTGTCTATGGCATAGTGGTAACACATTAGGCTGCGATCCTCAGGGTCTGCAGTTTGAAACTTCCAGCAGCTCCATGGGAGAAAGACTGGGCTTTCTGTTCCTGTAAGCAGTTACAGTCTCAGAAACTCCCAGGGATAGGTTATTCTGTCCTATGGAGTCCCTATGAGTCAACATCAACTTGACGGCAGTGAGTTCGGATTTGGGTTTTTAATCACTGCTTTCATGGCAGGCCTGAGAACCAGTGGTATCAATGACTTAAATATGTACTCTCTGTCCCTGTGGTCATTACATAATTTCATGTCATCTTGATAAATAAAAATGTAAGGGTGGAGTCTAGCCTGTCAATCAGGTCACAGCCAGATGGTGCCTCTTTGTGGGCATGGCCACCTCATAAGGAGGGTCCTAGGAACCTCTCCCTTCTCTCTCTGCTGTCACCTTCCTGTTAATAAGCCACACTGAGACCTGCCAGAGCCCTGTGACCCTCTGACACCTGCAAGGCCTGCAATGCTTCCACTGCTATTGGATCCACACAGCTTTGCATCCACCAGCCTGTGATCATCCTGCATTCTGCATCATTGCATGTGGCTGCATGAGTCTGAAGAGGGACTTATGGACTAGTATCGTACTTCTAGCCTTGAGTTGGACTGGGCTGGGATGTTTTCCTGATATACAATGACTTCTTGAGGTAAATCTCTTTCTTACACATATATGAGTGTCACTGGATTTGTTTTCCTAGTCAACCCGGCTTAACGCAATCCCTTTACACAAAAAGTTGTCTAACTCCTAGTCTATTGGGTCCTATAGATCCATAAACATAAGTTCAACACAAAAATGGTAGAGAGGCAGCATTGTATGGTAGGGAGAGTATGGGCTCTGACTCAATGCAAGCCAGCAGGTTTAGATTTGAATACCAGCTCTATTTATACTAACTGTGTCATCTTGAACAAGTGACTTAACTTTTATGGACCTGTTTCCCAGATAATGAAGCTAATGATAATTCACAGAGCTTTGTGACGTTTGTCCCCCTCCCTTTTCGTTTTTCTATTGAGTCAGTTTTGACTCATGGTGACCTATAGGTGTCAGAGTAAATACGTGTTTCAAAGGATTTTCAATATCAGGAGTAGATAACCAGGCCTTTTTTCTGAGGCATCTCTAGATGGACTCAAACCGCCAACATTCCAGTTAGCAGCTGAGCACATTAACTGTTTCCACCACTCAGATAATCCAGGATATATGTATCGTGTTTGGCAGAAAACACTCGAAAATGATCTTCTTGGCAATCATAACGGTGTTAATATAATCTGATGGAGGGGGTAAGAAGCAGTCAGAGCCTGGGTAATGGACACATGAAACAGTTTTGAACATAGATTCCCAAAGTTGATTTGATTGATCTTTTCAGGAAAACAAAATCACTCAGGGCCCCTCCTGGAAATTGAAAACTTCTGTACTGTAGCTTACAATTCATAATGAAGTGTACATATCTGCTTTTGTAGCTATTTTTCATTTCTCCTGGATCACTCCAGGCCCTTCTAGAGCATAGTATTGCCCACTCTGGGAAACATTGGTTTAAAGGGTTTAAGGAAAACATCCAAGTAGTAGTGGCCTTAGAGCTGGCTTCTGGTGTTGGATGGGCTTATTTTAAATAATTGTATTTTGCTTACCAACTGTGTAACACTGGTGTGATAGTTGGATGTACTGTGTCAACTAGGCCTCCATAGGAACATGTGGGTGGAGTTTAATCAGGTAGCATCTTGACTGGACGGCAACGAGATAAATGGCTTTCCAAGGCCCACCCTCTTCTTTCTTTCTCCCTGGTGATCAGACCAGCGCTCTGCTGTCTGAGCTAGTACTTTGCCTCAACCTTGTGCTGCGCTACTTGCGGGCTGAGCCAACCCATGGATTGTGTCACCTTGCCATGCATCAATGAGGTTCCATTGAGACCTGCTTCACATTACTGTTAACAAGCCATGTGGAGCCACACTGATGGCAGCCAGAGGCCTGGAGACGCATTCACTGTCATTGGATCCACAGGACTTTCCACCCAGCGGCCTGTGATCTTCCTGCATTTGGCATCATTGCATGCGCTGTGTGAGTCTGAAGAGGAATTGATGAGCTAATATTGGACTTATGGGGTAAAATCAAACTTATGGACTTGAACTGGACTGGGCTGGGATGTTTTATTGGTGCACAATTACTTCTTGATATAAAATTCTCTCTTACACATTTATGAGTGTCAATGAATTTGTTCCTCTAGTCTACTCAACCTGGTCTAACACAACTTACTTTATCTTTTAGTGTCTTATTTTTCTCTTTTGTAAAATATGGGCAATAGTAATTAATATGACAGAGTCCTTAAGGAGCTCTGGTGGGATAGTGGATTCTTAGTCATGGCAACCCTACAGGACAGGTTAGAACAGCCTTCTGTGGGTTTTGAGACTAACTCTTTACAGGAGTAGAAAGCCTAGTCCTTCTTCCTCAGAGTGGCTGGTGGTTTTGAACTGCCTTGCAGCTAGCAGCCTGATGCGTGTAATCCACTATGCCGCCAGGGTTCCTGATGGCAATAGTGAATGCCCAATAAATGTTGTTGACTGACCAACTACCTAAGTGGATTCAAAGTATTCGTGGATTCAAAGCATTTGTATTCAGTAGTTGAGAGAGGAAGACCTACTCATCTCAGTTTTGCCATTATAAACTGGGCATGAAACTATTTCTAGCTGAATTTTTTAATATCCTGTGTCTATTCACATTTTTCAGAATTTCCTGTTATTCAGTAACTTCTAGTCCTAAGCTGATATGTGGTATGACTTAGGAGTGTGTGTGTAAGAAGTTTCTAAACAGCATGGGGAAATTACCCGGCTAGTTACTTTTTCCATCAATAAATAACCCATCATTTGATGAAGCAACAAGCTCATTTCCTAATGAAAATACCAGAAAGGACATCACTCAGAACTTTAAAAAAGCCCTGTTTGCTAAGTCTTCAGTAAATATATATATTTAGATAATGATAAACCAAGGCCTTGGGCCAGATTCATGAACTCCTTCCCTGCTTCCGTGGCTGTAATCACGAAAGGAAATGAGGGTGAGGGGAGAGTTCAAAGAGACCAGGTGCCCTGTGCTGGCATTGGCTCTGATTGAATTTTTAACCCTATTTCCTTCTGTGACATTCCCAGCCAGACTAATGGCCTCTGTACACAACTCACCTGAGAGAAAATTAATTGGTCGGCCAAGGTTGGTTTGGGTCTCCTTCCCTCCCTTTCCATTCCTCTCTGCTCTGGGTCTCCACTATCTTCAGCCTCTTCCCTAGTGGCCCCAAATCCTTTTTTGCAATGTCCTGTGTGAATAACCTTTCTACAACATAGATAACCTATGCCCGAAGCCATCACTTTATTTTCCCACCCATCAAAGCAGATATGAGGCCACTCATTCAGGCCATTGCTTATTGGTTCCTAAAATAACAGGTCATTGAACTGTCACCGTCTGTCTACTTTGCACTGTTGTGATTTGAGCACATTCGTCCACTTAGTTCATTGCCCCAAAGAACAGGTTCAGAAGAAGTAGCACTATGAGACCTGCTAGAAGCCAAAAGGTTTCTTAGCGTGGGGGTTGGATTGCTTTCGGCACCCATGATAGGTACCAACTGGGCACATTCTGGCTACAGTAGTGAATTGGTTTATGGGGGTTAGTTCAGAGAGATCAGTGCTCCAATTCAGTGCAAGTCTTGGGTGAAGGTGAAACACCATAAAATGGGGGTGAAAATATCAACTTCCAAGGAGTAATGTAATGAATAAATGAAGAGATAAACGTGTAAATCTTTGAGAACACTGTTAATCACAGTTTAAGGGTCCAACTCTGGGTCCACAAGAGAAAAAGATGGGGCTGTCTGCTCCCGTAAAGACTGACAGTCTCAGAAACCCAGAGGGGCCGTTCTACTCTGTCCTATAGGGTCACTAGGAGCCCGAATCAACCGACTTGATGGCAGTGGGGACTTCCGCTGTTATTGTTATGCCTGCCCCGTGAAGACGGGGTGGCTTCGTGATCAAGAATCTAATGTAGCACAGCTCCCGAGAACAAAAAGTTACCTCTCACCATGCCCACTTGCAAAGTACTTCCTGAACAGTGCCCACCCACACTCAAGGACTGCGCTTGGAACTTCTGCTGCTTCCTCGTCCCCATCCACTCCGCCCCTGCTGCCTGCCTGCTGCCAACGTCGTTCCTCATCCACACGAAAAGCCCAAGTTGCTTCTCTTCCCTCAGAAGTTATGCACGCGCAGCACATATGTGCTGTGGCTATGTTTTGTTTGGCTCACATGGGGTTTTTGTTTTGTTTTGTTTTGTTTTCATTTGAACTGCCGGACAACATGTAAAAATTGGGGGATTTCCTGTAAAAAGCTAGGGTTTGGGTTTTGTTATTAAGAAAGGCTTAAGATGGAGCAACACAGGCTGAAACACCAGTTGACAATTAGCTATTGCCTTTGAGTGGTGGCTGCCCCTTTGAAACCAGTCGTATACTCTCTGACTTATCACTGACCCTAGCCAGGCCCCTTCTCTGTTTTATTCTGACTAATACTAGCCGAAAGAGCCCCAATGCCTTATTGAAATGGCAACCCAAGTCCAATAGCAACAGAAAACGGGCCTTTCTTTCCTGAACCTCCAGGAAAGGGCTTAGAGTCCACAAAGCTCAGTTGTCTATCTGTACTTCCTGAGGAAGATTGGTGAAAAATTGCTGCATTTGAGTTATGGTGTTGGCCATGGACTGCCAGAAGAACAAGCAAATCTTTTTTGGAGGAAATAAAACCAGACATCAGGACTTTGTCTCACATACTTTGGATGTTATAATAATAAGATACCAACGAGTAGCCGTGATACCATGAGGGTAGGGGAAAGGTGGGGGGAAATGGGGGAGCAAGGGGGAACTGACTACAATGATCGATGTATCACCCCTCTCCCCCGGGGACAAACAACAAACGTGGGCAAAGGGAGACAGCAGATGGTATAAGATATGAAAATAATAATAATTTATAATTTATTAGGGGACCACGAGGGTGGGAGGGTGGGATAGGTAGGGGGCAAAAAGAGGAGCTGATACCAAGGACTCAAGCAGAAAGAAACTGTTTTGAGAATGATGATGGCAACAGATGTGCAAAAGTGCTTGATGTAATGGATGGATGGATTGTTATAAGAGGTGTAAGAGCCCCAGTAAAATGATATATTAACCAAAAAATGAAGAGATCAAACCAAGCCAAAGTCACTGACTCATAGTGATGCTATAAAACAGAGTAGAATTGCTCCTTTCGTTTCCCAAGACTATAAATCTTTACAGAAACAGAAAGCCTCATATTTCTCCCATGGAGAGGCTGATGGTCAGCGCCCAAAGCAGAGCCCACTATGCTGCCAGGGCTCCCTTTCAGAAGTAATCAGTCCCTGGAAAAGGACATCATGCTTGGTAGAGTCCACAATGAAGAAAAGAAGAGGTTCAAACGCAACAACAATTGGGAGGGCGGTACAGGCCGGGGCAGGGTTTTGTTCAGTTGCACATAGGGGTGCGACGAGTCGGAAGCTCCTCGGGGGCAGCTAACAGCAATAAGGTTCTGGAAGGAAGAGGTCCTCCTCTCATCCAGGAGAAGGCTGATTTTTGATGGAGCATGGGCCCAAGGGCCTCTCCCAGTGCATAGGGATCATAGCCACCCTAGGAGTCAGAATGGACTTAATCGCAGGGGGTTTTGAACGTTTGACTGCAGAGAGTCACCAGAAGTCAGAGTCAACCTAAAGGCACCTAGCCACAACCATAACAATACAGAAACAACAATTACAAAACAAGCTGGTGACATATTTCGTGTCACCAGTTTCCATCAAGTCGATTCAGACGCATTGTGAACACCCTGTGTGCAGCGTAAAACTATTCCATAGAGGGTTCAAGGCTGGTACCACTTGGAAGCAGATCACGAGGCCTGTCAGCAGAGGAGCTTCGGAATGAGTTTAGATCACTAACCTTTTGACTAGTCATCAGGCGCTTCACCACCTACCCGCCTCCCCTGAGACTCCTGTCAAAGGGTTACAAATAAAAAACACTCACTGCCATTGAGTTGATTCTAACTCTCAGTGACCCTCTCTATTGGGTTTCTGAGACTGTAAATCTTTACAGGATCAGCCAGCCTCATCTCTCTCCCTAGGAGTGGTTGGGGAGGTTTGAACGATCAACCTTACAGTCAGTGGCCCAATGCCTAACCCCCAGTGCCACCAGGATTCCATTGTCACATGGTTAGCACACAATAAATGAAATTTCCTAGTTGAAGTGAGTCTTCTCAAAACCAAACTCACCGCCATTGAGTTGATTCCGACTCATAATGACCCTATAGGAAATAAACTGCCCTTGTGGGTTTCCGAGACAATCTTTATTCGAGCAGATAGCCTCATTGCTCTCCCAGAGAGCAACTGGTGGTTTTGGACTGCTGACCTTCAAGTTAGCAGCCCAACCCATAAGCCAGGGCTCCTCTATCAAGGTCTTGAATCCTCATTTATAAAATGAGAATAACAGCTATTTTTCATATTCTTGTGAATATCAAATGAGAGTATATACATATATATACACATTACAAATCTATCTCTACATATAACACTGAATGCTTATATCCTGCTGCAAACTAATCTCCCCTGAGATAAGAGAGTTCACAAGTTCCCATTTCATCTAAGCAGTCTTTCTTTCTTAACAATCAATGCTTTGTCTACAGAGGCTACAGAGCCATGTGCTATTCAAATCCTTTGGGCTGCTTGTGGCTACACTGATGCATATTCTCCTGGAAAGCATTTTGAAAGCTGTCTAAAAGTCTGAAAGTTGAGAGTGACTCAAGCAACCTTCTCCAGAAGGGTAGTCAGCATCTGGGAGGAACCAGGACTGTTGCAAACCCTGCCCAGTTGCCAGGCATCACAAGAATGCTTATAAGAGTGTATCTTCCTAAGGTGTATGCAGCTTCACCTTAAAACAAGAAGTCGTCTAAGCAAAGTGTCAACCACGTCTGCACAGAGGAAGCACACCAACCAGCATGATACAAGAACTGT
>NW_022111327.1:6566354-6579552 GCF_000313985.2 Echinops telfairi | reverse complement strand
GTAAATAACAAAATCAAAGATCAGATGAGAGATAGGTCTCAGAACTTAAATTTTGAGCACCCAGTGTGCAGAAGGCTATGAAGCATGGGGAAAGCCCCCAATCCACTCGCAGAGCCCCCACATGAATGAAGTCACCATTGAATCCCCTGCGTCCATTTGACCAAGGATATGAAGAGTTTTGACCCCAACGTGCATCTGAATGTGGATTACTGTAGATAATGTTAGGATAATTTCTAACAACTTATCATTTATTTTCCTTAACCTAATCTAGTTTTTATTATATTGCTAATTTTTCCATTGAGGTTCTTTTGTATTTTATTTTGTTGCAGTTGCTGGATTCATGGGGTGTGGGGTTGGTTTGTTTTACGTGATTTTCTTTATATGAAACTCAGGATAGGGATAGGTAAGCTTATAGAAACAGCAATGAGATTGTTCCTTGGAATTATGACAGAGGAGGTGGAAGGAAATGAGGAGCTAATAATGACGGACACAGGAATGAAGAAAATATTTTAAAATGGATTGGGGTGACGAATGCAACGCTCTCTCAAATATACATAAACAGTGAATTGTGTGATGTGTGAATTGTATGTCAATAAAACTGTTAAAATAAAGTGTGTGCACCTTGCTTTAAGTCTAAAGGAAAAATAGCAGATTGATTTTTATAAATTTAAGGAGTGATGATAATACTTACACAGCTTGTTAGGGCCCAGGCACCTAAAAAGAAAGGCCCCCCCCCCTCCCCATACTGAGGAGAGTTAAACAATAGCTCAAGAGTATGAAGCAAATTGTAACAGAGTTTCCAGTGAACGCTGTGCTGGTACTGATTAGAACAAAGGGAGTGACAGAGGCCAATACGGCCCCATCTGCTCTTCCACACCACTGTGGGATGAATCCCCTGAAATCAGGGGCCACAATCTTGCTATCCTTGATTTCCAAGAACCTGGCATGGTTCCTCAGAGAGAGAAGGACAGTCTATTTTTGAATGAATGAAGGGACGAGATGAGAGGCGTGAGAGCATTTGGAGGGCAGCCAGGCCAAGTGAAATGCCTGCCTTTGAGTGAAGGAGGGGAGATGAAGGCTCCCACCAGTGGGACTTGAAGAGTGTTTCCCCCTTTTTTTTCAGAACCATACAATAAAGCTGTTTTTTTTTAATTAAAAAAATGCTATCAGAGTGAAAATTGTAAACTAGGTAGTAGGTAGAACTTGTCCTCCTAACTACTACACCAAAGGTTCTCAAAATGTGGCCCGGAATAAGCAGTATCGGCATTACCTCATAATGTGTTAGACATGCAAGTGAACAGGCCCCGCCCTGGACCACCTAAATCAAAAATTCTGAGGATGGTGCTCTGCTATTTGTGTTTTAACAAGTGCTCTATATTTGCTTGAGAGCCATTGCCTTAGGCAAAAGGAGCCCTTTAGGCGTCCTGGGTTATATATTGGGCTGCTAACCACAAAGTCGGTAGTTTGAACCCATCAGTCACTCCCCAGGAGAAAGATGAGCCTTTCTGCTGTCTTAAAGATTTACAGCATTGGAAACCCACAGGATCAGTTGTACTAGGTCTTATAGTGTCACTATTCATCAGAATCCACTTGACAGTGAGTTTGGTTTTGGTTTGATACTAGGGGATATCATCTGCTAGTCATTAAAATAGAGCACTAGTGGTTAGAGCTGGTAACAGATATAGTGACATGACTGAGAACTGGGAGCAATGATCTACTTATCCAGAAATTTATTTCCCTACAAGCTGTCCCAGGACCTAAAATTCCACAGTCATTTATTCCTTTGGATTGAGAATGTTTAATGATTTTGAAGAAGTCTTTTTAAAAATGCAAATAGCCTTGGCATAAGTATGTTAGGCAGGATTAAATAGAGAAACAAATCCAGAGACACTCATAGCTGCTTAAGAATGAGCTTTATATAAAGAAGTCATTATATATCATATATATGATATATAATTATATATCATATAGATATGATATATAATTACATATATAATCATATAGATATAATATGTAATTATATATTATAGATCATCCCAGGCCAACGCAACTCCCTACGTCTGATGCTGCCATAAGTCCTTCTTCAGACTCATGTAGCAGCAGGCCCGTGATACAGAAAGGTGAACCAGAAAGCAGGAAGATCACAGGCTGGTGGGTACAGAGTTATATGGATCCCAAATCAGTGGGAGCATAGAAGGGCAATGGCAGATCTCAGGGTCAGGTGGCCCACATGAAACCACCCCTTGAGGCAGCCAGAGTTCCAGCAGACAGGAAGGCAGAGGGGCAGCGAAAGAGATAGTTCCCAGAGTCCCTTACTCTCATAAAAAAAAGGCCAAACTGACAAGGAGATTCCATCAAGCTACCACATAGTTGACAGTTTGATTCCACCCCTAGCCAGGAATGTCTCCGAACAACGTCTAAAAACAAACAAACAAAAACAACTCACGACCACCACATCAATGCGTACTCACAGTGACCTTATAGGACAGGGTAGAACTTCCCCTGTTAGTTTCCAAGACGTAGCTCTTTATGGGAGCAGAAAACCTTGGTTTTGTTTTCGTCTTCCCGTTGAGCTGCTGGTGGTTTGGAACTGTTTGCCTTGAAGTTATCAGCCCAACGGCAACCATTATGCCACCAGGGTCATCATCAGACCGACCACGCAGGAGGAATACCTCAAATAAATGGCCAGCCTTGAAATCTTATGGACAACATCCAGCCATTCAAATTTTCTCTTAACTGAGTTGTTATTTGAGACTCACAGGATCTCCAGTACTAAACCAGGAATGAACAGTTCGAGGTTAACACAGTGACCAGCCATTTACACCTGCCTGGAGCAGAGGTTGTTCCTGATGCAGGTGACTGTCAGTGCTGCAACTGGGAACGTTCTAAGCAAATCCAAGACTACAGAGGACAGTGTTACGGAACAGTGGTATGGAGAAGCCGACAGTATGTATTGTCACATACTTGGAAATCATGCAGTTGCGAAGCGCGCTATGCATTGGGCAGCCAACTGTGAGGTGAGTAGTTTGAAACCAGTAGCTGCTCCACGAGGGAAAATGAGGCTTTCTACTCTTGTGAAATGTTACAGCCTCAAAACCCACAGGGGCAGTTCTATTGGGTCCTATAAGATCGCTGTGAGTCAAAATCGGCTCGATGGCTCTGAGTTTGGCTGATTTGGTTAGATATGATGTTGCCAGGAAGTTTTCTCAGGGTCAGGTTCTCCCAGCTTCAGCTTTGGGGTCCAAGCAAGTCCTAAGGGCCTCCTAGGTCACATACTATCGCCACACCAGACCCTTCTATATCAAACCTAGCATAGAAATAGAAAGGCGTGATAATGTCGCTCCACTGGGGAAGTTCTGCGCATGCGTGGCCCCACCTCCTGCGAGCATTCAGGGGAGGTCTTGCCTCGACCTTAACGTTTAAGGAAACCCAGAAGAGGTTGAGAAGGAACGGGCGGGCCTTTGCTACAAAGACTGTGGCCCAGGAAGGTTCTCGTGGAGACTAGACTGCTCCTGCTCTGGAATTGCCCGTCGTCGCGCAGGCCAAGCGCAGGCTACGCGGAAGGCTGCAGGTGTGCTCTGTGAACGGCAGCACTTCCCGACTGGAGGCTGGCGGGCGGACCTTGGCGTGCAGCGCAAGACGGGTCCACAGCCCCCACGGTGCAGGCGGCTGACGGGGTGGGAATAATCACGGAGTGGGCTTTTAGAAATATGACCCCAAACTCACTCCTATTGAGCCAATGCCAACTCATAGCGACCCGAGAGGACAAGAATGGAACCACCCTTGTGAGTTTCCAAGGCTGTCACTATGGGTGCAGAACATCTCATCCGTGGAGCGACTGGGCCTTCAAACTGCTGACCTTGCGGTTTGTAGCCCAACTCATAACCACTACACCACCAGGGCTCCGCTAGGATCTCCAGTCAATGGAATATTCTTCAGGGAGCGCTGGTGGCGCTGTGGGTTAAGCAGTGGGCTCTAACTGCAAGGATAGCCCACTAAGTACCCATCGGGAAAAAGATGAGGCAGTCTGCTTCCATCCGGATTTCCAGTCTCTCTAGACGTCACTGTGGGTTAAAAGAGTGGAGCTGGGGTAGAGGGTTACTTGTTTGGCTGCCAACCACAAGGTCAGCAGTTTGAAATCACAGGCACTCTGGGAGAGAATGACACCCGAGCCAGGGTGGAGCAGCGGGACCCTTGCTGGGCATGATTGGCAGTTCAAAACTATCAGCTGCTCCGCAGAAGAAAGACGAGCCATCCTACTCTTAGGAACAGTCACCGTTTTGGAAACCCACGAGGGCGGGGTGTGTGTGTGTGTGTGTGTGTGTGTGTGTGTGTGTGTGTGTGTGAAATAGGTTCTGTGCTGCCCTGTGGGGCAGCTAGGAGTCATAACTGACTTGATGGCAGTGTTTGGCTTTCTTAACAGCGTCATCGGCATACCATTCACATATACAATTCCATCGTTCAATCCCATCCAGAAGAGCTGTCCAATCACCACCACAATTAGGTTTAGAACATTTTCTTCCTTCTTGTCCTCAGCCTTATTAGCTCCCCTCCCCCTCCCCCCAAGCTCCCCTGCCACACCCCTCCCCCAAGGAATCATGAATCCAGTTCCTGTCTCTTAGCTTTACCTATTCTGGATTTAATATACAGAAAAACCATTTTCTGAAACCCTTACAACAACAAAGTAAAACACAGAAGACCTCCAGTGAAAAGAAAGCGGAGAATATTCAAAAGTAGAACGAATTTCAAGTGCATCAAAGGGGAGCTGGAAGGCCAAGGAGTTAAATGTTAACCCCACAGCATCGATGGCAGGGATGTTTGTTGGTCGGTTTTGGGGTCAGGAGTCAGAATCGACTCTTTGGCAGAGGGTTCTCTCTGGCGGTTCTGTTACGGTCACCTGCTCTGCTGGTTGAAGTCTTGTCTGGGACGCTTGCCTAGACAAAGGGGTTGGGTAGATTTTGAAATTAAAAGAGTGAATGTTTGCTGTGACCTTTTGTGTAGTCTGGCATTGGCATCAGTGCCGTTCAAACGATGCCCTTGAATTTCCTGGCAGCCCTGAGGAGACTGGCTACTCCGTGTGGGCTTGGAGAGTGCACTCCCACCTTTCCTGTCTCTCGGGTGCTCTTAGAGGGGCTTTGGAGAATTCTCTTCATAGGTGTAGGCAGGACCTTTCTGACAGTTCACTCCATCTTGTAGTATTAAATTAAAAAAAATAACGACGCAGAGGGAGGGTGAGGGACCAGCCCCCACCCGCTGATTACTCCTATGAGTTCAGTAATACTACTTCTGGGTTCAGTAATGCACAATTGTACGGTTGAGATATATAAGCATTATATTAAAGTCATCAAGAGCATGAGAGATAATACAATAATACAGTCAGGCATGTTACATAGTACCATTGCTCACCTCAGCCCAGCTTGGTGGTCCACGTGGAGAGGGGGAAGGGAAGGAGGGAAAGGGAACAAGGGAGAGGGGAGTGACCAGGGAGTGAGCAGCAAGGAGCTCAGGGTCAGAGAGAGAAGTTCGACCGCTCTATATTGCTGACCCATGCCTATATACCTTTTGGGAGCATGCCAGCCCACTAATTACAGGTAGAGACATACATCACAGGGAGGGGTTGCACTATAGGCTACACAGCAATGAGAGGGTGGTCTAGGGGGTGGTCTCTGGGTCTCCATAGGAACCATTATCAGTAGGGTGCAAACCCCTCCTACAGGAACCAAGCTAATGGTCCCAAGCTTCAGAGAGTAGTCCATTGTCTCCAGCAGCAGGGAGCAGGCCCACCCCTGTGGTGGAATGAGACAGCAGTCTGGCAGCAAGTATCTGACTTCCCCCCCCCACCACCATCTTCTGCCCCCAAGGGATGCACACACCTGGTACACCTACCGTGGGGCAGGTTCTTAGCCCAATCTGTCTGCAGGAGAAGGAGCAGCCTGCAACCTGCTGAGAAGACGGACCACGGCCCTCCAGTCCACTCACCATGACCCTAGAGCAGTGGTTCTCAACCTTCCTAATGCCATGACCCTGATATCTCCCAACCATAAAATTATTTTCATTGCTACTTCCTAACTGTCATTTTGCTACTGCTATGAATCGGGCAACCCCTGTGAAAGGGCCATTGGACCCCTAGGTTGAGAACCGCTGCCCTAGAGTGTCAGCGGCTGTAAAGGTTCACAGGAGCAAATAGCCCCATTGTTCTCCCTCAGAGTCCCTAGTAGGTTTGGATTGCTGACCTCGACCCTTATCAGAAAATGCCACCAGGGCTCCCTCCCAAAAAGGTCTTCCCCTCCTCCCCTCCCCTACAAACCCACAAACCCAAGGCCATCAGAGCCCCTTCCAACTCCCAGGGACCCCATTGGGCAGGGTAGGACTGCCCCTGTGGGTTTCCGAGGCTGTAAATCTTGACAGGAGTGGAAAGCCTTGTCTTTCTCCTGCCGTGCAGCTGATGGTTTTAAACTGTTGGCCTTGCGGTTATCGCCACCTGGTTCTTTGATAGAAAGACAGAAGGCAGTTATTTGTATGACTTCATTAGAATGATATTTGCATTCACCCGAGCAGGCCGGGAGGTTCACATCCCTCCAACCGCGCTTCTTTGTGGTTCCAGAAAGAGAAAAGAGGGAAATGGCCAGGGGGTGCGGGGTAAGCATTTCAAAGCTTGCATGCCTTCTTTCATCAACTTCAGTGTTCTGTTCCTAAGCCTGGTCCTGAAAGGGATCCTATTTCTCCCAAACGAGTGTGCATCGAGATGGCAGAATCGCCTTTCATGTAAGCACTCTGCAGGACCACTGGAGTAGGTCAGACCCTGTGCCACCACTGGTCGGGAACAGAATGTTGGAGTGGCTGAAGGAAGATGGTGGAGTTTTGAAACCCCTTGACAAACTCACTCTCTTATTGAAACCACTCAGGAACAGTGGAAAAGCTCCCTGCCCAGGTGAATGCAAATAACAGCTATAAGAAAAGCATGCAAATACCTTTAAAAGAAGTCACAGAGGATACTTGTCTGAAGGGATATGCACAACACACACACACACACACACACACACACCAGAAATCCCTTACGCATTCTTGTTACTCTCCCACATCCCCCACCTCACCGCAAATAGTGTTTCCCCACCCGAAGGCCAGGAAGGCACAACACAAGCCATCCTTTCAACAGAGTGGAAACTTAAGGGCTCTACTGGAGACAAATGGCCCTGTTCTGATTACATTGTATGCAGGAGTCACAGTCACTTGGCTGTTTCTCTCCTACTCCTGCATGCCCCCAGCAGTCCAGCTAGTATGTGATAAATCTTTTGTGTGTTCATAACCAGCTGGTTTAATCCTGCAGCTCCAACTGAAACAATCAAGATAATTGAGCCATCTCAAAAGCTTTAAGAAAGCCAGCTGCTAGGCTCAGCAGAAAATAAACTTCACTGGCTGCAAGAACCCTGGGTCCCGGAAAGGAAAAAGGCCGAAGCAAAACACTGAATGGGATAAAGGAGAGGAACTCTAGGAAGAGTCAGGGAAAACTAGGAAAAGAGCTTCTGGTTCTTATTCAGCCCATCCACCTCCACTTTGAGCCTGTATTGTATTCTGGCCTCCACAGAAGCAGCTCATTTGCTCCCAGTGGTCCATCAACTGTGGTAGGGAAAGAGGATGGGCTGTTAAGAGAGATAACCTGGAAGGATGTGCCCTAATGCTTCGGGATCCCTTCACTCATTGTTCACCCTAAATCACATCTGTCCTCAGAAAAGAAACCCAAGAAAGGAAAGCAGGAGAACATTAAGTTTGGGATCCTTAATGACTGTGGTTGGGCAAACAGATACTGGTTGGATGATGGACATTTTAGCCCCTTTATCAGGCTGGGCACTGTCTACAGCCATGCCTGAGCTGAAGATGATTATACCCAAAGCAGTACCCTCTCTGAAAACTATCAGAGTTTAGAGATGTTTCTATTTTGTTTTCCTAGAGAATGAGCTCTAGTCTAACGGGTCAAAATGTTGGAAAGATCGAATCCCTCACAGGCTCTTTCAGGGCTTTGAACTGGAAAACAAACAAACAAAAGAAAAAACAACACCGACATTTTCACTGGCATGAAATTGAATCCCAAATAGGAATAAAAAAGAAAACATTTCCCGAACCAGAAATCAAATTGAAAACCGTTGTTTGCTGTGCTATTTTAAGTTCAAGAATAATTTTAAAACGATAAGAAAGACCATTAGGCCATTTGTGTTTGAAATGCTCAGAGACTAAGAATACTCTTGGTCAGAAATATGCAAGATTTATTAAACTCGATCTGGTTCTGAAGCGAGTTCTATAGAACCGGAACTGTGAGTTTAAAAATCCGTTATTCCCATGTGATGGGTGGAATTTAAAATCAGGAAATAGGAAATACATATAGTTTTGATAATTCCACTCTTCTACTCACTTTACATATACTTGTTGTCTGTGACTTACATGTTTGATACTTATCTCCCAAATCAAAATCTGAGCAAACATCATTACAAACTGGAGGAAAATGAAAGTGTCAAGTGTGCTGTCCCACTATGTCCCTTACTGAAAACCACTTGCTGGCATCACTGTGAAGTGAGATTGTTCTGCAGAAGGCATTGGATAAATGCAAGAGAACATTGAAAAGTGGGACTTTGAATATAAGAAATCAGCAAACCCTGCTGGCATAAAAGGTGGTTCTTCCGGTTCTTCTGACATACTGAAGATACAAGGCCGGAGGCCTTTTAATGAACACATTTGAATTCATTTCTACAAATAACTTTATGCATTCTATTCTCTTTATGTTATCAGGGTCTAAGACTTGTTCTTATGAAATAATGCAGTGGCATGAAATGACTTGGCATGGCTCATCTAGTCCTCGTCTTTGGGACTCCCACCAAATGGCTGGGTGGGAACCTATAAGGAGAAGGCCTGTAACTGAGGGAAGTGGTCGGTTTTGCCACTCAGCTAAATATAAGGTGAGTCATTTCAGGAGCAGGAAAGGAAAATCCCAGGACCAGCTGACAACCCAGTTTGTTCAGGATCCCGGAGTGGAGAAGTGGTAGCAGGGAGACGTGAAGAAGGAACTAAGGCCGCATGTTTACTGAGTGAAGCTGAGTGCCTTCAGGCAGGAGGGTGACTGGCACAGTGGGGTGGTCTTTGGGCAGTTATCACTGCTAACAGAGCTTAATATCACTTTCCCAAGCAGGGCCTGTGGGCTTTCTCAAGGGACCCTGTGGCTGAGAGGCTGAGGACAAGGGAGAAGGACTATCTCCTTCTTAATGTTTTCTGACCCTAACTTGATGAAACCTGTTGACTTCCCTAATCCCCCCCACATAATTGTGTGTATTGTCTGTGACTTCTGTTTAGTCATTGCAACTAATTGACCCCAAAAGAGAAGTAGAATGCTATAGAAGGGACAGTGGGAGTGAGCATAGGATGAAGATTGCGGGGTGGAGACATGGCTTTGACCTCTGTCTAATAGGAATCCTCCTTGGGCAGATATGGAATTGAATTCCCCACCCTTGTGTAGCCAGAAGGAGTTGCATGTATTCTCTACTCCACTTCTGCATATACTGTAACAACTATTAAATATGCCCAAATCTTAATATTAGTGTGTATCCCTTGAATGGGACAAGCCAGAGAAAATCCATGTCAGAATTTTTCAAGGATTAAAGGAGTAAAATATAAGCACATGCAAAACTTGCAATATAGATGTGGTTAGAAACCCTGCAGTGAAGTTCTCAAAGTCCCTGATACATCACCATATGAATGACTACAATGTGATGTAAAGCAAGAAGACAAAGACAATTGAAAGGGTCCAAATTGTTCTGAATAAGCAACAACAAACCTGAGATGAGTTTGCCATTCTAGAATGCTTCAAGGTGAAATTAGATAAACTAGTATTGTCCGTGCATGTATTTCATTAGTTACTGTTAAGGCTTGTCTAGTGGAGTTACTCCAATATTCAGGATTTCATAAAACTGCCCATCCAATTATTGCTTAAAGAAACTGCCAGAAATTCTAGCCTGATTCAGAAGAGGATGTGCAATGAGGAATATCACTGCTGATATCAGGTGGATCCTGGCAGAAAGCAGCGAATAGCAGAAAAAGAATAAACAATACCTGCGTTTTGTTGATATCCCAAAGCATTCAACTATGTGGATCATAACAAAAAAGAATAAACAGAACAATCAAACCATACCTGTGCTTTATTGATAGCCAAAAGCATTCGATTGTGTGGATCATAACAAATTATGGATAACTTTGCCAAGAAGGGAAGTTCCAGAACACTTGCTTGTGTTCACACAGAACGCGAACATAGACCAAGCAGCAGTCATTCAAGTGGAACAAGGGCATACGACTTGGCGTAAGATCAGGAAAGATGCGTGTCAGGGCTGTAGCCTTTCACCATGCTTATTCAATCTCTGTGCTGAGCATACAATCTGAGGACTAGACTCGGAAGAACACCACACCAGGATTTGAAGAAGGCCCATTAACAATCTTTGATGTGTAGATGATAGACCTTTGCTTGCTGAAAGTGTAGCAGACTGGGAGATCAAAGACCCCGACCTTAAGAATGAATCTTACCTCATAGATAAAGAAAACAAAATTCTCACAGCTTGACCAATATACAACATTATGATAAATGGAGAAAAGAATGACATTGTTAAGTTCATTTTACTGGGATCCAAAATCAATGCCTCTGGAAGCAGCAGTCGGTTAAGAAATCAAATGATGAATTGCATTGGGAAAACATGTTACAAAAGATCTCTTTAAAGTGTTTAAAAACAAAAATGTCACATTGAGGACTAAAATATGCCTGACTCAAGTCATGGCATTCTCTCTCTCTCTCTCTCTCTCTCTGTCTCTCTTTCTTTTCAATTTTCAAGGCAAGAGATTTAATTTAATGCATACTTTTGCAACTATCAACCCTTTTTGTCAAATAATCCTGAAAAGGCTGAGAGCTCCCCAATTCCCCTCACCCTCCCCAGCCCCTGTCCCCGATAAACCATCACATAAGTTATTGTCTCTATGCATCCACTCTTCCTGTGCTTCATAAACTGAGAAACCTAACAGAAACAATGGAAAGAAAAAGCAAAATGGAACAAAGAAAATAATAATATTATAAATCTAAAAATAAAGAGTAAGAAAGAGAAGACTACCAGCAATATTAAAAGGCCAGAGAAGAAATTTCTGTCATGATACAAGTGAGAAAAATTTAAGCCTAGAGCAAATTCAGGTTGGGTCAAGAAGGAGGGAAACTGACAAAGTATCACATTATACTGTAGTTTGATCCACCATAATAAAGTTTACAATAATCTCTGATAATAAAGCTGTTTGAGTTACCTAGTTTCTATTTGGGACAACGAAAGACTTAGAAATAGAGAGTAGTAATTGTTGAACCACCCTGTGAGTGTATTTAAATCCAATGAATTGTACACTCAAGAATGGTTAAAATGGCAAATTGATGTCATTTATTTAACTACAGGAAATAAATATGCATGAATCTAAGCACGTAGTGCATATTGTCTCTTAATTTTCACAACAATCTTGGGTTACTATTATTAGCTCCATTTTATAGGTGAAGAGACTGAAGAATCCAAGAGAAGCAATTCACTCAAGTGAGTATAGAGAAGGCAAGATTTGAATTCAGCTCATCTGACTTTAGAGCCCTCATTCTTGTAAGTCTTGTGACAAAGCAGAAAGTGGCAAAGATTTGAGAGGCTGATGCATTTACAGAAGTTCATGGAGTGTTCTCAAACTGAGTGTGGTGATGATTGCACAATTATTTTTAATATGTTTAAATTATTGAACTGTATGATATGTAAATTATATGTTAATAATGTTTTAACATTTTAAGTTCTAGATCCATTATTGATGTTATCAATGCAATGGACTTACACCACAGGGGGGGTGATTGATAGTTTTTCTTTTTTGTTTCTTTTGTTTTTTGTGGGTTTTGCCTGTTTGTTTTTGTTTTGTTGTTGTTGTCATTGCAGTCCTTGTTGGTTTGGGTTTTTGCTTGTCATAATATGACCACCAAAGTAAATCAGAGTACGTAATAACCCATGGAGAAACAGATCAATTCTGGGCTTCCACGTTAATTCTAGCCCCAATCCAAGATCAGTTAGTTCTTATAAAATGACCCTACTTGAGACTCACCTTCATAAAGAGATCACTGAAGATAAGGGTGCTACAGCAAGTGTGGTGAAGAAAGCAGATGGTGCCCGGCTATCACTTGGAACAGTGTCTGGATCTTAAAGGCTTGAATTCAAGCAAGCTGCCATCGAAGTGAGGCGCCAACTAAGTCCACACAGAAGAAGCAAACCAGTCTGTGTGATCCAAAGATGACGATAACAAAATCCAAATATGATGCAGGGAAAAGTATCAGAGCTGTTGAACATCCAATTTGTAGAAGGTCATGGAAGACAGTGGGAGCCCAAAATCCATCTACAGAGTATCTAGTCAGATTAAGTCTCTGGCAGATCCCCTCTAGCCACAGGAGAGGGACTCAAACAGCTTTACTATTAGTCAGAGATGATTTTGAACTGGATTATGGTGGGCTGAACCACGGTATGATATGATACTTGCTTGGTCAGTTGACCTCCCTCTTGACCCAGCCTGAATTTGCTCTAGGCTCAAATATTTCTCACTTGTTCCATGGCAGAAATTTCTACTTCGGCTTTTTAAATAGTCATCTTTTCTTTCTTAAAGAACTAAATACTGTTTATTTTTATCTTTATATTATTATTTTTGTTTTCTTCTTTCTATTTCATTTTGCTTTTGTTTTTATTGTCTTTGTTAGGTTTTCTAGTGTGAAGCACAGAAGGAGTGGATGCATAGAGACAATAGCTGATGTGATGGTTTATAGGGGACAGAGATGGGGAGGGTGAGGCGAATTGGGGAGCAAACAATGAACGCAGCAGTGAGGTGAGAACACTAGAATGGATTGTGATGATATAAACACAACTTTTATAAAAGCAATTTAACTATTGAAGTATGTGCTATACAAATATTATATTAAGAAAACTATATTTTTTTAAAAGAGAGAAATCCAATGTGATCTATGGTTGCCATGTTTTAAGGAGGAAGAGGTTTTGCTTAGAGGGTGAGTTAGTTAATTGTGCCAACTTGGCCAATAATCACACGTGGGGCTAATTGAAAGGCGGAGGGATAAACGTGTAGTGAGACTCGCCTTTCTAGTTCTCGGGTCTCTTGCTTTGTG
>NW_022111327.1:6541517-6565076 GCF_000313985.2 Echinops telfairi | reverse complement strand
TTACAAACTTTCATAGGTAGGGGAAAAAATTCACAGGATTATAGGGTTAAGGTATAGGTGTTACTTAATTGCAATTGTGAAGCTAAGAATTATATACAGGTGGCAGGTTGGCAGGGGGTGGATTGAGTTAGTTAATTGTGCCAACTTGGCCAATAATCACATGTGGGGCTAATTGAAAGGCGGAGGGATAAATGTGTGGTGAGCCTCGCCTTTCTAGTTCTCGGGTCTCTTGCTTTGTGGTGGTCGCACCAGGGTGCAGCTGCCTTAGCAGTTCCCTGCTTCAGCTTGCAAGACATCCCCAAGGAGAAGCCACATAAAAGTGTCTTATACATGAGTTGCTGTGGATTTGTTTCTCTAAAGTACGTAGACTAATAACAGGGGCACTGGGTTTATGTTAATGGTGATGGCATTATTTGGAAAAGGATATCAATAACGGTTGTACAACATGAAACATAGTAATGGCACTGAAGTATACACATAGAAGTTGAACTGAAGAATGTTTTGTTGTGTAAATGTAGCACCCTGGAACAGAGCATGCTGCTCCTCTCTCAGAATGAATGGAGACCAGAAAGCGAACGCTCATGCCCAAGAAAAGCAGAATTCCATCTGGCACTTCTCCCATGTGCTCAAAGTGCTGACCAAGGATGAGCTGGGACCCCCAGAGACTGGAGACACTGTCGCCCGGCTCAGGAAGGTCCTGGAGTACAATGTCGTCAGAGGCAAGTACAACTGAGGTGTGATGGTGGTGGCTGTGTTGCAGGCGCTGGGGGAGCAGGAGGCTGACAGTCTGCAGTGGGCCCTGACACTCGATGACAGAATGGACTCATCCCTCACCGCCGGGGGCAGCCCTGCTGGTACAAAAGCCAGGCCTAGGTCTGGATGCCATCAATGATGTCAGGCTGCTGCAATCCTGTGTCTACCACCTGTTGATGCTCTCTCTACTGCCCAGGGCAGCCCTGTTGTCTGCACCTTCTCCAGCTCTCCCTGGAGGGTTCCTCTCAGGCTGAGATGGGACAGGCCCTGGACCTCATCACCACCTCCCAGGGCAACGTGGATCTCAGCAGGTTTACTCCAAAGAGGTACAAATCCATTGTCAAGTACAAGACCGCGTTCTACTCCTTTTGCCTCCCTGTCGCTGCTGCCATATACATGGTGGGCATTGACGAGAAGGAGCACGCTGATGCCAAGCGGATCCTGCTGGAGATAGGCGAGCTCTTTCAGATCCAGGATGATTCCCTGGACCTCTTTGGTGACCTCAGTGGGACGGGTAAGGTTGGCACTGACATCCAGGACAACAAATGCAGCTGGCTGGTGGTTCAGTGTCTGCAGCGGGTCTCTCCGGAGCAGCGCCTGGTCCTGCAAGAGAATGACGGGCAGAAGGAGGCAGAGAAGGTAGCGCCGGTGAAGGCCACAGACGAAGAGATGGTGCTGCCGGCCTTGGTCCTGCAGTACGAGGAAACCAGCTTCTCCAGCTTCCTGAGTCTCATCGAGCAGTGCGCTGCACAGCTGCAGCTGCCGCCCTCCATCTTCTGGGGGGCGGGTACACATGATCTATACGCGGCAAAAGTGACCGGGCGGGCAGGGCTCAATAAAATATTATTTAACCTTAACACACACACACATTTCTTTATTATGTAGCAATTTAATGGAGTTTATGTTGTGAACATTAAGTTTATATCCTTTTTATTTTTATCTTTTCATTCCATTTCTCCACAAACTTTACCCTTTAAAAAATCGTGGGTTTTTTTGAGCTCATTCACCTTTTGTCTAAATATACTTATATGCAATCAGAGGTCATTTCATTGTTGAAGTTCCTGCAGGAAAAACTAGTTTATTAGTGTAAACCAAACTCCGGCCCCTAACCCACTCTGACCACTAATATCTTTAACTCCTATAATATGGAATTATGGAAAGCAACTTCGGGGGCGAAGGCCATGGTACTATCCTAGTTTAGGGTGCTTACTGCTTCAGGGCTCAGGGAGTGGACATCAGACATGAATCCGTTTTGCTCCTTTCTAAGCCCTGGTCCAGACTGCACTAGAGAATGGTTGCCTCCTGGTTCTAAGGCATCTGAGTAAGAAATTCCCAGACTGTGTGCAGCTTCATCCCTGCTGCTGGCAAAACCATCCCCATGCTTGATCTTCCAGGGACTGGGTCATCGACGTGGCGTTCATATACTAAGGACCGCATGTGTGGGTGGTACGGAGCACTGTGGACTCCTGGGGAGCTAAGGATTTGAGTCAACTCTGAGAACGGCAGGATTGTTCTTTAAGGCAGCGCCCAAGAAAAAGGTGCTGTGGTGTTTCACAGGACTCCCCGCTCTCTCCCCAGGGTGCCCATTTATTTTAAAGTAGGAAATGAATGATGTACAGCAACTTCTTTACCTCCATGTGAGATGAAAGTATATTCCCTGGGGCACCCAGCCCAGGTCACAGATACAGGAAGTCGCCCCAAGTGGCTGAGTCTGATAAAGGACAATGTGTCTCCTGCAGGGATATTTCCTATCACCAAACTTCACTGCTTTCTCCTGAAGCCACGGAGTAAACAGTTTGGGTTCCTTGGGTTCAGAGGAAGAGTTGGTTGGGCTTTGACAGCAGGAAGAGGAGAGCAGGCTGGCCTTCCAAGAGAAAAAGGCAAATAGGGGCTAATGTGAGCAAAGCCCGCTGGCTGCCACTGAGTTAATTCTGATTGAAAGTGACCCACAGGGCAGGGAAGAACTGTCCCCTGTGGATTACAGGAATAGAAAGCCTCATCTGTCTTCTGAAGAGCAGCAGGTGGTTTTGAACTGTGGGTCTTGAGGTTAGCAGACCAACACGTAATTCCTTTTGCCAGCAGGGCTCCTCTGAGCAAATCCTGGAAGTAAGATGTTTACAGCATATTTTAGGCACACCAAAATGAGCAGCCTGGTTGAAGCAGGTCATTTGGAACTGTAAAGTAATGGTAGAGCGGGGCTGGCACTGTATTTTTCTGAAAGAGAGGCAGGCAGGTGTTAGAACTGAAATTGTCAGAAATAGTGTGTTACGACTTGAAATGCCAGCTTAAAAGGTTTGCACCATGATTCGTCGCGTCACCTTTATAAAGGAAGAACAGTGCACCAACAGATAGCCTCCCCTGGCTCTTACCTCTTTTAGGAACAAATGCAAGCCAAGGTAGCCCCTGAGCAACCTATGCTCTTCAGATGCTTGGCTTCCCTTCACAAGGGACTCCGGTTCCTAAGACCCATGTGACACCGAAAATGCATTAGACACTTACAGCCTTGATTTATGATGACACTGATCCTTTGAGCCTGATGGCTTGGGAAAACAGTGGTTCCTCGCTGGGCTACTAACTGCAAGATCAGCAGTTTGAAACCACCAGCCACTCAAGGGAGAAATAAGCCTTGTATTCCCGTAGAGTTACAGTCTCGGAAAACTATAGTGTCCGTTCTACCCTGCCCTATAGGATCGCTATTAATCGGCGTCGACTGGATGGGAGTGAATTTGATTCTTTTTCCTTTTTTTTTTAATATCCTTGGCGGCTCGGGGGGTTAACTGCTGGGCTGCCAAGGGAAAAGTTGGCGATTCGAAACCATCTACCACTCTGGGAGAAAGATGAGGCTGTCTGCTCCTGTAAAGCCTCACAGCAGAATCCACTCCACAGTAGTGGGTTTATCCTGGTAAAGCAGTCTGCACAATGAAGCGACTTCAGACAGGTGACCAGATGTTTGACATTCAACTCCTATCTCTTTTCCCTTGGTCGTCCCCTGGCCCTTCCTAGCTCTCCTGCCTCCTATGCTGAGTTTTATAAGGTAACAACTCACCCAGGCAAAACCTTACTGCTGACATGGGGTGGAGGGAGGGGCAGGAGGAGAGAGAACTCACTCGAGGAGAAATTATCAATCCTTTGTTTTGCCAAGACTGAAAGTCTTTCCAGGCCCTGTCTTCAAACCTTGATGCATACCAGAGAGCTCATCACTGAGGTTAGTTTCAGGGGCAGTGAGCCTGGTTGGCTATGCCTTCAGCTCCCACACACGCACAGAGTTAGTCATTCTTTGGGGTAAAAGCCCTCAAAGAGTGAGGCAGGGCAACAGCTAGGGGCACTGCTGCCCCCCCACCCCAGGGAGCTCTGAGTGTACCTGGACACCCCCCCCCACAAAGCCCCCACAAGAACACCCAGGACATCGGAAAGAAACACGCACCCTCTCAGAGTCTCCCACGAATCTCTCTCTTCAGGGTTCCAGAAAATCCATTGGGGCATCGTTTGAACAGAATTGACACCAAAGGCAGATGTTTACAAAAGATAACATCAAATTTTTATTTTTTAAAAATCTCAAATACCGAACTGTTGGTTCAGACAAGCTTGCCAGAGGAGAGTTGAGCAAGCATTACACTATAGTCAGAATTATACAGTCAGTGCTTACAAAACCAGGCAACGATCGGTTACAGCAAAGGAAAAATAAGTTTTCCCTCACAGGCTCCTCTAGCTTATTTGAAAAAACTCTACAGTCCCTGCCCCCCACTCCACCCCAGCCCCCTCAAATGTGGTGGGTGGCTTTTTGTCAACAGCAGCTGACTGAGGAGCCCCCACTAGGAAAGGTCAGATCCGGGGCTACTCTCCTGCCTTCACACTGCTGTGGAGTAGTTGTTGTCATCTTTTGTACATTTTTTTAGTGGGGGTTATTTGTTGATTAGAAAATGGTACGCGCTGATCAAGACATTTAGAATATACAGAAAAGGGGTCAAAAAGCAGAAAAAATAACATCCATGATGCTCAGAAGTAAATAGGGTTAACATATGTCTCTCTCAGACTTCACTGCGACATATTCTTGGCCATGGGTCAGGTCATACTACTTCAAAATGGTTGCATTTCCCCCTTAGGTGCTTTATCATAAGCATTTTTTCCTGTCTTTTAATGATCCTAGTTACCATCATTTTAGATGGATTTTCGTTTTCATACGGCATCTTAAAGACACACTGCCAGTACACATGATGCCACCACACGGGCCTCTTCCATAAGATTTGGTGCTTGAAATATAAGGTGATGAAAACAAAACAACAAATCAAAACAAACAAACAAAGAAATATAAGGTGACAAGGTTTGAGGGCTTATTATAAACTAAGTATTTGTCTAAGGGCTTTACGAGTATAAACTAATTGGATCTTCACATCAATCCCATGGGGAAGGTGCTAGGATCACCTCCATAGATAGATGGAGCAATGTGGGTACAGAACAGATGAGGGACTTGCTTGGGGTTAACTCCTATATTCAGTGGCACCGAGTGGGACTTTGACTCTGGCCGTGTGGGCTTTTAACTGTGTGAATGGAGCATTTCTCGGAACGAAAAGCAGTCATTGAGGCAGGTTGCCATCTGATATTCAAGATCCAATAACATTTTCAAGTCTGTCGCTAGTTTACAATCTAGAATCATAACACTGTTCATCAAATATACACCCTGCCCCTCTACAAAATAAACAAACTTATCCCTAAAGTGTGAGGAACTTGAAAGGAAAGCGAGCAAAACTCTGTTGCTTCTCCAGAGTGCGAGCTACTATATTCTATCACGTACATTCTGCAATTACTGAAAATATGTGACGAGCTCAGTTACCAACCGGATATAGACAGCTGCACTTCTGGGACCCGGAGGACTCCTTAGCGCTTGCCTCTCCCCACTTTTACACACCTGCCCAAATTCCTGCCACATCCATCTTCTCTGTTACTCTTTCTAGTAGTCTCCCTGGTCCCTGCGGCCCCTCTCCAAGGAGGGCTCCCTTGGGTGTACGTTTTGGTCAGAATCACAGCTTCCCTCCTCTCTCGTGAGAACTCCTTCCTCTCTGGAAGGGAGAGCTTTGTCTGAAAGTTGACTGGCCTATCCGAGTCCAACATTTTGAACCCCCTATGGTCCTCGTCTCCTGGATATCTCGGGGGGGTTCTCCAATCCTGCTGGCTTGGAGAACCATTGCGGTACCTATTTCCCCTCAAGTTGAACTTTGACTTGTGTTTCTTAAACCCGGAAGGGGTGTAATTTATATGAGAGTCCCCCTTGACTGAAATCTGATCTGACCCTTTGACTGAGGGGGAGGTTCCAACTTGTGTGTCTTCTTTACGCTTCTGCTCAGACCAGTCTTTCCGACCCTCACTCAGCTCTGAACCGCTAGTGGAAGACGCCTTCCGATAAGGAGTCTCAACTGGCCCTGATACTGGGCAGGGCATGGAAACTTGTTCTGCCATAGGGCAAAGGCAATCCTCAGCACACAGCTTCATTCTATCCTTCCATTCATATCTGTGTTTATTCCTCACATTGCCCTCGTTAACCTGATAGAGCGCGTCCTCCAAAGAAGTCATACTTTTAGCCGGTGTGTCCTGGCACAAGGCAGCAATTGACATGGGATCCACCCTAGCCTTTTGACTCTCGCCTGTACGTGCCACACTGATCCCACCACTAGCCAATGGGGCACTAGCCAATGGAGAAGCCCGAGCACTGGTGGCCTGGGCTGCACCTAGATCCCTGCCACCAGACCAACTCGCTGACCAAGGATAGGCCAGAGCCTCTCTATTCTTTTCCATTAGCTCTTCATAGCTGTTTTTCTGTTCTCTTATGCTATCTCCATAGAGGACCCAAGAAACCCTGCCAAGTGAGGGGGGAAATTCATTTGGCTGTGGGTACCAGGCACTAAAGCACGGAGAGAAAACTGAAGTGTTTTCATCGTCACTCTCCATATCATCCCTGCTTTTATTTGCCCCACTGGTAGCAGTTGGCAAATCCTTCGAAACAGGCATCTGACTCAGATGTAAGTTGGAAGACGATTCCCCGGCCGACAATGTCAGAGGCCAAGAGAAATGCTCATCATCATCACTCTCCTCCCCATACTCCTCGAGCCAGTTGTTCTGCATCGTGAGGTTTATCTCACTATTAGCAGCAGGCAAGGCCCCTTCAAATGTATCATCAACAGAAGCTGCATTTGAGCATAGGAAACATGTCTTTGTACTTGGACGCAAAGTCAGACCGGGCATTTTGTCCACCAATTCATTCTTTATCCCATCCCGGCTTCTCTGCTCCGTGTTTGCCCCACAGCTCACACAAAGTGTAGCATCTTTGAGAGGAATCTGATCTGGAGAAGCTGCCGCTGGTCCTGAGGCGAGATTGTTGAGCCTTGCGTGAACCTTCAGGGAGTCCACAGTAGATGCCATGCCTCTGTCCATGTAGTCCTCCGTCCTCAACCTTGGAGGTGTTGATTTACTTTGTTTCTGGATCCGGTGGAATGTAAACCTGGAACAAAGAGAACAGAAGCAACCCAGGTACACATGTGAGCTGAAGTCACGACTAGCATAAAGCACTGAAATGGAGAGATGGGCTCCCGAGAAAAGAAAGGGTACCTGAAACACACGAGGAAGCGGAACGCAGCGCAAGAGTTCTCACGGGCTGCTGGCTCTTCTTTGGATTGCTCACTTGTCCACAACCTTTCCTGCTCCCAGCACAGTGGACCCTCGGAGATCACTGTATGGCTTCAACGGGTCAGCCGGTACCATCAAAACTGTCTTTTTTGAAAATAGACGACCAAACTGGGAAAACAAAACAGGGGGAAAAAAACCACAGAAATATTTAGCTACATCCCCCCATGTGCACCTAAAGGGCATAGGACATGCAAACCCAAATCAAACCACTTGCCACTGACTGGTTCATCCAGACTGACAGAGACCCTCCCTTGCGGCAGAGCAGACATACCCTCCATGGGGTTTTTAAGGCTGTGACCTTTCAGAAGTAGAACGCCAGGCCTTTCTTATGCGGCATTTCTGAGTGGGCTCAAATGACCAGCCTTTCCATTCGTAGTTTCTCACACTAATGGTTTGAGTCACTCAGGGATCCCCAAGGGGTATAGAGACATCAGTGATGGATCAAGTAACAACAATACCTTTTGATGCTTCCAAGTTCAGCCTCGGTAGACCAAATCACAGGTGAGAAAATTCTGATTTGAGCCTGTCAAAGAAAAGAAAGCAAGCTTCATCCATATGAGCCGAATGAGATGGGTGGCCAGTGTAAGCAGACACTAACTTGACTGGCCTAGAGATTCACTGTCCATAGTTCTCTTTAATCTCTCTCTTTTTGGTTCATTGTGGAGTTGATATGCCTACCCATGCCCTAGGGAGCCCAAGTAATTTTGTAATAGCACATCATCCTTATCAACCAAAGAGGAGATGACATTCAGTTCAATATGATATTAGCATTTAGGTCTCACTCACTGTTTTCTGAGCTTTCACTAGTAGACAAATCAGACCCGTTCTCCATGCATTGCAGACATGAGGAGCTGGAGACACAGTCCTATTCCCCAAATCTAGCAAATGGTTTGTGGTGCTGCACGTAGGAGTCCTCTTTTGAAAATGTCCAGCGTGCTTACTATATATGTGCAACGTAATCTTCTAATGGGCTGCTTTGTTGGTCTTTTGGTCCCACCCCTCAAAAAGAGAGAGCAAGAGAAGGACTTAAGGAAGATTCTGACTCTCTCCAACTTTGGCTGACACAGGGAGCTCAGTGAAGTTCCTGTGCTTTTCTTTGATAAAAGAGTAAGCCCTGGCATCGATCCAGTGGTGTCAGAAACAGAACACTTGTTTTTGCTTTTCATCAGGAATGTAGTTTAAAAACAAAACCAACATAGAACAGGAGATGCAGCTTGCCTATTGTGGATGCAGAGCCCACTGTGGAGATGGAGAGGAGACTCCCCCCTCGGGACCTTTCCTTATTCCACAAAAAAGGACTTTTTTTTTTTTTGCATAGGCAATCATTTCACCCAAGCCTCTTTCAAACACTCCCAAAGTAAAATGGTAGCAAGAGGAATTACATAACAAGATAGATATACATTGATAGTCTGGAAGAGTTGCAACAGCTTAAATATCTTGCCTGATGCTATAGTTGCAAAACCCTGGGCGAGGTTTTGGGGGCACAAAACAAGGAAGACAAAGTAAAGTAGTTAGAATGCTGAGGGTATTTCAGCTCTCCAACAAATGCAGAGGTTACTGCTCCATGAAAGCACGCTGACTGGCTGCTAAAGGTGCAGAAGGTCAAATTGGCCTTGATCAAGAAAATAGCGTCCAAGGTCTGGTCTTCCCATTTAGAGTGGGTCTATCATCTGATGCTCATTAACCAATCACAGAGAGCCAGCTCTCAGCCACTGTCATCTTTTCCCAGGTCATAACGATGTCTGTTCCTATATAACATATTCTGTCTATACCTACATACGATACCCAGACCTTCAATACCCGGACTGCCCATGGAGCACAGCTCCCTGCTTCAGACTCCTGCGATTTCCCATTGCTCGTGCAGATGCATGCATGCATTCATTCATTCATTCATTCATTCAATAAAGGGTACTACACTGCTATATGCCAAGCATGAGGCTAATTCTAGCAGAGCATGTAATTAGGTCTCCAGTTATTTCATTACAGATACATAGTATTTTGACTTCTCTAAGATGGTTACCTTCAATGGAGTTAAAAAAAAAATCACTGCCGTGGAGTCAATTCCAACTCATAATGACCCTAGAGGCGAAGGGTGGAACTGCTCCTGCTGTTTTCCCAGACTTACGTTTCACGAGAGTTGAAAGCCTCATCTTTCTCCGAAGGAGCAGCTAGTGATTTCAAACTGCTGCCCTTCCAGTTATCAGTCCAACACATAACCCATTATGCCACCGGAGTGCCTCTGAACACACCACCAGGGAGGGCTCCTCGCAGTGGAGTTTAGGTGTTTCCAAATCTTGATGTGAGCATTCTACCAGTTAGATTTTCCAAAGACAACCTTACTCCAGGCTCCCAAGGAGCGTTATACTCCTTGGCCCCTATGCATTAGCAATACGCCTCCCTAGCTTTAGGGTTTTCATTGTGGGGTATCATGAAGTGGATCCCAACCCATGACTCTGGGTGACAGAGCAGAACTACATCGTAGGCTGGAATCTTCACGGAGGCAGATTTGAAGGGCTTTTTTCCACAGAGCTGCTGAATGGGTTTGAATCAGTCCCAAATCCAGTAGCGCCATCCTACGTCTAGTAACGTTGTCATCACCAATTCCTTCCTTTCATTTTTTAATCATTTTATTGAAGTCTCATACAACTCTTATCACAATCCATACATCCACCCATTGTCCAGAACATTTGTACATTTGTTGCCCTCATCATTCTCAAAACATTTGCTTTCTACTTCAGCCTTTGGTATCAGCTCATTTTCCCCTCCCTCCCCACTCTTCTCTCCCTTATGAACCCTTGATAATTTTTAAATTAATATTATTTTGTCATGTCTTACACTGTCCGACGTCTCTCTTCACCCACTTTTCTATTGTCCATCCCCCATGGAGGGGGTTATATGTAAATCCTTGTAATCGGTTCCCTCTTTCTAGCCCACCTTCCCTCCACCCTCCCGGTATCACCACTCTCACCACTGGTCCTAAAGGGATCATCTGTCCTGGATTCCCTGTGTCTCCAGTTCCTATATGTACCAGTGTACATTATCTGGTCTAGCCAGATTTGTAAGGCAGAATTGAGATCCTGATAGTGGGGGGCGGGAAGGAAGCATTCAAGAACTAGAGGAAAGTTGTATGTTTCATCGTTGCTACACTATACCCTGACTGGCTTGTCTCCTCCCTGAGACCTTTCTGTAAGGGGATGTCCAGTTGCCTACAGATGGGCTTTGGGTCCCCAATCTGAACTCACCCTCATTCACAATGATATGATTTTTTGTTCTTTAATGCCTGATACCTGATCCTATTGACACCTCGTGATCACACAGGGTGGTGTGCTTCTTCCATGTGGGCTTTGTTGCTTCTGAGTTTGATGGCTGTCTGTTTATCTTCAAGCCTTTAAGACCCCAGACGCTATATCTTTTGATAGCCGAGCACCATGAGGTAGCAACTGTTTAATGTCCTTTTTGTTGTGTCTTTCTTGGGAACCCACTGTATATGTTGCTTTAAAT
The DNA here is from genome assembly GCF_000313985.2 of Echinops telfairi. Lineage (NCBI taxonomy): Eukaryota > Metazoa > Chordata > Mammalia > Afrosoricida > Tenrecidae > Echinops > Echinops telfairi. The sequence continues at coordinate 6,554,144 of NW_022111327.1, read as the reverse complement.
AGGACGAGCCCTAATAGTGTAGTGGGTTACATATTGGGCTGCTAACCTCAAGGTCAACAATTTGAAACCACTAGCCGCTGCACAGGAGAAAAATGAAGCTCTCTCTAAAGCCAAATTCGCTGCCTTTGAGTCACTGCCAACCCATAGCAACCCCATAAGACAAAGTAGAACTGGCCCCTGTGAATTTCTGAGACTAACTGTACAGAAATGGAAAATCCCATCTTTCTCCTGGGGAGCCGTTGGTGGTTTTGAACTGTTGACCTTGCAGTTAGCAGCCCAATGCATAACTATTATGTCACTAGAAACTCACGAGGGCAGTTCTACTGTCTTTTAGGGTCACTATGAGTCGGAAACGACCCGATGTCAGTGAGAGTGAGGTAAATACGGGCTGTGTCTGTATGGATTGTCTTACATCCCTCCTTTGATGAGCAGGAACAAAGTGAATGATGGGCCTGACACGCAAGATCCTGTGCAGGGGTAAAGCATTGACCCATCTTTCTTGAGGTGGGTTGGGGGCCAGGGAAGCAGCTCCTATCATTTAGGATTCTTGCATTGTAAGTGACAGAAAAGGGAGAGGGGAAAATTTTAAAAGACCCAGATTGGCTTAAGCAAAACAGACAATCGATAGCGTACTCTGTGCATAAAGGTTCAGAGGCAACGGCAACTTCGTTTTGGCGTAATCCCGGGGTCAAAGTATTTTACCAGGGGCCATCAGAGCTATCTCCCTGGGTTGGGTTCCATTCTAAGACTCTTCAAGACCCCTGGTAGCTTCAATCTCAGACCCCTAGGCCAGCAGTGGAGGTCACATCTCCGGTAGAGAAATTAGAGCATCCTACATTGAGGTTTGTTGGTACTTATTGGCCTGATATGATGAGCCATGTGTCTGTTTACTGGATCAATTGCTGACTAGCTAGCTCAGCCTGGGTCACGTGCTCTGTGAAGGCTGGAGCTGCCCTAAGTTTTACCACAGCACATGAACTGAGACTAACTCCCCTAGTGAAAAATTGGAAACCTGTTTCAAAAAGTTAGCATGGATGTTGGTACCCTTGAATGATAAATATTCACTATGTGGTCCAAACACTGGGTCTCTTCAAATTTGAAAGGGGAGCCAAAAAAGAAAGAACCAAGGTTCATAATCAGGGAGGGTTGCAAAGACAGGAAAGGTGAGGAATGAGGCAAGTGGAGTTGGAAAAGCCTAGACCAATTCCTGACTAGGGCTCTAGACACCCACTTGGGCTTTTAAAAAATAATCATTGAGATATGTCACACCCGATCAAGTGGTGTGCATTAAACACCATCATCTAACTTCAGAACATGCTCATCGCTGCCACCCTGTCCAAAGACATTTCATATCCATTAGCAGTCACTCCCAATCCCCTCCCTTGCCCCCAGCCCCTGGAATCCACTCATCGATTTATTTGCCTATTCTGGACATTTCATATAAATGAAATCATAAATACATTGTCGTCTATTGTCACCAGCTTCTTTCACTTTTGTAGAACAGTTAATTACTTTATATGACTCTTTTAGCTGTAGTCTTTGTAACTCCCAGCGAATGAGTAGGTAGGCTTATACCAATGTGAGGTGCTTATGACCCACCAAAGGAAAGGGATAGCTTGCTAATCATGGAAACAATGTACATGGCACCTTTGTGGGGTAACCAAAACCTCACTGCCATTGATGCATATTGACCCTATAGGACCGAGTATAACTGCCCCTGGAGGTTTTCCCAGATGGTAAATCTTTACTGCAGTAGAGATTTTTCTGCCACAAAGTGATGGTTTTGAGCTGCTGACCTTGTGGTTAGAAGCCCAATGCATTACTCATTACACCACCAGGGGTCCTCTGTGAGGTGAGACCATGCAAATAAGGTGTATGAAACCCTAATATGTGAAGCAGTCATTTCCCGCCATCTCGCTAGACTTAAAATGAGCCATCCCTGGGGTGGAAAGTAGAGCCTGACTACCATTAAGAATGCAGAGCCATGAATAGGACATGTCCTTTGGACCTGGGATCCCTATGCTGGATTATACGAAAAAGAATGTGGCATCAGGATTGGAGGAAAGCTTATCAACAACCTGCAATATGCAGATGACACAGCCTTGCTGGCTGAAAGTGAGGAGGATTTGAAGCACTTGCTGATGAAGATCAAGGATTGCGGCCTTCAGCATGAATTGCAACTCAGTGTAAAGAAGACCAAAATCCCCACAACTGAATCAATAGGTAACAGAATGATCAACGGAGAAAAGATTGAAGCTGTCATCTGGCTTGTCTCCCCAACCAATGTCCATGGAAGTAGCAGTTAAGAGGTCAAATGATGCATTGCATTGGGTAAATCTGCTCCACAAGACCTCTTTAAAGCGTTGAAAAGCAAGGATGTTACTTTGAGGACTAAGGAGTGCCCAACCCAAGCCATGGTATTTTCAGTCACATCATATACCTTTGAAAGTTGGGCACTGAATAAGGAAGACTGAAGAGAAAGTTCTCATTTGAATGATGGTGCTAATGAAGGGTACCGAAAGAAGAAGAACCAGATCTCATTTGGAAGGACAGCCAGAACGCGCCTTAGAAGCAAGGATCACGAAATTTCATTCACAGACTTTGGATACATTGTCAGGAGATAAAGTGGAGGGGCAGTAAGGAAAGGAAGATCCCTGACAAGTGGCTGCAACAATGGGCTCAAACATGACCACAACTGTGAGGGTGGTGCAGGACTGGGCAGTTTTATTCTGTTATAAATAGGCTTATTATGAGTCAGAACCAACTTGTTGGCACTCAGCAATCAAAACAGTATCATTTGTTAAAAGAATATTCGTTCCACATTGAATTGTTTTGTCACCACACATTGTTATTTAAAGCAGTTCTTGAGGTTAATCTTTTTTAAAGGGATGAAACAAATTAAACAGCAATAGCTACAATACCGTGTGGCAGTTTTTAAAACAGACCTAACATACTTCATGCATTTGTGGAGTCACACTGAGATTTGAGGAATCAAAAATTCAAGGTGAAGGTTAAGTATGTGCCTAGCCAATTGTTCTTAGGTGATATTTCCAGAGAGAGGACTCTAAGTGGCACAAGCATCAATAGAACAATAGTCTCTGATGACTATTTTTAAAATAACACTGACTTAGATAGTCTGATCTTACCAAAAAAATCACTCTAGTCTGAGGTAATACTACCCTTTAATAGTTAAGAGCATGATCACTGGGAAGCAGACAACCATAGGTTTGAATTCAGGCCCCATCACTAACTATATAACCAAGGGCATGTTACTTAACTTCCTAATCTTCACTCTTCTTATCTGTAATGTAGCCTAACAACAGTGCCCTCACATTTTTTGTAACTTGGCTGTTTGGATATAATTTCTAGTGTGTTATTGTCCATATGTTAGCCTCAATTACTTTATCATTCTTTCCCTGTACGTGTTTTCGTCCATCTGGATGTTTTCTTTCTGAGGCATTTGAGAGCAAGTTGGACACTTCCTGCCACTTTATCCCTGTTTAACCCAGGGCACTGCCTTTTCTTTTCTCTTTTCTTTCAGGACAAGCACATGCTGTAACATAATCATAGCACCTTTATCTAATCTGGTCAATTTTAGATATGTTGCTCTTAGCTAATCTGGAGTCCATATTAATTTTTTCATTTTCTTCAATTTTTTCTTTTTAGATTCTTTAAATGGCTTGGCAACCCTCTTTAGAGCCCAAGTTCTTTATATCCTTTTGTTCTGCTTTCTTTAGGTTGCTCACATTATTTTTTTAGGACCATTTTATTAGGGGCAGTGTTTTCCCCAATTCAGAACCAGATCATGCATTGAATTCAATTGCCATGTCCCTCTAGTCTCCTTTAATTGATAACATCCCACAGTATTTTTTTCATCAAACGGACAAGTTTAAAAAACTTCAGTCGGTTGTTTTGTATACTGGCTCCTACTTTAAGTTTACCTGATGCTTTATTGTGGTTAACGTGAGATTAGGTATTTTTGCCAAAAATACTGTACTAGGGATATTTGCTTCCCTTCATAGGATGTGTCTCAATGGATAAATCCTATCGAGAAGTGCTTGTCATAGGTCCCAATATTGGAAGTGTTACCTTTGATCACTTGACTAGGATGATGCTATCATCGTTCTCTGCTGTATAATTACTATTTCCCTTTTGTAATTAATAAGTAGTTTCTAGGAGGATAGCAATTGGTTTCCTTTGAATCAAAGAAGATGGCATACAGTCAATGTATATGAAATTCGTTAGGCATGATCTTTATTATTATTCCCATTATTAGTATTGCTTATTGTGAATTTAAAATATTTTGGAACCTGGGCTTAGCACTCTCTAGCTTATACTAGATGTAAAGCAAGCTCGGCAACAAAGAACAATATAAGTGGAAGAAATTCTGGGCTCCAGTACCCAGCGCGACGTGCCAGAGAAGATGGCCTCTGTGATCTTTCAGCCTGCGGATCCTAGATTCTTTGTTTCATATACTACTGGCTTGATTGTAAGACCCTCAAGAAGGCTATGGATGCCATTTAACTAATTTTACCCAGTCTTTCTTTTATTTATTCTTAAATTTTATTCTTAAATTTACCCAGTCTTTCTTCAGACTGTCTTTCTTTTCCACTCTGGTGCATTCCTGGAAGTCTCATCAGAGAAACAGCATGCTAAAGTAGGTTAATGAGTTACTATCAGAGCAGCATTATTATTAGGTGTTATGTACCAATTAAGCTATAGCCAAACATGAAACAACTATAAACTCAGTCATGACTTTTTGTTTACATTAATAGTCCAAACCTTTCCCTGGCTTACACTTACTCTGGGACATTCAGGGGACAAATCTCTGTCAGATATGTTTGTGATAAATGGGATCTTTCTCACTGCCATCGAGTTGATTTCAACCTCCATAGGACAGGGCATAACTGCCCCTGTGGGTTTCTGAGACTAAATCTTTACTGGAGTAGAAATAAATAAACAGCACGGGACTGGACATAGCTGACCTCCTCTGGCTTCCCTGTTCCCACGAGGCAGGGATCAGACATGCCTCCACATTCCATCCTTCTTTACCTATTCTGATACCAACTATTCCTCCCACACAACACTCTATTTATCTGTTGGATTGGATAATCCATTGCAATGACCACAGGAGCACACAGACTAAATTCACAGTGAAGGGGCTTTATTAAGGAAGTTAATTGGTTACCACAAGTCAGCATCAGCAAACAGTAAATTATTGATCCCCCAGCAACACCCCACCCCTCGGTAGTCAGCAGCCAAATCCCCCCCCCTCTACCGTCTCTAAGCCATCTAGTCCTTTGGTTTTTGCCTCCATGGGCCAGCAATCCAATCTGTCTGTGGCTCTGTACCACCGTTGCATGGTCTTAGGTCAGATAAAAAGGTACCCCGTAGTTTTCAACACTGCTCTGGGTCTCCCTGCCACGGCCTCTTGTGCATCTGGTCCTGGTGGCCTCGACCACTTCAGTCTTGGACAGGTTCTTCCAAATGGTTCTATGATTTTTCTCAGATAACTCTTATCCACTGAAAAATGGTTTTGGTGTAGGTGTGGTTTGTCTTTTAGGTCAGACCATAGCCCAAAGGAAAACGAAGGATGTCCTAAAGTCACACACACTAATAAAGTAGAAAGATGCCCCCAAGGGAACAAAAGGTGTGGCTTGGTTCACACCCTCTCCTAAAGGAGAGTCTAAAGAAGGCCCCAAGGAAAAGGGTTTGGCTTGGTTCACACCCTCTCCTAAGGGAGAGTCTAAAGATGGCCCCAAGGAAAAGGGTGTGGCTTGGTTCACCCTCTACTAAAATCAGGTCTTAATCCCACTCTAATCCTGTCCATTAGTATAGTAGAGAAAGCCCTCTAAAATGGAATTATTTCCATAGGCATAGAGTCTAGAATGGTCACATCACAAAAGGAATTACAGCTAGGGCTATATTTAATTGACTACAACTCAACGTTGGTTTTGTCTTCCGTTATTTTCTATTATATGGCTATTGACTTTCCTATCATTCCCAGAATTTCAACAGTAAACACTCCCCTATATGAATATTGCCTATATTAGTTTCCTACTGGCCAACATGTTTCCTAAGAGGCTCATGCTGACTCAGTCTTCTGAAGCAAACTCACCAATGACTTTAAATGTCTATGGTCTCTTCACCTGGGGATAACAGAGATTGCCTCCCACTGGTGTAGTGGGTTACAAGTTGGGCTACTATCCTCAAGGTCAGCAGTTCAAAATCACCAGCTGCTCCATGGGAGAAAGAAGGGATTCTAACTCTGATTAAGATTTACAGTATCCAAAAAAAAAAAAGATTTACAGTCTTGGAGACCCACAGGGGCGGTTCTACTCTGTTCTATAGAGTCACTAGTGCAATGAATTGATTTGGTCTGGCTTACATTTTGGAGTATGGGTGGCCTTTTTATCCAACACTGTAAATCTACATGGGAACAGACCACCTCATCTTTTCCCCATGGAGGCTGGTGGATTTGAACTGTCCATCTTGCAGTTAGTTAGAGGCCAATGCCTAACTCACAGTGCCACTTGCAAGTCCCCGGTGTAGACAGAATGCTTTCTTATCCTAGCCTATAGGTGGATTCAGGTGCACAGAGTGGTTGAGTAATTGGAATCTATTGGCCCTTCCAGCTCCTGCAAGGAACTCACAGCCATTAATTAGGACTCTCATGCAAGTTTAAAATGAACGCGTTAAAATTTTTATTTAACTCATAATTAATGAGAGAACTGGTAAGATGTGATGATCAACTCTAAGGAATAGTCAAAAAAGCATGCATTTATATGAGTAGAGGAATGTTTAAATTAATTTTCAAATGGATGAGAGACTGGCTTTTTCCATGGCGGGGTAAGTGGAGAGGGAAGGCAATTGAAATATTACCAGACAAGATTTTTTATTTGCATGTCTATGGACAAGGATGATTTTGCATTGCTATTGTGATCCACAAGATACAGTTTTAAAGTAGCTCAAAGACAATAAAATGCAAGAACCCAAAACCTGGAAAAATTTGCTTTCAACAATTTTATAATTTTCCATAGAAGACACTCAGTACTCTCTTATGCTTATTCAAAATTTCCTTATACACCTGAATTAGAGGGTTGGAAAGGAGGACTAGAGTGAATACCTAATACCATAATACCTTGAACTTTTGCATTGGTCTGTAGACTCTTAGCACCAGCAAATGCCCTTATTGAAGGGAAGGGAAAGCAGGTTTTATGTGGTGAAGAGTCATGAGAGTAGCGTGCTCTAAGTCAAGACAGTTTGGAGTTCAAGTTGCTAAGTGGTGGTGGGTGCATTCCAGGCTGAACAAATTTATAACACTAAGATGCAGAGATTTACATCACCATTTAATTAAGCCCATACATGTATTTAGCACAGTTTCACAATTTTTTTTACATAGGGAGAAAGTAGCAATTAATTTTATGAGATCAATGTGGATACCCTTACTACCAGAAACTAGGGATAATAGATGAGAAGAAAAGATGTTTTTATTGATGTCCTAATGGCAGTGGGTGGGTAATGAAGAGTTTGGGTTTGTACAGACATGCACTTAAGAAAATTGCATTCGTATCCACGTATGTGAATACATAGTTCATCTTTTAAAAAGTAATTATGCACTTATATAAGGTGATACAAGTATTAATACATAGTCTTTGATATATATATATCATCCCCCTACATGGTGATCTGAAGGGTAATCCAAAGCTGCCCTGCTCTTAGATGCCACCCCACCCCCACCCCCACCCCCCACCGCTGTGATTTTTCACAGTGTGTGACATATTTCTTTTTTGGCAAAAAGAGTTAACTTCAAAGCCACTCGTTAAAATGCCAACAGATACTTAGAAAGAGGACGAACAAAGGGAGAGAAGCTGTGTTCAGGGAGAGAATTCTCACCTTCCATATGGAAGACTACATTTGATATTTTGCCATTGCACCTCAAACAACCAGCAGCTGTGTGTTCCATGTTACTATGATGCAGAACAGGTGTCAGGGGAGCTTCAAGACTAAGACAGACTAGAAAGAAAGGCCTTGTGATCTACTGCTAAAATCCACCCAGTGGGGAAAATACAACCCTGTGGATCAGAAGGGCCTGATTCCATTGTGCATGGGCTCACCATGAGTTGGGGACTCAATGCCATCTAACAGCGACTAAGAAAGTAGGATGAAAGGATTTAGAGGGCAGGCAGAGATGGCAGGTTTGAGAAGGAAGGAAAGCCTGGGCACCTAGAAGGCAGGGCTCTGACAAGGGAGGAAGGAAAGGGAGTCTGGAAGCATTAGAAGGCGAACTTGTTCATACTACAGGGCTGTGAGGGCGTCCACAATTCAAACACAGGAAGAACTGCTTCACAGAAGAATCAGATTTCAGAAAATCAGGTCACAGCTTATAGGAGAGGCCTCAAATTTTCTTCCTAGCAATAGGTTGTTAAAAGTGTTTGTCTGAGAAAGGACAGGAGGAAACCAAAGTTGCCAATCAAGTATTACTGGGAAACAAAAGAGTGTAAGTGGAAAAACTGGTTTATCCAGTAAGGCTAAGGATCTGAATGCAAATAGCCAAGGGCAACATCTTTGACACCATCTGGATTCTCATCATCCTTAGGATCAAACCAGTCATTAATTACTCTTGGTATAGTGCAAATGAGCAAACATATGCACCAGCCTGTGACCTCTTGGGATTTGTAATGCATAGTAGAAGATTTTGGGTGGAAATACAGTATACAAATTCTTGAAAATTTTTAAAACGTACATGAATTTAGTAAATTACATACTTTCATTGAGTAAAATTAAGAAGCTAGATGCATTTGTCACGGAATCGAGCAAAAGCACTACGAGAAATTAGCACTATTTTCCAAGGATGTCTGCTGAGAGAGACACTTTCAGGAGCTGTTTAAGTGATGTGCACAATAAACTCACATATTGGATTAGGTGCATTGGTAGAGAATATTCCAGTGGGAATGAAGTTAAAGGATAAATTATATATATTAACATTTTAGGGAAACCTCCATTCCCTTGGGCTCTATTTCCTTCAGGAAACATACAGGATAGGGCCACCTCTGGTCTCTCTTTCGGGCCCATTGCTATAACCAAAAATGCAAATCAGTTGCTGTGTACTCCATTCAAACACATCACGACCTCCAGTTCTGAGTAGAACCGCATGCAAGTCATAGGGTTTGGGAAGCAAATCATCAGTTCTGCCACGCCTGCCAGAGCTTTCTTCCGAGGTGCCGCTGGGTGGGTTTGAACCACATTTGGGTAAGTAGTGCTTCACTGCTTGCACCACCCAAGGACCCTGTCCTTCTTCACTAGGCCCTATGCAAACAAAGGAGTTTGTGAGAAGTAACTGAAAAGACAGCTCTGCGCTGACTTTTTCCGGTTTCTTTCTAAGGATTGCACTGTCAGCTCTTAGCTTGTGGGAAGGCCTGAGCTTGTCCTGCGTGCCAGGGACTTTGTGGGCGAGGATTTCACTACAGGGTGTGGAGGAGGAAGAAGGTATTAGAAAGACAACTAAAGGTGCACATCTCGGCTATGTCTTCCAGTCCAGTTTTGTAACCATTTTGATCTCCCATCTGACTTTAAAGCATTCTGGTGACATAATGGGTGATGTGTGCATTGGGTTGCTAATTGCAAGGTCAGCAGTTTGAATTCACCAGTGGCTTCACAGGAGAAAAGTGAGGCTTTCTGTTTCCATTAAGATTTACAGCCTCACAACACCACAGGGGGCGGTTCTACTCTGTCCTATAGGGTCACTAGGAGTCAGCCTTGACGGCATGGCAGTGAGCTTGAATTTTTTTTTTTTTAATCTGGCTTTGGTGTCCTTGTCGCAAGACCAAGCCAAGCCAAACTTCTTGCCATCAAGTAGATGCTGACTCATAGAGACCCTAGGACAAAGTAAAATGGCCTGTGTGGGTTTTCAAGACTTCAATCTTTCTGGGAGTAGAAAGTCCCATCTTCCTTCCATGGAGGTGGTGGTGGGTTCAAAGTGCTGACCTTGCAGTTAACAATCCAATAAGTAGCCTCCTATACCACCAGGGTTCCTCTCCTTGTTTGAGTTGCTTTCCAATTGGTTGTTGTGTTATCAGGTGTTATCGAGTCAGGCGCAACAGATGGAAACACAGCTCGGCCCTGGGCCAGCCTCACAATTGTACTCATGTTTGAGCCCATTATGGCAGCCACTGTGTCAATCCATTTCGTTGAGGGTCTTCCTCTTTTTTTGCTGTACCACTACTTTATTAAGCATGATGTCCTCCTCCAGGAACTGGTCTCCCCTGACATGTCCAAAGAATATAAGATGAAGTCTCGCCCTCTGATCTTACTTATTCTGATACAGATGATTTTTTTCCCTTTTAGCAGTCTATGGTACTTTCAGTAGCCTTCACCAATACTATCATTCAAATGCATGATGATGGCAACGTATGTACAAATGTGCTTGACACATAAATGGATGTACGGAATGCAAGAAGAGCTGTACGAGTCCCCAGTGAAATGACTTAAATAAATTTAAAAAAAAGAAATTTAACTATAAAAATGTACATTAGATTAACCCAGTGCCATCAATTCTGACTCAAAGCCACCCTATATGGTATTTCTGAAGCTGTGTCTCTTTGCAGGAGCAGAGAGACTCAGTATTCTCCCTCAAAGTGGCTGGTGGATTTGACCACCCACCTGTGATTAGCAGTCCAAGGCTTCAAAACTCAAGCCCACTGCCATGGAGTCAATGCCGACCCACAGAAACCCTATAGGACAGGTAAGCACTGCCCCCGTAGGTAAATCTTTACAGGAGTAGAAACCCCCATCTTTCTCCCATGGAGTGGCTGGTGGTTTCAAACTGCTGACCTTGTGGTTAGCAGCCCAATGTGTAACCACTATGCCACCAAGGCTCCTGTCCAACATTTATGAGACATAAAAATAATGTTAAATTACTATAAATGTTGCTAAGAACTCACTCTTCATTTTTCACTTGTCTTGACAAGGACTATTAATAACTCATGGCCATTGCATCAATATCGATTCATAGGGACCTTATAAGGCAGGGTAAAACTGCCCCTGTGAGTTTCTGAGACTATAACTCTATACCGGAGTAGGAAGCCTTGTCTTTCTCCCAAGCATTAGCTGTTTTCAAACTGCTGACCTTGCAGTCAACAGCCCAACTCATAACCACTATGCCACCAGGGCTCTTCTGATGCAGACTAGTAACAAGCCATTCGTGGATCAACACTTGTCTGTGCTCATATTTTGATCTAGTCCACAGAATTATCAACATCCTCATATGAAAAGGGGATGCAGGGTAGAATTAAGAGTGCAGGGGTGTGTAGGGACAGACTCTAATTCTCAGCTAGTGAGCATTGTCGTCAACACTAACACCTTCCTTAGCAGTTAGGTATGAGGATTAAATGAGATCATTTATGTAGACTGCTTGGCTAATACTGTGCTGAACCCGTTGTATGTATTCAATGAATGTTATTATTCTGGACCCATATCCATGCTGAGTGGTAGGCTTCTGCTTAAAATGTTTTGGAAGATGCTTAAATGGGGCACTCATACTTATTCCTACAATCCATGCCTGGAATGAATCAGATTGCATTAACACCTAATAATTGGTATACCTAATAATTGGTTATTGTGTCTTCTGTCATGCAGAGGTTAACCGTGTCTAGGCAGATGAACTAAGACTCCAAAGCCTTAATTCTTACAGGTACATTTGAGATGCAAATGTATCCTGAGTAAGTTCTAGATCCGGCAGGTCCCTGTGAACCTCTCAGGGAACATTTGCAATGCTTATTTGCTCTGCTTAATGATGTCTCCTAAAATACTGACTCTATTTTGTAAATGAATAAAAAGTCTGGAAGGCACTCAAGCTACTGGAACACCGGGGAGTGATTTTGGGTAGGTTAGAGATGCCCTGGAGCCTAGAATGTGCCTGAATGGCTTGCTGCAGAAGCAAGGTATGCTGAAAGGCCCTGTAACAGTGAAGTAAAGATTTACACCTGCCAGAGGAGCAGCAGCTGACTGCTCCTCTCCCTCCCCTACAATTTTCCAGTACCAGCTAAATCCACCTCTTTCCGTTTATAAGAAATAATAAGCTACACCTAAATGCTATGGAACATTAAATGACCGTTTCCTCCTAGCAGACAAAACAAAGAAGCTTTTCAATAAGGCCATGCTAATCAAAATCAGATCTGCTCTCCCAGTGGTATTTTGTTCCAACTGTGGGCCACAACTGAGGCCATTTGAGCCCGGGGAACTTATTTTTTTTAATTTTTAATCATTTTATTGGGGGCGCATACAACTCTTATCACAATCCATACGTACATCAATTGCGTAAAGCACATTTGTACATTCATTGCCTTCATCATTCTCAAAACATTTGCTTTCCATTTAAACCCCTGGCATCAGGTTCTCATTTTCCACCCTCCCTCCCCACTCCCCCCTCCCTCATGAGCCCTTGATAATTTATAAATTATTATTTTGTCATATCTTGTCCTGCCTGACATCTCCCTTCACCCACTTTTCTGTTGTCCGTCCCCCAGGGAGGAGGTCACATGTAGATCTTTGTAATTGGTTCCCCCTTTCCAACACACCTTCCCTCTACCCTCCCAATATCGCCACTCACACCACTGGTCCTGAAGG
>NW_022111327.1:6529106-6538445 GCF_000313985.2 Echinops telfairi | reverse complement strand
GTCCTCACGGCCTGGTGGGCCAGGATGTGCTCCACTCTCTCCTCCTCCCCCTTCATTTGCTCCCCTGTGCTCTGATCAGATATGTCCCTCTCCTGGAGCTGCAGATTCAATGCCGTCCTTTGAAATAAACTTTTCTGGGGGGAGGGGCAGGTTTGCCTGGAACTTTTTAGAGCATGCTTCTGGTACAGTGTCTTGGTCTGTGGTAGGCTAAACCAGCTTCTTTTATTTATTTATTTTCAGCTTGGTCTGGTAAACTACAACTGTCATGTTCCAAATTTATTTCTGGGCATGACAAAATCGATTCCCGTGTGGTTAGAAAAAGGGAACACTACCTGTTGAGACAGACTAACCCAAAATTCGCAAAGATGACCTTTGTTTTTTTAACAGAGGCCTCTCTTCCATTGGTAGTTCGGTGTTGATAGGGAAGGGTTGGGGGAGGGTGGTAAGCTCAGGGCTACAACAAGTGGTACGCTATGTTCATCGCTGGATTTAATGATTGAGTTCCCATGACCTTTCTGCAAGGCAGGTTGGCCCACAGACTGGGAGAATGCAAGATGCGTTATATTGTCATAACTGAATGGTGAATAAGATATTTCCCCTTCAGACCCAAGGCCATCTGGCAGAACTAAAATTGAAACGACGAATATTAATGAAGAAAGCCCTTGTCCCTCTGAAGAGAAAAAAAATGGAGTCCCAACAGACCACACATATCTCATGTTTTTGAGTCTTGGGGAATGTGTAGGGAGGTCTGCTACTTTACCAATTGTAGCAAGATAACTGTTCTGCTGTGCTCTCCTGGTGCTCTTTGCAGCATATATTCAAAGTACTAAGTGCATTTCTGGGGGACCTTTGGGAGAGTAATTTAAGGAGAAGCCAGTCTTCCCATAAGAACCAGAGTATCCCCTAGGAGGCATCCGATTTTTGTGCATGTCAGATTCTAAAATGAAATGCTGCAAAGTAGTCACTTATGAATTAGAAGGCCTGGGTTCTGATCCAGTAGAGTCTTTGGAAAGCTCAGATCACATTGAACGAATAAGCCAAAAAAACAAAACAAAACAAAACAAAAAACAAATCCCCTGCCATCAAGTAGATTCTGATTCCTAGAGACCCATAGGACAGGGTAGAAATGCTTCTGTGGGTTTCAAGACCATAACACTTTTTACAGCAGTAAAAAAACCACCTTTCTCCAGAAGGGTGGTTGGTGGTTTTGATCTACTGACTTCAGGGTTATCAGCCTAATGCGTAACTACTGTGCCACCAGCTACAGTGAACGGCTATTTGGCTAAAATAGCCTCACAACCTAGATCTGCTGGGCAACCCTTAGATGCTACTAACATTTAGCCCACACCTATCTACCAAGCAAGGATCCCTGATGGCACGGTGGGTTATGTGGTTAGTAGTTCAAACCGACTTGCTGCTTCTCAGGAGGAAGCTGAGAATTTCTGCCCCATTGAAGAGTTAGAGCCTCAGAACCGCAGATCTAGTCTGTCTTATAGGGTCACTAAGAGTCAGAATTGAGTTTGGTTTTGAGTTTGGATACCCAAATTCTATATGCCATAGATGATCCATCTGACTTTGTTCCTCCCACAATTTGAGGGTCCCCCCCACCGTTTGCTTGATTGTCCATGTATGCTTTACACTAAATGGCATTTACATAAGTGGGGTGGTCTTTGGTTGTTGTACTTGTCAGGTGCCATTGAGTCTGTTCTGACCCATAGCGACCTTATGCACAACAGAAGGACACCGTGCCTGGTTCTGTGCCATCCTCACAATGGTTCCTATGCTTGTCTCAGGGCTTTCTAATCTTTATTTCCTTATTTTTGGCAGAGTGAACCTTTACAGCAGGGAAAAGCCAGAGGCTTTAATAGTCTCTCTTTCCTCTTTTTGGTCTGGACTTTTAAAAGTCATCTGAGAGCTGACAGGTCATTAAACAGGCACTCATAATTCATGTGCTAGCCTAACTATAAAGTGCACTGGGTAGGGTAACTAAGCTAAAGAGATGAAAGTTTCTACTCCTGTAAAGATTTACAGTCTCAGAAACCCACAAAAGCGGTTCTACCCTGTCCTACAGGGTCTTTCTGAGTCAGAATCAACTTGACAGCAGTGAGTGAGTGAGAGAAACCTTACTTGACTTCCAAAGGAAACTCAAAGTCCATCGAAGACAACCCTGACCTCATGGATTTTTATCAATGGTGTCCCGCTTTTGTTCCACTTTACCAATGTTAAAATCTGGTCACCTTACCTATAAGTACAATGTAGAACTGCTCCTGTGAGTTTCTGACACTGTAAGTCTTTCTAGGAGTAGAAAGTCCCATCTTTCTCACGAAGAGCAGCTAGCAGATTTGAACCACTGACCTTATGGGTTATCAGCCTAAAGTGGAACCATTCACTATAGAGAAAAAATATTTACTGCATTTAACACTTCTTTAATGCTTTACCATTTTCAATATATTTTAGCATTGCCTCATTAAATCCTTTGAACCTGTGAGGTAAGGGAATATATGCACCCCCAAGGAAACTCAGGTCAGAAGGTTAAATAACTTCCTTAACTATATTATTCCAAATTCTTTCAACTGGAAAGTAACCTTAGCACAAGGGGGAATGAATTAATTAGCATATCTGGCAGAGTTAAAGGAAGGAAGCACAGGAACGAGGGCCCTCAGAGACTGGAATAAGCAAATACATTGCCAGAAGTTTCTCTCCACTCATTTTCATTTTTTCTTGTCTGCTTGGATTCATTCTCGTGGGAAAGACAATTGATGGTGGCCCCAATCTTACACCCTTACAACTCAGGTTCAGAGTGAAGGCTGTTTTGACTTCAGACAACTGGGGGGGGGGGAGTACTTGTATTATTCCCTTAGCTTAGGTCATGTGCCCCCTCCCTTAGAACAATCCTGTTTCCAGGAAGATACATGACTGTGCTTAGTCAAGTCCTGGAGCATGTGTGCCCACTGTCATGGGTAAGGTTGGGCATGAGGGTTGTGCATTATGATTTCCATCCCGATAAGGAATGCAAGGAATGGGAGAGTTCTCCAAAGGATGATCACAATGTTACTGGGAAAAGAACGATGGGAAAGGGGGTGGTGTAGACCAAACCAACAACTACCACAGCCACTAGCTGTGGCTGCTTCTCAGGAGGAAGCTAAGAATCCGGAAAAACCAATACCCAGAGCTATGTTGTTCTTTCCAAAATATCATTCAAGAAGACTGAGAAGAGAGAAAGTGGTTGAACACAAAAAGGGGAAATGCTCTTTTTCCCCCTAAATTTTTAGAAGGTTATTTTTTAGAGCTCAGAGCTACTATTTTTGCAAAGTCATGAAGAAGAGATAGACTTAAGAGATATGTCTACATATGAACCATAAATGAAAAGAAGAAAGGCATGTCTTGATAAGAATATGCTTCGACAGCTGATTGAGGAGCAGGTCTCGAAACATTTGGGTCTGAGAAGCCCTTTACTGTTACAAAAATGATGAAAGCCCCCGAAAGTCATATGGGATTCAGTGGTTGGTATTTTTGGCTTAGAAATTAAGACTATTTTTTCTAATTTTAACAGTCTAGTCTTATTGACATATACACGTCACATATCAAACACATCAAAGCGTATTAAAGGGTTGTGCAATCATCAGCACCACAATGTTTTAAGCCATTTGCTTCTTTCTTGTTCTCATGATTATTAGCTCCCAATTTCCCCTCAACATCCTCTGCCCTAACCCTAAGAAACTATTCATCCACTTACTATCCCTATAGATTTACAGCTCCTGGATTTCATATAAAGAAAAGCAAACAAATAAAATAAAACAACTAACAATAACAAAATAAAACCAATTTTAAAACAAATATAATAAGCCCACTGCTTATTAACAACTTCATTTTTCAATGAGAAATCATTATAGTTTCTACAAGGACATTCCTAAAGGAAATGACGTTCTGTTTTCAGTATGTGCACGGTCTTAAAGAATATAATGACTACCAGTGTGGTTTGCTGCTGTGGCCTTGGTCCACAATGGCTGCACTCGAGGAAATCGTCAATTAACCCATTTACTGTTCTAGACCGCCATCAAGTACTAGAGAGCAATCAGCTTGGCTTTATACAGAGCAGATCCTTCCATAACATTTTCATTTCCTTCTTTGGTAGAAAAATAGGACAAGGAGTTAAGAGTGAAACAGTCTCACTGTAATGAAATCACTTGGGAATGGTTTAAAAGCCTTAGCTTTTTCCCAATCATCAACATCAAAAAGCATTTGTTAAAACGTGCAATTCCCTGGAGCAGGGTCATGGCTGTTCTAATGTAAGCGAGAATCCAGTGACAGGTTTCACCACAGAAGTAAATATGTTCAAAGAGCAGGTTGCTAAGAAAACTGACAAAGCTCCAATTCAAGCCAAATCTGGATGTTAAACACTCGGAAAGACGCAGCTTCTGGTGACAGTCTTGCACGTGATGCCATCTCGAATACCAAGGCTTAAAGCCTGGCTGCGAAGCCACATGCACAGGGAGCAACAGTGGCTGCTTGCTAACCTGAGTCCCAGGGGCAAACCCATCTATGATTCCCTGAAAGAAACCGACAGGGTAGGGGATACCTTTATGAACCACTAATTTGGCCGCGGAGCCTTTAAGGGTTAAAGTGCATCCTGAGAACAGGCTAGGTTATTAAAAAAGAAGAAACTCCAAGGCCACTCACTGGACAATTTCAGGACACTGAATTTCGAGAGACAGAACATTCTAATTACAGATTCATTTGCGTGTTGTGCTTCATGTCTGCCTCCTTCACCACAGTATCCAGGGCCTAACATGGATCAGGTGGTTCCTCAAATATTTGCTGAATGAATGAGTAATTGATTGCTACAAGATGGGCATGTCTGGTCTGATTCCTATCTACCTAACCAGTCCCATCACCCACCATGCTCCACCCAGTTACATGCCTTCAATCAGAGTGACCTTACTTCTCTCCCTTGAATCCACCGTACTGTCTACATCAGGCAACCTATGTTGTTCCCTTTTCTCAGAACAGGCCCCTACTTTAATGCCTGATTAGCTATTTACTGTACTCTTCAGTTTTCACTTCAAGTTTTGGGGATACGTTTCTCAGGGAAGCCTACCTTGAAGCTAGGTCAAAAACACTTTTCTAGGACCTGGCACACAAGAATCCTAGTTAAGTGCTCAGCTGCTAATTGAAAGGTCCTCAGACGAAAGACCTGGTGATCTGCTTCTGTAAGGATGACCACAAACCAAACTCATTGCCATCAAGTTGATTCAGACACATAGAGACCCAACAGGTGAGAAAACTAGGCCTGGGGGGGGGTCTCTGAGATTGTAACTCTTTAAAAAGGTAAAAAGCCTCCCGTCGGACAGTGTAAGATATGACAAAATAATAATAGTTTTTAAATTATCAAGGGTTCATGAGGGAGAGGGGAGCGGGGAAGGAGGGGAAATATGAGGAGCTGATACCAAGAGCTCAAGCAGAAAGCAAATGTTTTGAGCATGATGATGGTAACAAATGTACAAATGTGCTTGACACGATGGATGGATGGATGGATGGATGGATGGATGGATGGATGGTGATAAGAATTGTACGAGCACCCAATAAAATGATTGTTTTAAAAGCCTCGTCGTTCCCACAAGGGTATAGAACAGGAGTGCTCAATACATTGATCACGATCCACTAGTTGATTGCAAATGTAGTGTGGGTAGATCTCACGGCATTAAAAAAATAGACATAAGACGATCATCAATCCTGTCACTTAATTGATATACAGCACAGCTAATCAGATGCAATCTTAAGTGTCAAACGCACGCACAAACAACTGCACTGAGTGCAACAAAACTGACAAGCTAAGTTATCGCCACTTTTTACACCTTGTTTTTTTCCTCTTAAACGTAAGAAAGGTTATTCAAATGAGTGGGGGAGCTGGACCAAGTAAGAAGACAAAACGTATCACTTTCATATGGAATGGGAGATCCTGCCACTACAAGCTGACATTCAGCTGAAGTCCAGAGTGCATGAACAGTTCTGGAACTTACTCGCAGGGGGAAAGTACCCAAACATGAGACAATGTGCTACCTCCTTGACTGCATTATTCGGCTCTATTTATTGATGTGAGTCCGCCTTTTTCCACATAAAGATCAATAAGTCCAAGTACTGTTCCACTATGACTGATGATCATTTGGAAGTGTGCTTGAGGCTGGCTGGCTGTCAGCAGCTACTGTCTGGACTATGCATCCCTGGCTCATTCCATTCAGAGTAAACTCAGGTAATGACGAAAACGTATATAGTTAAATCTGTTGTGTTGTGCAATATGGACTCATGCGGTTATGCAAGGTACATACACATACATTGTACAGGTAAAGAATTCTCAATGCATTTATGAGTAAATGTAATAAAAATATGTTTTACATTTTTCTAGTTTGTAGATCATTTTATTTTTTTTCTAATGTCACAATTTATTACTATATCTTTTCATAAATAATACACACATCAAATATATGAGAATGATGAAATTAAGTAAAATAGTTCTAGCATAGTACAACATGCATATACTGTGCATGTTTTGTAACATTTCCAGAAGTGAATTTCTACCTCATTAATTGACCTCTCATCTTACATATATATCAAGCTCACTATCATTGAGTAAATTCCAACTCATCAACTATATAGGGCAAAATAGTATTGCCTCCTGTGAGCTTCAGAGGCCATGAAACTTTTTTTATTAGTTTTATTTTTTTGAATCATTTTATTGGGCTCATACAACGCTTATCGCAATCCAACCATACATCAATTGTGTAAAGCACACTTATACATTCGTTGCCCACATCATTCTCAAAACTCTTGCTTTCTGCTTGGGCTCCTGGAATCAGCTCCTCATTTTGATCATTTTGACTTGATCATTTTATAAGTAGCTGGAAAAGTGAGAGCACACCTGGTGTAGAAAACCTCATCTTTCCTGCAGAGAGCAGCTGGTGATTTTGAGTTGTTGACCTTTCTTATAGCAGCCTAAGGAGTAAACACTACAGCACCTGGGCTCCTTCCTGTGAGGATTACTGTCTAGACACATAACAGGGCAATTCTACTCTGTTACATAGAATCTCTATGCACAAACAGCCACCATGTTAAGAGTTTTGTTGCATTTTGCTTTGACGCATAGAGATCACTGTCATCGCGTCAATTCTGACTCAGCGAGACACTACAGGGGAGGGCAGAACCGTTTCTGCAAGTTTCTGAGTCTATAAATCTCTATGGGAGTAGAAAGTCTCATCTTTCTCCCACAGGAGGATTTGAAGTGTTGACCTTGTGGTTAGCAGCCCAGTGTATAGCCGACTAAGCCACCAGGGCTCAGTTGAGTTGGGTAATTACAACAAAAGCCCTAAAATATGTCCTATTTGACAGGGTAAAAAAACCATTCCCAACCTGATTTCGAGACATATATGTTGTGAAGTTCTCTACCACTGTTTGTAAGGGTCCCTGGTGGTGCTGTGGGTCAGGCACTGAGGAAGAAAGGTGAGGCTATCCGCTCTCAGAAAGATTTACAAAAGCCTTGGATAGGGTTGCCAAGTTGGATTGACTCGATGGCAGTGGCCATGGTTTGGAGATCAGTGTTTAACTTCTACTATATTGCTGGGCTCCTATTACACACTTATAACAACCCCTGTATATAAGGGTTTAACACCAAAATGATATTGGCAGTCTCTCTACAGTCTTAACTAAAGAACGTTGCTTGCTCTTTAAATGTATAGCCAAAGTTGCTCCTTAAAGAACTTGCACTTGTTTGAGTTTCTTGCATAATAAAAATTAATATTTACAGAGCACTTTATTTATAAGGAGCCCTGGTAGTGTAGTGGCTCCATGTTGGTCTGCTAACTGAAAATTCAGCAGTTCAAAACTGCCAGCCATAATATGCCTGATACAATTGATGTCTGCACTCTAATAAGCATTGTATGAGCCCTTGATAAAATGATTATAAAACAAAAAACCCTACCAGCCACTCCTCAGGACAAAGACAAAGATTCCTACTCCTGTAGAGTTCAAGGTCTCTGAAACTCACTGGAGCAGAAGCTGTTCTCCCTTGTCCGATACCATTGCTAAGAGTCGGCAGCGACTTTTTAGCAGTGAGTTTGTTTTTTAATATATGGGGCTCAGTTCCAAGTTCTATGCACATATTATCTCATTTCTTCCTCACATCTCCAGTGTGTACAGACTATTATTATCATCTTTACTTTACTGATGAGCTCAGGAAGACTCAGGGAGGCTATGCAGCTTGTCCAATGTTGCACAGCTTGTGAACATACCTGAGCAAGAATTTTAATTGGTGGATCCTGCTGGTGCTGTAGGTTAGGCATTCAAACCCACCAGCCACTCCATGGAAGAAAGATGACGCTGTCTGTGCCCAAACAGATTTACAGTCTCAGGAACCCTAACGGGTCACAGGGAGTTGGAATTAACTTGACAGCAGCGCAGAGGTGGAGGTGGGGCAGAGTAGTGACTCTTGACAGAACATGTGTTCTTAACCACTCTACTACCCTGCCTGTCTGAAGCTTTTCATCCAAAAAAGCCACACCATTTCTGATGTCTAAATACCAAGTTAGTTTATGTGCTGCTGTTTCCAAGTGGGACCACCTAGGGTTTTGAAGTTTAGAGGTGAAACGTCGAAAGCCTTTCAAAATCCCAGCGTTTGGCAGAACACCAGGCACATAAAATCTTTAAATGTCTTTCCTGTTGTTGGTGATGATGACATGGAGGAGGAAGACCAAGAATTCTCTACTGGGAGTTTGACCTTATCCCAGATCATTACCCATGAAGAAGGAAACAGTCCCAGGTATTAGTCTTTCTTGCTTAGGATTCTGCCTACCTCTGAACATGTGAGAGGAAGTAGAATTGTCTCAAAACTTGGGTTACTTTTTCCTTATAAGTATACTGGCAACTGTAAGCAATCAGCATTTAATGGACTGAAGTACTACATCAATAAACCATCCTCTGTAAAATTTAAAAATAATAATGCTCCTCATAAATAAAGTGAGTGATGGTATAATAGAGCCTAGTAGACTACATCAGAAAAGTGCTATCATGACTGCATCCACACAGGCCTAGAGTTTGTTCGTTGTTCCTATGGTTCTGTTAGTCCAGTGTTGTCCTCTGAAAGACCGTCACCTCCTTCCACAAAGTGATCCTAAAATCTTATGCAAAGGGTCGTTTTATTTATTTTTAAACATTTTATTAGGGGCTCATACAACTGTTAGCGCAATCCATACACACATCAATTGTGTAAACGCATTTGTACATCATTCTCAAAACATTTTCTCTCCACTTAAACCCCCGACATTAGGTCCTCATTTTTCCCCTCCCTCC
>NW_022111327.1:6517540-6527183 GCF_000313985.2 Echinops telfairi | reverse complement strand
GGGGAGGGGCAGGCATCCACTTAGTATTTGGGGCTGGGACCAGCCCCTTAGACCTCTCCACTGATTCCCTACTCTGCGCCGGCATGTTGTCTTCACGGCAAAGAGTCGTTTTAAAATTAAGATTGAACTATTGAATTACATGACAAGTGAATTATATGTCAATAAAACTGCTAAAAAAATTCATTCTCTCTCAAAAGATACACACACTCAGTTCCATCAGAATTGAGATTCTTCCTACTATGTTGATAGCTGCCATTTGGGGAGAAGATTTGGTGGTAGCAAATGTTCTTATCCTCTATTCTCTAGTTTCTGTTGTTAGGAACTAGCATTGTTTACAATGCTTGTTTGTTGTCTGTTCTAGTATATTTATCAGCATAGGGGAAACGGGGTGGGTGGAATTACGGCAACAGCAAACAGAATTGAAGATTACCAGGGGTCACAGAAGTGGGGGGTGGGCGGAATGTGGAGTTAACATCAGTGAATAAAAGAAGGCAGAAAAGATTCGAAAGCTGATTGTGGCAATAATTACACAGCCCTTCTTGATATAATTGGAGTGCTGTATTGAATGATATGCTAATTATAGTTCTTTTTAAAAAAAAGTAGCATGGAATCTGTTTGGATTCAGGGCAAGCACATGTGTTGCCGAATAGAACTGTTTATGGAGAGGTTTGTGACCTTTCAAAAGCAGGTCTCAAGGTTTTCTTCTGAGTTTGAATCACCTACCTTTCAATTAGCAGTTGAGTGCTTTCCCTCTGCTCCATCAGGGCTTCCTAGGTATGTCCCATGACTTAGTTATTTGTCAGTCTATCCTGACAGTGCTAATTACATTTCATACAACTATCAGGAACAACTACGTAAGACGTTCATATCCCACCTGCACGGCTTCAGCGGAACATGTAGATCTGTAGGAATTTTCAAGACAGCTAGATTCCTTAAAGAGTTGTCATAGCCCAGTTCTGCTGATAGTCATAACAGCTTCTACTGTAATAGTTTTCAAGTTGTTGTGATCCTGGAAGCGATACCACCGGTGTTTCAAATGCCAGTCCTATCAACCACGGTGAACAGATTTCAGTGGAGCTTCCAGATTAGGACTGAAAGGAAGAGGGATCTGGTGATCTACTTTTGATAAACATGGTTCATGAAAGCATTATGACTAGCAGCTGAACATTGTCTGAGACAGTGCCAGAAGATGGCCCTATGTTGATGGAAACATACGTACAAGTGTGCTTACTACAATGGAATGACGGATTGTTCGAAGATATGTAAGCGCTCCGCAATAAAATGATTAATAACAAAAGAGAACAAAGGCGAACCCTTCAGATGGGAAGGCACTCAAAATAGGCCTGCGGAAGAGTTAACCTCAATGCTGTAGATAAAGTTAATCCTCGGAGCTGTCCCTTTGGTGATGTGGTGGCCTGACTCCAAATGAGAGGAAGGGGAAAAACAACCGGAGCTGCAAACATCCACTACTGATCATATGAAATGCACAAAGTATGAGCCTAGGAAAACTGGAAGTTGTCAAAAATGAAATGGAATGCTCGGAACTTTGTCTCTTGTAGTTTGGAGGAACCAGTCCCTAGAAAGTGACATCAGGCCTGCTAAAGCAGAGGGTCAAGAAACAGGAACAGCCTCTCACCGAGATGACTCGACAGTGGCTGCTACAATTGTGAGGCTGCCTCAGGACTAGGCGGGGTTTTGTTCTGTTGTACATAGGGTCGCTGTGAGTCCTAACCAGCTCCACGACACAGCCCTTCTTGCAATGATTGAACTGCTGAATTGGATGATGTGTGAATTCGAGTTTAATTTTTTCACAACGGCTGGGGAAATCCTGTCCACTGAGACCTAAATGAAGTGAGGTACGTCAAGAGGAATTGCACTTCAGTGCCAAGGCCTTGGGGCACGAGTGTGCTTCATTATTCCTGGAACAGCCAAGAGGCTAAGAGGAGTAAGTGGAAGATGTGGGGAGTGGTACAAGAGACAGCCAAAGAAAGAGTTGAGAACTAGGGAACATAGGACTTCATAAGCTAAGTCAAGGCCTTTCAACTCATATTATGATCAAAACTAATATTTGTTTTAGAGCTTCTGTGCGTACATCGGGGAGAAAGGTGAGGCTTTCTACTCCTATAAAGATTTACAGTCTTGGAAAATCACAGAGGATTTCACTCTGTCCTCTGGAGTCGAAATTGGCTCGAGGGCAGTGGGTTTGGTCTGAGTCATGTACACACTGGGCCACTGATCAATATAGCCATCCTGTTTATTTAGATATTGTGTAATTAGTTGCTATGGCAGAAGAGCATGCCTTTCGATCCCTCAGAAGCATTTATTCCCAAAGGCAAAATAATCTGGAAATACAAAAACAAGAACAGGACACTGAGAGCATGTTTGACATATCAATGTTATATCACATTCAAGACAGGCGAGCTTCCTGTAGATGGATTACTGTTTTGCATGATCATGTCTGACATTTTCAAAATGTTCTAGGTCTGTGGTCGCAACCAATCTTCACAGAAACCCCAAGGGACGGGAAACAAATGGTAATACTGATAATGAAATGGATGAAGTTCTTGGTTTACCCCAAGATGACCCCGCATATGAGTCACTATCAGAACCAGAGATCCTGACTCAGAACACACTACCCCCCACATTTCCTACTAAAAAGTTTATTGATTAACTTTTGGACTCAGATGTCAAAACGTTGAACTGACCAAGTTATCAGCTTCTTCTTTTCTTCCAGCTCCCAAGAACATACAACTGTGCCCTACTGAATGGAGCTAACAAAGGGAGGGAAACCTTTGCCTCCCCCGTGCCTCTGAGGAGGGCCACTGAACTGAAAGCAAAGTTCTATTCCCCGAGCATGACTGGGTGACAGGACCGACCTCACACACACTGAAGCTCACACCAGTAGAGAGACTACTTGCTTTTCTACCTCAGCAGAAACCACTTTAAAAGGATACAGCAGCTGTGTGCGTGCGTATGTGCCCCACATGTCTAAGAATAAAACTCAGTATTGGAACCAATTAGATTTCCTGCCTGTAGAGTCCAAATTTACAGTACTATTTACTAGCTTCTTGAATGTTATATCACATTATATATATTATATATTATATGATATTTATATATAAATATCATATAATATAATATAATATATAATGTGATCATTTAATTATATAATTTATATATAATTATATAAAAATTATATATATAATATAATATTATATAAATATTATATCACATTTAATAGGTGGGCAAAATAGGCCACCTATTAAAAATGGCATGGTCCCCCGCAGAAAATGTAGTGCTGACTTAGAGAGGAGAGGGTTTTTTGTTTTGTTTTGGTTTTGCTAATTTTAGTATTATGAAGTACAGGCTGTGGAATGGCTCCAAACTTGACCTTTCCACTACTCGGACAGCAAGGATAGAAAACATCTACTCAGTGTCTGGAACGTTGCTCAATAGTCCAACCAAAAATGCCACTTGAAAAAACCTGTATGGGCCGAGAGTGAGTCACACACTTGTCAAGTCTCCTGTGGACACAAAGGGGTGACGCTTTCTAAGGGCCACTCTCCCTCAGACAACATATAGTGCTTGTGTTAGTGCACTAAAAACTTGCGTCACTGTGCTGTTTTTTTGCGTTTTGTTTGCATAAAATGTTGTAACCATGGCTCCAAAGAAAGTTAGTGAGACTAGCAGTAAAGCTAAGAGGAAAGCGAGGAGAAGCATGGTAGAGTTAAAGAAAGAAATCGTTGTAAAATTGAATCAGGTCGTCGCTTGTCTGATTTGGCAGCTGAATACAACATGGCTAGGTCGACATTTTCAACATTTTTGAAAAGAATAAAAGAACGTGATTAAAGCCACTAATGTAGTGAAAGGTTTGAAATTGTTCACCAGAAAACAAAGAGCTCAGACCCTCAAAGACGTTGAAAAATTACTGTACATTTGGCTCAATTAGAAATAACTCAATGGCGACAGCGTATCTGAGACAGTGACATGTGAGAAGGGTGAAAGCCTCCACTGTGCTTTAAAGTCCTGGAAAAGTGAATTTACCAGTATAAATTTGGGGTTTCAGAACCAATTATTTGGTTGAACATGATTTCTTGTGGGAAAAATATGTTCAGTTCTCAAACATTTTGGTGTTCAAACCTGAATTTGGAATGACTTGAGTTTGACAATCGAGGTGACAAGAGCAGGAAAAGTCACATGACCCACCTGACTGACGAAGCACCAACATACCTGAAACTGGGAAGCTGCAAGTCTGACCACTCAGGACCCTGCCAAGTAATAACATAGTTGGGTCTCAATCACCAGGGACCACTGCTTGGGTCCCAACCAATCAGGGACAGCCACCTTTTAAAAAACAATAATAACAACAAATCCAGCCCTGGATGGTGTTTCACTACTTTTTCCCTTTGGGTAGTGTAGACCTGCTGGGGGTCTAGGCCCAGTGTGTCCTGACTTTACTGCCTAATACATCAGCTGTGCTGCCTCCTCCTACCTGCTTGTCCAGTCTTTGCTTTGTGGACACGCCACTGCCCCTATCGAGAAGGGGGTCAGCAGACCCTCACAGAGGCGTCACTGTACTTGAAAGGCAAATCCAGGAGAAAGAACATAAGTTTTCTGACTTTCAGAGGAGGAGAAATAAAGCAGAACCAGAGATCCTGTCACTGTGTTTTGTAATCACATACATTGACTTTTCTTGACGCTCACCCCACAGTCTTCTCCTCAACTCAAAGCTATCGCTTCCCGAAGCCAACTCAGCCACAGCCACAGCTTCATTGCCCTTGCACAAAGAAGACCTTCCCCACCACGAAGGGCAGCTCAAGCCTTCCGTCATCTGATCTTCCAAACCAAAACTCACGGCCATTGAGCCAATACTGACACATAGTGACCCCGTGAGAGTAAAATTGTCCCCGTGGGTTTCTGAGGCTGTAACGATTTATGAGAGAGCCTCATTTTTCTCCCACAGAGCGGCCGGTGGTTTTGAACTGCTGACCTCGTGGTTAGCAACCCAACACGTCACCATGATGCCACCTAGGCTCTTCTCTGACCTTCAGAGACCAATTACGCACCTGCTCCCGCCTCTAGGATATCTCGGAGCTCCCTTTCCACCCGGAATTTCTTCTCATCTGGTCTCCCAGTGGGTTGCCCTACCATTCTATCCAGTTGTACTTGTGGGTTTTTTCCTTAATAGTTCTATGCGTCAAACATCTGTTTATTTCATTTCCTAAAAAATATCCCAAAATTCGCCAATTTCTTTCCTTCTTCAGTACCACCATCTTACTTTCACCTCTCTCCCAGAAGACTGCAGCTGCTCCTAATCGATCCTCACCACCCTTGGCTCTCCCACAGCCTGGTTTCCTCACTACAGTCATCATGGGTTTTTTTTTTCCCCCCTAATGAAAGTCATACCACCCTCGTGTTTAAAACCCTCATGACTTCCCATCACTCTTGTAAGAAGCACACGATGTGGCCTCCAAGGTCCAGTATTTCTAGCATATCCTCATTTTCTCCAGGCTAAGCTCACGTTCCCTACCACACTACTGTCACCTTTGTTTCTTCAGGTCAACATGATCCTTCCGGCCATAGGCATTTAGCAAATGCCATCTCATGAAGCCAAACCCACTACCATTAAATCGATTCTCATTTAGTGACCCTACAGAGGGTTCCTGAGATTGCAAATCTTTACAGGAGCAGACACCCTCTATGTCTCTCCTGTGGAGTGGCTGGTGGGTTCGAAGCACCAACCTTGCAGATAACAGCCCAGTGCCTATGCCGCAGCACCACCAAGGCTCCTGGTCAGTACCATTAAAATAATTCCTTAAAAAAAATTTGTCCATTATGCTTAAATGTCACCTTTCAATGTAGCTATCTCTGCAACTATTAGATAAAAATTTGAAAGTAATCTGATTTGTGTTAAAGAGCAAATTGTTCACTGCATAATTGGTGAGCTAGAAAGATGTATATTTACTGTATAATTGTTCAACTAGTTATTATCCTCTCCAGGCAAAGGTTACATTTTCTATAAGGTACTGATTTCTATAAGTTAACTGAAAACCGTGCAAATGCTCATTAGGTGGAGCCATAGTGGCTTGCTGTTACGTAAACATTTGTAAACTGTCTATGTCCAAGGCATTCTTTTCTATATTTGCTCTGATCCACATCTACATAATCATCACGTCTGCCTACAATATTACAAGATGACACTGTTGCCTGAGTGCTCCACCTGTGGAGGAGTGATCAAAGTCTCATTAGTACTGCAGTGCACCCAACACTGGTGTGTTATGAAGAGATCCAGCTGCCAGTTGTGGGGCTTGGTTTATTTACCGCTGGAAAGATGGACTCCTCATTGCAGATTGCCTCCCCCGCATGTCCTCCTCACGCTTCCCCAACAGGAATCTTCTGCTCCAGTCACACCAGTCTTCTGACCCTCCCTAACATGCCCTGTTCCTTTCCAGGCTCTGTCTTGACTCAGACTGCTTCTTCTGCCAAGGAAGCTGGTCCTTTCTGCCCTCCTTCAGGGTCTGTATCACTCAAAAGCAATCATTTCTATGAAGAGGGCGTCAAAAAGTTTATGGAAAATGTCCATGATCATTCCATTCCATTTTTCACATGAACGCTTTGAAGCCCCTTCATATGACACCTTGCACTACCTATCACCCTTGCTTTTTTGAACATGTTCTTAACACATGTCGTCTGCATCACAGCATCTAGCCCTTTTAGTCTGGTTTCCAGCTTGTCTCCTCAATACGAATGTATCGTATGTCTTCTTCGGATCCCTCACAGCAGTAGTATGGTGGGCACATATCAGCTTGCCTGATTGTTGTCTGCCATGTTGGTGTGTCTACTGCTATGGATATCTGAAATTCTATAGTTATGGGAAAAAACTCAGTTTTGTTTGATTTTGACATACCAGATATTTTGGGTGGGGGGTGGGGGGGCAGGGTGGAGAGTGGGGCTGGGTAAGATAACTGATCATAGTGATACAACTTGCACCACCTATTATATAACAACTGACTGAATATATTTCATATCTAGTATAATTCCACTTACTTTCATACTGATACCTCTTTTTTTAGTGATCCTAGCTTGTCATTGGATTTAAGGATGTCTTAAAGGCAGGGATGGTATTATTGTTAAAGAAATGCAAGGTCCCACTCTAGAGAACTTTGGGTTGACCTAAAAATTAATGTTGCTTTAGCACTGTTTCTGCTTATTTTAATTTCTCAGGACATTAGTATTATAATTTTGGTTTCCACTTTGTCTAAATAGTGGAATTTTGCACTAGTTTTCATCTAGCTCTCTCCATGGATATCTTAAGACGTATGTAAGCTTTTAATGACTGGCATATCACCTAAGAAAAAAAAACAGAACAAAAACATATCTAAGAGTCTTGGTGCTCACCAACTTTTTTCTACATCTGCTGCAATGAAATGAGCATGGATGTGCCCTAATGAGTCCAAGAAAATGAGCCAATGAACATAGAACTACTCATTCTCTTGATCTTTTGCATGACACCTTGTAAATATTGTCCATAGCACACACTGAGACTACATGAGGTTTCTGATCTTCTGTGTACTACATATTAATGGAGAAACCGATCAGAAGTTTATCCCAATGAGCAACTTCCAAGTTTATTTCTGGGTCATTAGTTCTGGCTGCCAAAGATAAGAGAACTTATTGCACACTTCTGTTCACTCCTTAAGGGATAGCGGGGAATGAATGAACAGGGCACTGACTTCTATAATCACATTATGGAAGTAATTAAAAAAATATTAGGCAGTGAGATATGGGGTTACAACCCATGAACATTTAAGCTTTCTAAATCTCTTGTTAGGTGTTAATATAATCCAGAAGTCTTAGTGTTCGCCAATTTTTTTTTTGTATGTGATGCAGTGAACTGCGCACGAATGTGTCCATGTTGACTAGAGAACCCAAGAAAATGGGACAGGGATCAAAATAGTGATATTTACCAACAGTGGCAAAATTCTGAATTTTCAACAAAGTAATGGATAAAACACAAACCAAACCCACTGCCAGTGAGTCAATTCTGACTCATAGTGACCCTACAGGACAGAGCAGAACTGTCTATTAGGGTTTCTGAGACTATAACTCTTTATGGGTGCAGATAGACTCATTCTCTCCTAGTGGGTTTGTACTACAGACCTATATGGTTAGCAGTTCAATGCTTAACCTGGGCTTCTTTTTTGTTTGTTTAATAAAGGTTTTAATTAGTTTGTAACAATCCTTTTTGATTTATCCTTGTGTGTATGTAGGGATTTACATCATATAAAAATGATCTTTTCAGGTAAAAGATGACATCCCATGCTAGGGAATTGGCAGACTCAATATAGTAAAGATGTCAGTTCTGTCCAAGGCACTATATAAGTTCAATGCTATCCCGATACGAATCCCACCATCCTTCTTCAAAGAATTGGAAAAACTGTTTAGCAACTTCATATGGAGGGGGAAGAAGTCCAGAATTAGCAGAGAACTCCTCAAGAAGAAGGACAAAGTGGGAGGGCTTGCTCTACCTGACTTTAGCACGTATTATACGGCCACAGTAGTCCAAACAGTGTGGTACTGGTATAACCACAGATACTCAGACCACTGGAAAAGAGCTGAAGACCCAGAAATAAAAACATCAGCATACAAGCAACTGATCTTTGATAAGGGCCCAAAAAATATCAATGGGAAGCAGATGCCCTTTCAATAAATGGTGCTGGAAAAAATGGATATCTACCTGCAGAAAAATGAAGCAAGACCCTTACTTTACTCCATGCACAAGAATCAATTCAAGGTGGATCACAGACCTTGAGATAAACCCCCCAACAATTAGGGCCATTAATGAGGGAATTGGGACAAACCTGAGAACCGTGGCACAGGGAATACATATGCTATCGGAAATAGGGAAGGATACAAATTCAGGGGAGTCACAAATTGGGATATACCGAAGATAAGTCGCCTGTGTACATCGAAAGAATTCAACAACAGAGCAATAAAAGAGCCCACAGACAGGTAAAACATCTTTAGTAATGACACATCAGACAAAGGCCTTATTACTAAAATCTACAATACTTTGCAAGCTTACAATAAGAGAGAAACTAACTGCTCACTGAGGAAGTGGGCAAAGGACCTAAACAGAAATTTCACAGACTCTGAAATACGAATGGCCAATAAACAATATGAGAAAATGTTCCCAATCATTAGCCATAAGAGAAATGCAAATTAAAACAACTATGAGATACCACCTAACATCCTCAAAGACAGCCCAATTCAAAAAGTCAGAAAGCAACAAGTGTTGGAGAGGCTGTGGTGAGAAAGGAACTCTCATCCACTGCTGGTGGATCCATAGGTATGTACAGCCACTATGGAAATCGATTTGTTGATTTCTAAAACAAATGGAAATTGAGCTACCATAAGACCCAGCAATCCCCCTACTGGGCATATACCCTGAAGAGGCAAGAAACAAACCACGGCCAGACATCTGTGCTCCAATATTCATCGCAGCACAGTTCACAATCGCAAGATGGAAACAACCCAAATTTCCATCAACAGACGAATGGATTAAAAACCTGTGGTACATACATACAATGGAGAACTATGCATCCCTAAAAAGCAGTGATGAACGCATGAAGCATATTGCCAC
>NW_022111327.1:6511957-6517440 GCF_000313985.2 Echinops telfairi | reverse complement strand
CTTACAAATCCGACTAGACCAGAGGATGTACACTGGTACAGATAGGAACTGGAAACACAGGGAATCCAGGACAGATGAACCCCTTGGGACCAATAATGAGAGTAGCGATACCAGGAGGGGAAGGGGGGGGGGGGGGAAGAAAGGGGAAACAAAGATAGAGATGTGTGGCGGGGGATTAGGGCACTGACCCACCCAAGGAGAGGGTATTGTTTGTGTCTCCACAGGGAAAGAGGGACCAGACTTAAATCTGGTGTTCTGGGATGCGAATGCAGCGTGCTGCCATGGAGGGGTAGCCAGTGGAGGGGCCTGAGGGCTTGGTCCCAATCCCAGCTTCATGGACAACTGCCCCTCCCCCAGAAGAATTTACTTTAGAGGATGGCGCTAAAGCTGCAGCTCAGGGAGAGGGACATGTCTGATCAGAGCACAAGGGAGCCAATGAAGGGGGAGGAAGAGAGAGTGCAGCACATCCTGGCCCACCAGGCCTGGAGGATGACATCCCCGCTCTGAACAGCCAATCCACAGAATGGACCATATGGTTGATCCCACTATGAGACACGACCCTACAGGGTACAACAGTGGAGACTGTCAGGATTGGCCCAGTCTGACACCACCACACTGAGGCAAAATACTAAGGGCATGCAGCAGAGTAACAGGGGGAGCAGAGCAGGGAGCTCCTGAGGGAGTGCAAAGGACAGACGTTGGGGCCAGAGCGTGGCCCCCCATCAGACTCAACTGGAGGACAAGCCAAGAGGTCAAAAATCGGAACCTGATTTATTTTCAGGCTTTTTTTTCCTTTTTATTTACTGTTTTTTGTTTTTTTTTAATAATTTATTCTTTTCTCGGTCATTGGTTTTCTTTGCTGTCACCATTGTGTTCTCTTTTGTCGCTTTGTCTTGCTGTGCCTTGTTTTTAGTGCACATTATTATCTCTGCAGATCTATCTAGATAAGATAGGCTAGATGAACAATCTAGAGGAGAAAACAATGGGACTGATGGTTCCAGGGAGACATGGGAGAGGGGGAGGCCGGGGAGATGGGGAGGCAGGGGAAAGGAGGTGGTGTTGACAAACCCAGGGACGAGGGAGCAAGAAATGATCCAAAATTAGTGGCAAGGAGGGCGTGAGGCTCCAGATTTTCTTGGAGCCACTGTTTTTAGTGGACCCTTTTTAACAAAAATCATTTTCTTGGGAGCTCATACAACTCTTATCACAATCCATCCATCCATCCTTTGCGTCAAGCACATTTGTACATTTATTGCCATCATCATTTTCAAAACATCTGCTTGCTATTTGAGCCTTTGGTATCAACTCTTCATTCCCCCCCCTCCCTCCCCCACCCTCCCTAATCAGGGTTTCTTAATGCATAAAAGGAACGCACTTTATGAAAAAGAACATGGGTCACTGAAAGACACCAGCGGGAAATGCTTATTTTATCAAGGGGGATAAAGTAAAACTAAGCTAGGTGCCTCTGCTGAAGGGAGTGTCATTGTTGACTTCGGAGACTAAAGCAGGCAAACAGTCCGGTCCTTGCAGAAGGATTCCTGCTACAGCTAGTTACTGTGATGTCAAGTAAGGTCTCAAGGGAAATTGCGGCAGGGTTTCTTTTCGATCTGGCAGGGATGTCTTAAATGTAAGATAGTATGGGTTTTGGTTTTTGTTTTGTTTTAGATAGAGGTATGTTTCATAAGACCTCATTCTTATTAGAAGTGAGGCATAGAAAATAAGAACTATATAAACTTAAATATCCCAGAATTTACCAGCTGGTGAAATGAGATCACATTAACACTAACACACAAACTTTGTCAGCTGCAAGCCCCCACCTGCTCACAAAGGAATTTAACACCCTTCCCCAAACTCTCCAGTTATTTCTGGCCAATCTCAGCACGATGGTTACCACATGTGCTTGTAACAAGCCCACTCACGTTCTTAGACTCGCGCCTACAAGTCCAGGCGCCTCATCCCTGCCAGGGCTGCAGATGCCCTCTGTGAAAACAGGGTTGTCTAGGTCAAGAGCTCTGGTTCTTTCCTTTCCCAAGCCTGCCAATCTCTGAGGTACTGGGTAAGCACTCCCCACCGGACTCTGATAATCCTGTTGCAAATTACACCATCGGCATTGTTTGAGCTAGAATCCCTGAAAATCATTCATGAAAATGGCTCTGTCACCTTCTCCTCACCGGCGCCTCAAATGAAAAACAAAAACAAACTCACTGCCATGAAGTCCATGCCAACTCATGGTGACCTTATGGGACAGAGTAGGACTGCCGCTGTGAGTTTCTGTACAGGGAGAATGCCCTGTTTTTCTCCCGCAGAGTCCTGATGTTTCGAACTGCCTACCTTGCTCACAGACCAAGGTGTAACTCTATGCCCCCAAATGAAAGGGGCAGGCCTCTTTTCTCGTGTGCACTCCAGCAAAAAACCCCACCAAAAAACCCTAAAATGAACACGGTTTTTACCACTAGCTCCAATCCAGCCCAAACACCCCTGCACACATATAATGAAACATAGGCTATTTTTCTATTAGGGTGTAGTGTTAGAATAGGAACAGCTTATCAAAAGGAAGAAATAGTGATATCAAAGGAATCTCCATTTCAGAAAAATGTATTAAGCCTCCAAAGAGTTGATGACTCCCCTTGTCTTTTTAGCTTATTGCCATCTTCTTCCCACCCCCCACCACCCCGTTTAATTTCAATTTTGAGTCAAACTCTTTTTGTTCTTTCTATTTGAAGATCCCAAAGAGGACAGAAATTAGTATTCATGGCTGGACAAACCACTAAGCAACAAGCTTTTACATCATAAGAAGATATGGAAAATGATTGATCATGTTGAGTTTGACAGAGCTCTTTGCCTTAAATTAATTCTAGTTCATATCGGCTACTGAAGCCTTTGGTTCCATAAATCAGTGGAATATCTTTCCCGGGCACGGACAGCTTTAATATGAGACACCGTAACTCTCAGACTTTTGCCATTACAATCGTGATGAAGTCCAAGTAACCCTCAATCATCTCAGTGGGGAGACTTCCCATTTTCCCCTTTTTTAAGGGGAAAAAAGTCAGATCATTACCCCAAGTCTTAAAGAATTTAGAGATGTGACAGCTCAATTTGTTTGCTAATATTAACTCACAGGAGAAAGAAAAGGTTATAACTTCACTTTCAAGAGAATGCGGCACTTCCTTTCCCCCCTGAGGTTTGGAAAGTCATGTCAATTTTCTCCTTCTAAAGCCTTGACTTAGGGGTGCGGAGGCCATTACGATGTGGCCATGGAGACTGAAAAGGTGTATCTGCAGGTGCCCACCATGTGCTGGGCCAAGCCGTTCTGTTAGAAACTGGGACAACCCATCGGGGACTGGGTGGAAGAGCATGGTGGCTGGGATGGCTCCTGCCCCCACGTCCACATGATGGCCCGAGGCCATCAGGAACAGGCTCCCAGAAGATAGCCAGCAGCCACCCCGTGTTGACAGTACAACCACCACTTCAGGGCAAATCGCAAACCTTCTGGGCTGAGCCCTCCCAAACTCTCTAAAACACACGCTGCCGGTCCAGTCAGTTCGGACTCCTCGATGACAGACTTAGAAACCCCCACGGGGTTTCCAGGCTGTGGTCTTTACATAAGCAAATGGCCACATCTTCCTCCGGGGGAGGGCTTGCGGGGTTCCAATCACTGACCTTTCCAGGGAGCAGCTGAGCCTTTCACCACGGCACCCCCAGGGCACCTTCTCGACTGTCTAGTCCCTTAACAACCTTGAATTGCAAGGAACTGAGCAAACATGGCCAGATAAGACTGAAGAAATAAAACCCCCAACTCCAGGAGATCCTACAACATCATCCACTACAATTCTTCTTTTAAAAAAATGCACATGTCTTAACGTGGGTCAGTGTCAACCCCTCACTGTCCATCTGCAACATGGTCCCTACAGAGTACTGCTACATTTAAGAGCCACCATGTGCTTGACACAATAGATGGATGAATGGATTGTGGTAAGGGCTGTAAGAGCCCCCAATAAAATGGTTTTTTAAAACACTATTAAAATAAAAAAATAAAAAAGCCTTATCAAAACAGTGGATTCCAGGGGCATTTGCTGAGCCAGATAAACTTAAGGCAGAGAGGTCAGCTCAGCAGCTTATGCCAGCTCGTTTCTATTTATTATTATTATTCCAAAAGGGTCAGTCATCTTGATAGATTTTCTCTAAGAGCACAGGACAATCATGAGGGCTTATTATGAAAAAGGTTTAAGAAAACGACAAAGTGCATTCGTGAGGAAGAAGCCAGGAAAGTTACACCACCAAGGAAATTTTTTTTCTCCCCATAATGACAATGCACCTATTCATGCTTTGAGGATAGCGAGGGCTGTTCTATTCTGGGAAACCTTACTGATCCACCCTACAGCCCTGATCTTATCCCTTCAGACTTCTTTTCCTTTCCACAGTTCAAAGAACATTTAAAAGGAACACGATTCAAGTCCCCCAAAGAAACCAAAACTGCAGCTTTGAGTTGGTGTACACAGAAGAGTGCAAAATTCTTCCAGAAAGGGTTAAAGAGATGAGAACACCAGCCCCAGAAGCATGTGGACTTAGATGGAGGCAGGTGGAGAATCTAGGAGATTATATATATATATATAAATATATATATATATAGTTTCTCCACTGAGCCTCCATCTATCCTAGAAACCCATATTAAAAATATATATGAACATATTTTTAATATGGGTTTCTAGGATTGTGTAGCAGTACTTTTTAACTTATCCTTGTATTATTCATAGCACTTAGCCTTTTTCTGAAGTGATCTAATTTGTTTGTCTTCTACAATTACATAAAGCTCCCTGAGAGCAGGAACCATGTCTCTTTAGTTCGACTCTCCATTTGTAGAGTCTGGCACAGACTCTGAGCTAAATAATTGTTGCTGGATGCAGAAACTGATGGATAGAGATTAGAATAACAATTTAAAAATTCTAGGAATTCTGAGTTTGTACACAACATTGTTTTTGCTTCTTTAGGCCTCTGAAGGAAAAATGGAAACTTGGGGGATAAAATCTAGTTGGAATGAACCATTTACAGTTTTAACACTATGTCATTTAAGAGAACACTACCAGTTTACTGTCAAGGTGATTCCAACTCATGATTACTGAGCTCCATAGTTTCCTGTGGCTTAATTTTTTAACAAGCAGATGGGGTCAGATCTATCTTGCAAGGCACAAACCACCCACCTTTAGATTAGCAGCCGGAGTGCCCTAATTGTTTGTACCATCCGAAGCTTCCTAGGAAAACTGATTTGGTTGATCATAATAAAATGATTATATTTTCTATCTCACTGCCATCAAGTCAAGTCAGACTCAGAGTGACCCTATGGGGAGGGGCAGAACTGCCCTCTTGGGTTTCTGAGGCTGTCACTCTGCAAGGGAGTAGAAAGCCGTGTCTTCCTCTCAGGAACCACGATTGCTCAATGCTGCCCGGGAGGTTAGCAGCCGAATGCATAACCAGGGAGTAGAAAG
>NW_022111327.1:6506088-6511618 GCF_000313985.2 Echinops telfairi | reverse complement strand
CCTCTCAGGAACCACGATTGCTCAATGCTGCGCGGGAGGTTAGCAGCCGAACGCATAACCAGGGAGTAGAAAGCCGTGTCTTCCTCTCAGGAACCGCGATTGCTCAATGCTGCCCGGGAGGTTAGCAGCCGAACACATAACCAATCTGCAATGCATGGCTCCTTGTATTTGTTATTAAACACTCAAAACCAAACCCAAATCACTGCAATTGAGTCCATGCTTACTCCTGGCGATACTCTAAGACAGGGTAGAACGGTTTCTCTGCGTTTCCGAGATGATAAGACGTGCAAATGAATTATGTATTCAAATAATAAGGATTTTACTTGAAAATCTCCCTCCTCGTTTTGAGAAAAGGAGGAAAACCTCTGAGAACAGATAAAAGCACACATCGACCTCAAATCCACAGTCATGGAGTCGATTTAGGCACATGGCAACCCTAGATAGGGTTTTATGGGCTGTAAATCTTTCCCGGAGCCTCGGCTTTCTCCCAGGGAGAACGCGGAAGAGCGAGGGTAAAAGAACTGAAAATCTCAGGCTTTAGGGCTTCAAATCACGAACAAATGCAGAGAATATGCATTCGTAGACGACGGGTAACCAGAAATGAGCACGAAAATCTCAGAGCTCATACATTTTACCTACCCCACGGGAACACGGTCTACTCAGTCTCAAAATTTGAAAAATTCTTATCAGCAATGTGATGGTTTGGTTCACCATCTACTAGAAGCCCAAACATTATATATTTTTTTGCTCCGTTCACTGTAGACTCCGTCTTACTTTAAGCTAGCCGTACCCTTTCGCTTCTTGCAGCCACGTGGTAAGATGGACGGTTCTGGCGCGAACGATACTGACGCAAATGATTAAACCCTACTTAGCAGATACCCCCAATATCCTCTTGACCCAGGCCCTAAGGGTGCTGCATTTTATGCAAAATGGGAAATTACCTCTCCGGGGTCGCCTCTGGAAGCTCTCGAGTTTGCTCGCACCGCACCGCACCGCACCGCACCGCACCGCACCGCACCGCACCACACCGCACCGCACCGTGCAAGGAAGTAAATGAAAAATTTAAAATGGTGCCGCGAAGCGGGGCGCGGGGCGTGGTGAAGCGAGGCGGGGCGGAAGGGCAGACAAACCCGGAAGGGGTGCTCTAGGAGGAACAAGTCCACGGTTCAATTCCATCCGTGCAAGGAGCGTGGCGGCGATTCCAACTCCCAGTGGAGGGGTAGCTGGAGCACATGCCGAGAGCTCAAACCACATTGGAAACGTCTCCTTTTTCCTGGTTCCCCCTTTTTTTCACTCCTTCTCAACTCGCTTTCACCCAGTGGATACCAACGAGTCCACACACACACAAAGCAAACCAAATCCACTGCTATCCAGTCTGTGCTGGCTCATAGCAACCCCTTGTGCGTGCCTGGACGGCAACTGCTTAGGAGACTGCTTAGGAGAGCCCAGAGCCCCGTTCGCTCGCTGTTTCTCCCGGGAGCTGCTGGTAGTTTCCAACCGGCGCCCGTGCGCATCATGGTGCAACCCATCACCGCGATACCCACCAGGGCTCCTCGGAGCCCAAATGGCTTTCAAGCATGATGGCATAGAGAAGGGATAATCTGTGCCCTCCAAAATACCCTTGTTTCCTCAGGCACATTCCACATAAATTGCATAGACTATATTTTCCTGTTTTCCTTAGATACTCCTGATATTTTTTTTCTCCAAACAATTGAAAGCATTTACTAATCGTGGTCATGGTGATTTAACTGACAGTGAGATTACAAAACCTCTGAGAGGTTGGCATAAAGTAGGCAATATAGTAAAGTAGGCTGACTATTGAACCAGAGGTCAGGGAACCAATATTTTGGTCTGAGTTCTAAAAGAACTCATGTTGTAACTTTGGACAAATGACCTAACTAACTTTGTGGAGGCCCCGTTTCCTCATTTGTAAATAAAGGGTTGAACTCTAGATGACCTTCAAAGTCCAAATTCCTTAATGCTCTAAAATTCGATTTGAGAAGTGCATGTGTTAGGTCCTTGAAATTTCAAAGGGAAATGCAAGTTTTCCTTGGCAGGGTGTAGAAATTAAGACGGTTGCCTCAGTTAAAATGTGGATCAACAGAAGCAGTATATCAGATTTTCAAAGGCCCAGAGACCAGTATTCTGAAACATTAAAGTCATGCTCCTTTCTTTTTGCCCCTGAAACTGGAGGGGCATCACTAGGGTTGATTCCACCTAGTTCAGAAACTCCTGGTGTCACACTCCCAAAGGACCTCCTCTTGTACCAGACCAGAGAAGTTTGTCCCCACAGGGTAATATGTGATAAATACAATTGTAAATTGCTTCAATAGAACTAGCAATAGAATTGGTTTGCAATTCTTTCTACGTTGGATTACATTATTCTTTACAAGATTATCAGTAACTGAGTGGATGGAGCCTTTTTTTGGTTTGTTTGTTTTTCCCGGTCTTCTTTTTTCCTCTCATTGGGGAAAAGACGGGCCTTTCCACTCCCATAAAGACCAACCATCTTGGAAACCCTCTGAGGCTAGGAGTTGGCATTGACCCGGAGGCAGTGAGTTTAGGGTTTTGTTTTTCCTTGAATTACTCCTGATTCTCAAAAAAATATATATTGATATGGGTTTAGTTCACGGATGCCAGTAACCACAATATGTTAGCCAAAACACACAAAAAATTTCTGACAAAATCAGCAGCTATAAAAAACACAAGCAGCCACAAAAATAACAGCATGTAAATGAAACCATGAGATTAGAAGCATCAGTACATAAAATAAAGTATGAGCTCACTGCCATTAAGTTGTTTTTGATTCATAGTCACCCATCCTATAGAACAGGGTAGAACTGCCCCTGTGAGTTTCCTAGATCAGCAGTAGCCAGTCTCATCCTTCTCCTGCAGAGTGGCTGGTGGATTCAAACTGCTGACTTTAAGGTTCGCAGCCTAACATGTTCCCACTCTGCCACAGGGTTCTTCTAGCATCAGTAGCATCGGGTCATAATGCCACCTTGAACCGGAGCACATCTGAAAGTTTTAAAAAGTAAATTTGCATAAGGCTTTATTCTTGTAGATATATTGATATATGTAAACTGGGCATATGAAAAATGATTTGTTGTTGTACCTGTTGTTGTGAGGTGCCATGGAGTCACCTCACACCCATAGCGACTCTGTGTACAACAGAACAAGACACTGCCCAGCCCATGGCTGCCCTCACAGTTGTTGCTATGCTCGACTCTATTGAGTCAATTTATCATGACCCATGTCAAGGATATTCTTCGTTTTCACCGACTCCTGCCTCAGGCTACATTTTCTGCTGCTGCCCTCAAGGTCAGCATTTCAAAACCACCACCGACTCTGAGGAAGAAAAAAGAACATTCTGCTTTAGTAAACATGTCCAATTTCAGAAATTCACAGGGGCAGTTCTGCTCTATCCTGTAGGGTTGCTATGACTCAAAATTGATTCAATGGTAACGAGTGTTTTGGACGTCCTTCTCCAAGAACTGGTCCTTCTGATAACGTGCTCAAAGTAAGTGAGCCAAAGTCTTGCCATCTTTGTTTTTAAGGAATATTCTTCTTAAAAAATAATTTTATTGGGGGCTTTTACAGCTCTTATCACAATCCGTATATACATCCATTGTGTCAAGCACACTTATACATATGCTGCCATCATCATTTTCAAAACA
Organism: Echinops telfairi; assembly: GCF_000313985.2. Lineage (NCBI taxonomy): Eukaryota > Metazoa > Chordata > Mammalia > Afrosoricida > Tenrecidae > Echinops > Echinops telfairi. The sequence goes on along the minus strand of NW_022111327.1, from coordinate 6,507,941 downwards.
TTTTCTTTCTACTTGAGCCCTTGGTATCAGTTCATTTTCCCCGCCCCTCTCCCCTCCCTCTCTCATGAACCTTTGACAATTTATAAATCTTTTTTCATGTCTTACACTGACTGCTGTCTCCCTTCACTGATTTCTCTGTTGTCTGTCCCCCCGGGACGGGGTTATATGTTGATCACTGTGATCGATTTCCCCCTTTCTCCCCCCACCTTTCCCTTTCCCTCCTGGTAACTCTATTCTCATTATTGGTCTTGAGGGATTTATCTGTCCTGGATTCCCTATGTTGCAACCTCTTGTCTGTACCAGTATACATCCTCTGGTCTAGCTGGATTTGTAAGGTAGAATTTGGCTCATGATAGTGGGGGGAGGGGGGGAGCATTAAAGAACTAGAGGAAAGTTGTGTGTTTCGTGGGTGCTATACTGCACCTTGACCGGCTCATCTCCTCCCCATGACCCTTCTGTAAGGGGATGTCCAGTTACCTACAGATGAGCTCTGCATCTCCACTCCGCACTCCCCCTCATTCACAATGATATAACTTTTGTTCTTTGACGCCTGATACCTGATCCCTTCGACACCTCGTGATCACACAGACTGGTGTGCTTCTTCCATGTGGGCTTTGTTGCTTCTCAGCTAGATGGCCACTTGTTTATCTTCAAGCCTATAAGACCGCAGACGTTATATCTTTTGATAGCTGGGCACCATCAGATTTCTTCACTGTATTTGTTTATGCACCCGCTTTGTCTTCAAAGATCATGTCAGGAAAGTGAGCATCACAGAATGCCAGGTTATTAGAACAAAATGTTCTTGCATTGGGGGAGTAGTTGAGTAGAGGCCCAAGGTCCGTCTGCTACCTTAATACTAAACCTATAGATATATGTACTTAAATCTATGTCCCTATCATTATATATAAATATATTTGCATAAGTACATGCCTGTATTTAGACCTCTATAGATGTCCTTTGCCTCCTAGTTCTTTCCTGCATTTCCTTTTACTTTCCTCTTGTCCCACTATCATGTTAGGCCTTGATTTGGGTTTCAGTAATTCCTCTAGGCTACATTGCCCTTGTTCAAGCCCCACCGGGCATTATGGAACATTCTTGCTGTACTTCTTCGAGACAGATTTGTTCATTCTTCTTGCAGGCCATGGTACTTTCATTATTCATCCCCAACACCATAATTCGAAGACTTCAATTATTTTTCTATCTTCCTTATTCGTTGTACAGCTTTCATATGCACTCGGAGTGATTGAAAATACCAAAGGGGGAACCGATTACAGGGATCGACCTATAACCTCCTCCCTGGGGGACGGACAACAGAAAAGTGGGTGAAGGGAGATGTTGGACAGGGCAAGATATGACAAAATAGTAATAATTTATAAATCATCAAGGGTTCATGAGGGAGGGTGAAAATGAGGAGCTAATGCCAGGAGCTTATGTGGAGAGCAAATGTTTTGAGAACGACGAGGGTAATGAATGTACAAATGTGCTTTATACAATTGATGTTTAAATGTATGGATTGTGATGAGTTGTATGAGCCCCCCATAAAATGATTTAGAAAAAGAAAATACCATGACTTGGGGCAGGTGTTCACAGTAACATTTATGTTTTCTTAACACAAAGGTCTTGTGCAGCAGATTTGCTCAATGGAATCTCATCTTTGATCTCTTGACTATCACTTCCATAAGTGTCAATCATAAATTCAAGTCAAACGAATCCTTGACAGTTTCACTCAATACAGGAATATTTTATTACAAAACAACAAATTGCTGCTGAAACACTGCTGAACAATTTTATAGACAGCTATTTTGATGCCACCCCCTCTGGCAGTGTTACTCAGTTCAGTGCACACCGCCTCC
>NW_022111327.1:6486553-6505988 GCF_000313985.2 Echinops telfairi | reverse complement strand
CCGTGACACCATTGATTAAGTTCCTCAGTAGACTCGCACGTGTAATGATCTGCCGCCCTGTGCCCTGAGGTTTCGTCATGTACATTTCGCAATGGGTGCCAGGGATGTTTATTCATCAAACACAGCACGACTGGCTCATACAGGATAATGGTTGCAACTTCTTCCTTCTCCGGAAAATTTCAAGTCTCTCACCCCATAGCTTCTGGGACCTCAAATGAGGAAACCTTAACTCTCAGTCATTCTGACATCATGGGTTTTTTTCTGTGGGAAGACACTGGCTTTTCAAATGCTTGCTCCCTCTTTGCTTCACTTATGAGAATAGATATGCTGCAATTAATGGTGAGACCATTCTGCCTTGCTACCATAGGAGTGCCCTACTAGGCCTTCTAACAAGTCCCCAACTAGCTCTGCGTCATCTCATTGGTCTTTAATGAGGAGCCAAGCACTTAAATTTTACCTGGAGCAGGTTATATTACATTTAGGTACAGTATGAATGAAGTTGTGGGATTGATCATGAGATGTAAATAAAGAGCCAATGGAAAGGGTCAGGCTGGTCATTTCAGTTGAGTGGAGTTCGCATGACTATTGCCTTATTCTTTATTCCCAATTTAATTGTTGGCTTCGTTTTAAAAACTCTAGCTGATAAAAGCTCTATTTTCATTCACTGTCACAGAACTTTACCTGGAAACTGATCTGATCGACATTGTGTCTGGAGACCTATTTTTGATGTTTGTATGGCATGTTGGCTATTTAAATTGATTTTCAGATGTAATTTGCATTCACACACACAAATTTACGTTCAAGGGTCTGCATAATAGCCTCAGTTCCAATACCAGAACTATTTAGGAACCAACCTAAATGTCCCACAAACAGTAGGTTATTGTTAGTTGCCATAGAGTTGGCTCAAACAGTAGTGGATTAGTTAGATTATACGATATCTACATGTGATGCTATTATTCAGTGCTATTGTTTCTACAGGATTTTTAATAACATTCAGGAAAACTCATGATAAAATGTTGAGTGAAAAGAACCACACAGAACTCATACAAAATTGTTCCAATTTGGGGAAAAATAGATAAGGAAATACAGGTAGCATATATTAAAACATTAATACTGACAGTGGAGGAGAACTGGTGGTGTACTGGTTACTTGTTGGGCTGCTAACTGCAAGGTCACCAGTTCAAAACCACCAGCCGCTCTGCAGAAGAAAGACGGGGCTTCCTAGTCCTGTTAAGAGTTACAGTCTCAGAAAGCCACAGGAGCAGTTCTGCCCTGTGAATCGACTCGATGACAGAGAGATAGGGTTTGCTGTTGGTTTTGTTTCTTTTTCGCTCCCAGGGTGGTACAACTATTGATGTAAAAAGCATTCTTTTTGTATTTTTGATGCTTGGGTTTTTTTAATCTTTTCTGCAATGAACAATTGTCATATTTAGAAAAAGATATTAAAGGTTATTCAACTTCTTAAATGAAAGCAATTTAAACAAATTTAAATAATATTTTTGTACCTATCATATTGGCAAGATTGATACGATTCAGTGTTGGCAAAGATGTGCAGAAACTAGCATTCCTATCCACTCTGAATAGGAGTATAAATTCTTTTGGTCCTCCTGAAAGACAAATTGACAGAATCTTACTTAGCAACATTTCTCTTTATAGGGTTCTGCTGTGCAGGGCTGTTTGAACAAATATAAAAAGGTATATTCATGGGAACATTAATTAAAACACAATTTATAATAGTGAAAAAAGAGGGAAACGTCTGAATTTTCACCAATATGGATGTACTTAATAAATTACAATAGATCCATTCTATAGAATATTGTATAACAGTAATAAAAAAGTAAGGGATAATTATTTAGAAAGCTACACACACACGACATGTGATAATGCTGTGATATGTTATTAAGTAAATAAAGTGGTAGAGCAACCTGCATCATATACTCTCATTCTGACAAGATAACTACACATAACCATATCTGTGTACAATGTGCCTGAAAAAGTATGTACATACCAGATTGCCAGTTATTATCTCTGGGAAGTGGGATCAGATATTTTTTTACTTTATAGATGTAAAATGTATGGGGGCTGTGTTAGGTCGGGTTGACTAGAGAAACAAATCCAATGACACTCAGATATGTGTAAGAAAGAGCTTAATATCAAGAAATAGTTATATACCAAGAACACACCACAGCCCAGTCCAACTAAAGTCCCTAAGTCTGATGCTAGTCCAAACGTCCTTCTTTAGGCTCACGCAGTCACATGCAGTGAGGCAGAGTGCAGCAAGATCTCAGGCCAGTAGGTGCACGTTGCATGACTCCAAGTACGTAGAGATATGGCAGGACTCTGCCAGTTCGCAGCGTGGCTACCAGGAACTAAAAAGCAAGGGGGTGAAGGCAGGTGCGTGGGGGAAGTTTCCCCAGTCCCTCCTTATAAGAAGGCCATTACCATAAGAAGGCATGATCAGGCTGTGACCTGATTGACAGGTTGGATACCACCCCTACACTTCTATATATCTTCAAGTTCACATAAATTTATCTATTACAGTGGCGGTTCAGTGATAAAAGTCTCACTTTCCCTATGGGATTCTCAGGTTTGACCTTTGTGCAATGCGCTTCATGCACAGCTACCACCATCGCTCAGTAGAAGATAGTGTGTTCCAGTTGAGATTAGAAAGAAAAGTCTGGTGATCTACTTTTAAAATCCAGCCACTGAAAAGCCTATATATCACAATGGTCTGGTCCAATCCCAGTGTACATGGGCTTTCCATGAGTTGGGGGCCACCATGATGGCAGCTAATACCAATACTTGAAATTTTATAATGAACATGTATTGCTTTTGTACTAAAAATAATTAAGAGAAAATCAGTGGGAAATGAGGGCTTATTGTAGGAAATTTTGCTTTACAAACAGCCTCTCAGAAATGCATCTAGTCCATATACAGTAAAGTATAACTATGTATTTCTGACGTCCTCTGGCTACACAGTGCAGAAGGAGAATCCATTCCACACCATCCTGAGGCCTCCTGCCACAAGGCAGAGGTCAGGCAGGCTTCCACCCTCCATCCATCTTTATCATATTCGAACACCGACCATCCTTCCCATGACTCTCTATTCCTCTGCTGGGCCCAATAATTCATTGCAATGGCCACAAAGAACTCACAAGCAATCCTCATGATGGTGGGGGTTTTTAGGGAGGCCAATGGTGTAGCACCTTGGGCTTCAAACCACAAACTCGGCAATTCTAACCTACTGGTTACTCCGTGGGAGAAAGGTGAGGCTTTCCACTCCTGTAAAGATTGACAGCATCAGGACCCAAAGGGACAGTTCTACTCTGTCCCCTAGAGTCAGTATGAATCAGAATCAACATGATGTCAGTGAATTTGGTTTTTGAGTTTAGAACAGGTAACAAAATGTTAAGGATACAGGTCTTTTATCTGAAACACCTCTTTTCAGCCACGGTCACAGGCATGCCTCTCCCTGGTCCATGACCATTTCATTGTATGGTCTCTTGGCCTCTGCCTTCTTCTGTGGGTCAACAAGCTTGTTACTGCTTCGCTGCTCTGCCTCAAGGAGGTGTGCCACGGCCTCTGGTGCCACGGCCGCCTCCATCTCTTCAAGCAGCGATCATACACATGCTCTCTCAATGACACTTCTTTCTGGTCACAGAATTCTTTTTCTCTGGTTGAGACGGCTCACTCTTATATACTCAATGGAATGGCAAAACTGACATATCCCTTCTCTGAGTGTTTCACAGACCCTATTAGCATGCCCCCACTCAATCATTTGGTAGAAGTTAAAGAGACGTGGGTAGAGCAGACATTCCAAGTATTCCACTTAACCACAATCCCCATAACTAAACTCTTGCCCATCGATAACACAATCAGAATCATTGAAGTGTTTCATAAACACTCTCTGAGTTTGCAAAAAGTTGAGTCCACCCCCTGATTCCGAAAGCTACTAGTATAGATGATTTAAATTAGAACCTTATTTGTTAAAACAAATCATGAGTTAAAACCATCAGCTAAAAAACACTTTTATCAAAATCTCTGGGTTCCCTATTTAGGCATTTATAAAGGGGGTTCTAAAGTTCATGGAAAAATTCCCCCATCATTTCACAATTGATGTATAGATTTTTTTTTATGTATAGATTTTTATAAGGGCTGTAAGAGCCGCAAATAAAATGATCTTTATAAAGAGAATAAATTCAAATTCATCAAAATTTATGAGGAAATATTTTAAAAAGAAATGGTTCTTTGAACGCATTAACAAAACTGAGAAATCACTGGTAAATATAACATTGTGAACATGTCAACGCAACCTGAAGTGATTCATCAATACAATGTAATCCCAAACCAGATCCAAGCATTATTCTTCAAAGAGATAGAAGAACTATTTACCAACTTTATATGGAAAAAAAAGACCCAGGACAAAGAAAACACTACGAAAGAAGAAAAACACAGTAGGAGGCTTATCATTTCCTGATCTCAAAACATACTATACATCAAAACAGCCTGGTATTGGTACAATAAGAGATATACAGACCAATGTAACAGAATAGAGAATCCAGAAATAAATCCATCCACCCACAAGCAACGAATTTTGGTCAAAGGACTGAAACACATTAAAAGAGGAAGATATAATCTCTTCAACAAATGATGCTGGCTTTCTCTTTGCTGAAGAATAAATCGGGAGCTTTGCAACACTCCACATACAAAAACAAACTCAAGATGGATTAAAAGCCTGAATGTACATCCCAGAATAGTAAAGGTTATCCTCAAAAAGGGAGGGACAAATGTAGGGGCCCTAATACATGATATAAACATACCGTCAAACATAATGAAAAACGTGCAATGTCAGGAGACAGACTCGATGAATGGGATGTCCTAAAAATAAACTTATGTACATGTGAAAATTTTCACCAAAAGAGTGAAAAAGAAAACCCAGACTGGGAAAAACAAAACCAAAAACTTTGGGCCATGACATATCGAACAAGAGAGTAATCTTTAAAATCTGCAGAACACTACAACACCTCAATAAGAAAAGATGGAGGACCCAATTTTTAAAATGGGCAAAGGGTATGAGCAGGTGGCATTCAAAAGAGAACATTCCACAGATGGCTTACTGAAGGAGGGCATTCAAATAGCCAACAACTACATGAAAAAAACCCCTGTTCTCAATCACTAGCCATCCGAGAGATGCAAATCAAAACAATGATGAGATAAGACCTCACCCCAGCATTGGTAGCAAAGTTCAACATAGCAGAAAACAACAAATGCTGGAGAGGGTGTGGAGATACTGGAATACTTGTATGTTGCTGGTAGGACTGTAAAGCCATAGAATCATTATGGAAAGCAATATTGCACTTCCTGGAACAATTGGCAGTAGGATCATACTATATGATCCAGTGATTGTAATATTTGGTGTCCACCCTACAGACGCAGGAACAGATACACGCACACCCATATTCATCAGAGCATTATTCACAGTCAAGCAATGAAAACAATCGAAATGTTCATCGGTGGCAGAATGGATAATAAACTTTGGTATATTCACACAATGGAATACTATGCTTCATTAAAGAAGAATAATGAAACTGTGAAACACCTCATGACATAGATGGATTTATAGGACATTATGTTGAATGAAGTTCGAAAGAAACAAAAGGACAACTAGTGTATGAGACTACTGTTACTTAAAAATATATATATCAAGATGAAGGTTTTCAGTCCAAAAGTAACAGACTGATGGTTACCAGGGGAGACAAGTGAAGCCTAGACTAGAGGGTCTGTGTTAACTTTGGTGAAGGAGAAGGTAATATCCTACAAGAAGGAGATGAGAAGAAATACGGGCAGGGGCAGAGCAAGCAATTGGGATGTTTGATAAGTTGTTTAAAAGGGTGACTGCGAAACAAAGATCTCATATGTAACCCCTCACCAACTGCACAATAAAACCGAAGAGAGACAGAGAGAGAGAGCCCCACTGCCATCCGATTGGTTCCAATTTATAGTGACTGTACTAGACAGAATAGAACTGCTCCCTGGGCTTCCCCAGAGTCTAAATATTGACAGGAGCAGGCTGCCTTATCTGTCTCCCAAGGTGCAGTTGGTGGGTTTGCACCACGACTTTGCGGTTAGTATCCCAACGCCTAACCCTCAGTGCCACCCGGGCTCCTTAAATAACAAGGACGATGCAAATGTGAGGAGCTTGTGACCCATTCGAAAGCTAAAAGTGTTTTCCATTTGTTTCAGGTTTTCAGCGTGTAAAATGTGCTGTCATTTTAAAAACGGATTACTTGAAGAATTTAAAGAATTATCTCTCAAAATAATAATAACATTTAGATCTAGCGACTGTGCCTTTGACCCTTTTTGAAAGGACGAACTTAGGTTATTATTTATGTTCACCATGAGATCATCTTCTGCCTAGGTTTCTGATTTCAGCAGTCATTTCAGACACAGTGTACTGAAGACAGTATTTGGCCTGGTTATGGGGTCCATAAAATATACTTTTGTTAATGGCAAGACCTAACATAACCTGTCTAAGCAATTGTTACTATGAAGTCCTGCTGCTTGCAGTTGGACCACAGGAGGAAATTATCATTGTACAAACCAGTGAAGTATGCTTAGCACGCAAAGACTTGTTACGCAATCAATGAAGAACAGTTGTTTTCTGCTCTGCCATAAATAACTAATGCCAAGCGCCGGCTGGCTATCTGTTTCAGGTTCTTGTTACAGGAGAGTAAAAGGGGCGAGGCCTAAATATCAGTGCCTCCTCCACCGAGCTTTCTTGTTTCATTCTGAGCAGTTTCACTTTCATGCTTTCCATTATTTGTTTTTTTTTGGGGGGGAGGGGTGTACATGGAAGTTTTCCATTGCAATACACCTTTTCCTAACTTTTCCATTTCTAAGAGTTTATGCATGGACCTTGGGGGCACTACAGAATAAGCATTGGCCTGCTAACAGCAAGGTCTCAAACTCAAATCAAACCCACAACTGTCACAGTGGTGCCATCCTAGCGACCCTATAAGACATAGTAGAACTGCCTCCCTGTGAGTTTCTGAGAATATATGTCTTTATAGGAATAAAAATCCTAATTTTTCTCCCTTGGAGTGGCTGGGAAGTTTGAGCTGATGACCTTGTGGTTCGCAACCCAACGCCACCTGTTGAACCCCACCCTGGTCTAGCCACTCAGCTTCTTAAGCTTCACTTCAGCCTTGGTTCTGAACACACACATGTGCTTGTAGCCTCCCAAATGTAATATATATATATATCCAGAGTTAGATAGGCTTTGCGATACTATCAAAACCATTTCTTCAACAAAAAGTCATATTTGATTTGCATACTTAGTTCATAAACCTAGATGCTCAGAATCATGTAAAATTCTTTTGGGCAAAAAGGGTGGCAAGTGGAAGCCATTTAAGAAGCCCAGCTATGTGTCAGAATTGTCGGGACAGCAACGGGTGATGGGAAATAAAGGTGGAAATGAAAATGACTACATTACCTACAGAGCGTAGAGTTTGGGATACAGGGCCTGAGGAGTGGTTGGTGTTGCAATGGCTCCAAGGGCATGACTTAGGACCACGGCTACAGTGAAGTCTGAGATGAGACAAGGCAAACAGCTGCCAGAAACTCCTAGAATTCACTACATGTTTCATTTCGAATAATTTGTTGTGTCATCAGAAACCGTTTACTATTACCAAATGTTTCACCACCCCATAATCAGTTATGGGAAGAAAACACCATGTAAGCAGCTCTGGCTAGCCTAGGACATGCAACTTGTCAAAAATCCAGATTCTGCTAACAGACAGTGGTGTGAGTGGGCACGTCGCTTAAATCGAGTCTGTTTTTTTATCTGTAAAACAGGGATGATAAGTCCTGGTGACATAGTGAGTTAAGTATTGTGATTCTAACGACAAAAATCACCAGTCCAAACCTATCAGCTGTTACCCGAGAGAACAATGAGGTTGTCTGTCCCAGGAAGATTTACAGTCTCAGAAACCCTAAGGAGCAGTCATACTCTGTTCTGTAAGGTCTCTGTGATTCGGAATCCACTTGTTGGCAGTGGGAACTGTGGTTGATGGCATCGTGGTTATGTATTGGACTGTGATCTGAAAGGTTAGCAGTTTAAAACCAGGAGCCACTCTTTTGGAGCAAGACAGGGCTTTCTACTCCCGTAAACAGTCTCAGAAACTCACAAGGGCAGTTTTGCCCTGTTCTGTAAAGTTCTATGAGTTGGTATCGATTTGATGGAAGTGAATTTCTCTCTCTCTCTCTTTTGTAACTAGTCACAAAGTACAAATGTTCTCTCTCAAATGTCAAAACAGGTGGCCTGAGAAAGGTTTTGCCCCTGGATTCTCCAAGGTTTCTCATAAAGAGAAATGAAAGGAGGCTTGTTTTGACACAGCAAGGAGGCAAAAGGAGAAGCCAGAAATAGGATGGATACATTTATATTTTCTCCCCCGAAAGATGTAGTTCTTTCTTCTTCTCCCCAAGTGTGGTTCATTCACTGTGGAGGAAGGGCATGTGATATGGTAGGTTGCAGAAGTAGCCAGAATAGTGTGCCTTAATTAGTAGCTTTTGTGATAAAGATCTTCATGTATAGTAACGTCTTGTCTGATTAAAAACAGTGTACACACAAACAAAAAATGGATAGCTTCTGGCTCCAGTGATTTTTTTCTTTCTCTCCTTTGTTCTTGTCTTCTACCAAAGTGTTTTTTGACTGGAAGGGAGCCGGGGTTACAAGTGGTTGCAAGTTGGGCTGCTAACTGCAAGGTCAGCAGTTCAAAACTACCAACCTCTCCGAAGGAGAAAGGTGAGACTTTCTATTCCTGTTAAGAGTTACAGTCTTGGAAGCCCACAGGGGCAATTTCTTGCTCTGGTACCACTGGGGAGGGGTGGGGTCCCCATGGCATTGGGTGACCTGCTGAGCTCAAATCAGTTGCACCACTCTGGGAACTTTTCAGTGCTTTCTACGTTGTAGCATTAGAGGAACTTCAATACGCTGAGGACTCCGTGTTCGGAGGAAATTACCTAACTGCGAAGTTTTGGGCTAAGAGACTGAGGATAAACTGACAAAAGGACTCTTGATTTAAAAGTTCTTTTTCATCTTCACCCAACAGACTGATTTCTGGGCTGGATGGGTCAATTGTGTCTAGGCTTTCATTCTACATTTAGATGCTAAGTTTGTTGAGGGCAGGGATCATCAATTCTTCCATTCTTTTAACTTACCAGTACTGCACATGATGGAGGGCAGTACAGAGGTTTCTCTGTACCTGGTAGGCACTCGATGAATTATGACTGACCAATGATTACTTATCTCATAAAATAAATACGATGATTAAACTTGTTGTTTGAAGTCTTGAACTTTCTAGGTCAGTCCTGACAATAGAAGTTGCATGGCTGCCGTAGCAATATTTATAGGTATATACAAGTGTGTGGGCTTTCCTGGCAATTGCATGAGTAATCCAACTTCAGAGTAGTAACACACATAAGGCATAGCTCTATGCTTTCAAATTGTGGGCTCCAACCACCAAAGTGTCACCTGGGATGATTATTACAAACTGCAAATTCTCAACCCTAAGCCCAATCAAAATATCTGGGGGTTATGGGTCTAGGGACCCCTATTATAACAAGCACCCCCAAATGAGTGACATGACATTTAAGAATTTACTAAGAATTTAGTCTGGGGCATACTACCACATAAATGCATATGCCGTGTCGCCTAGACTGTGATCATTAAGGAAGTACATCTCAGGGGAATGCCATTGGGTTTGAGTTAACAACCTAATGCTTAACTGGATGGATGGATGGATTGTGATAAGAGTTCTATGAGCCCCCAATAAAATGATTTAGAAAAATCAAACCAAACAAAAAATAATGCTTTAACTGTTGTTGTCATCAGGTTCCCTCTTAGGAGTAGGCTTCAAAATGTCCACAGATAAATGGAATTAAAAGATAATGGAAGTGGCTCCTTTATATATATAAACAAACAACCCCAATCCAAACCGACTGCCTTGCTGTCAATTCAGACTCACTACAACACTATAGGATGGAGTAAAAATGCCCCCATAAGATTTCCAAGGCTGTAAAACTTAAAGAAAGGCAACTGCCACATGTGTCCCCCACAAAGAGGCTGGTAGGTTCTAGCTATTAACCTTTCAGTTGGCTTTAACCACTGCGCAAACAGGGCAGTTTTTGTTGTTTAATGGACATTTCATATATAAGTGCGTGTAATATATACATATATGTGTATATATATATATCTACGTGGATGTATGTGTATAATAACATGTATACATGGCTAGGATATATTATATAGTGGTTTAAAAAGATTTGTGGACAAATGAACTAGAAAGATAATGGAATTTTCCATGAATTAAATTTTTTTTTCCCATGAATTTTTTTGAAGTCCCTATTTATCTATCTGAAGAACCATCAGTTCGAAACCACCAGCTGCTCTTTGGGAGACAGAAAGGTCTTTCTGTTCCCGTAAAGAGTTCCAGTCTCTGCACCTCGCAAGGGCAATTGTACTCTGTCCTCTAGGATTTTGGTAAGTTGGCATCAACCCAAAGACTGAGTTTTTAATTTATCTGTCTACACACAAATAGATACAAATGTTTGTTGTTTTCTTTGGTAATTATGTGGGAAAATGGAAAACAGCAAGCTATTTAATAAAGCAATACTAGGGATATTTTCGTAGAAAATAAGCAGCATTTGAAGTAAAGTGAAATGTCCATTAAACAAACCACCCCCACCAAGAGCAACCAAAAACCACCCCCCTGCCGTCTGTGGATTCTCTCTGACAGCAACCCTGTAATGCAGAGTAGAAGTGCCTCTAGGGTTTCAAGACTCGGAATCGTTACAGGAGCAGGCAGCTTCATCTTTCTCCTGTGGAGCAGCTGGTGGGTTTGAGGCGCTGACCTTGTGGTTAGGAGCTCCCTGTGCCACCCACTACACTACACCACCAGGGCTCCCTGAACATCCATTCCCAAACGGAACCAACGGAGTGCCATCAAGTTGATTCCGACCCCATAGCGACCCTCTAGGACAGGGTAAAACTGCCCCTGTGAGTTTCCCACTCTCTTTACGGGAGTAGAAAGCCTCATCTTTCTCCCTCGGACCAGTGGCAAAAAAGTCCCTAGTCCACCATTATGCATCAGGGCCCTGGAAGATCACTGGAAAATATCTTCTTTGGGGAATATGTTCTTGGCAACGTGTAAAGTAGCTCATTTGGGATGATGGTCTGTGTCTTTTGAAGTCCTGACACAGTTCACTGGAATTTTAATTTCAACAGAGCCATTTCTTACGTCCTAGGCAGAGTGTTCATAGGTACTGGCTCATCATCAAGGAGCCAGGCCACTAAGATGTCACGATGTTGCTGTTACCGTACTTTTCCTTTTACATTGGGGGCCCTTTGGGTCTTCTACCACCTTGGGAAAATGAAAGGCATCAAGTGACAACCCAGTAGCAATGTGATCTCAGTAGTAGGAAAGAGAACAGGGATCTTCAAGCAGCGAGGGGCCTGATCGAAATAGCTCAGTCTTCAAGGAGCAGGATGCCTCTGGCCAGTGTTCTGATCTCTAGCGAGAGGAAGGGCCAGAGAAGTTCAAAGATAGGCATCTCTATAGGGCGGCGAGAGGATGACTGGAAGGGAACTTTTTCAACCGCAAGCGGAACCCTGGGAACCCAGGCACAGGTGTGGTTTCAGGCCGTTTTGTCCCCGCCTGAAGGGAGATAAGCAGGAAGAATTCCAACACCCCCTGGGGATAACGAGGCCAGCTAGACCAGCCCGGGCGGCCCGGAGCGGGAGCGACAGCCCGAGGCGAGGAGCCTGCCGAGCCGTTAGTCCCTAGGGCGCTGGCGGCCGGCTCCGCAGCGTCTCTCCGGCACAAACGCGGGTGGGGTAGGGGTGGGGGGGTTTGTGACGTAGCCGGTAGAACGGCGGCGAGAGCGTGGGTGGGCCGAGCCTCTGGGCTCCCGCGATTCGCAGGCTCAGCCACACCACCGCGCGCCTCCGCTCCGCCCGCCCCTCCGGGCGCGTCTTTTCCGGGCTCGCGCCCCGCCGCGCCTCGCCCCGCCTCCGCCGGCAACCCGGGCGCGCGCGCGCTGCTGCAGCTTTTTCTCCGGCCTCCGCGGCGCGCCCCTCCTCCTCTGGCGCTAGCGGGCACGCGGCTCCTTTTCACCAGCTTTCACCATCAGCAGACGCCGGCCGGCTGGGAAGACGTGGTGGGCAGCGCTTAGGTGAGTGCTGCCAACTGTTGGGACGGTCTGGCCCCCGCCCTGTGGCTTTCGGGGCTGGCGGGACCACCGTCGTACTCCTGGTCTAGGGGGAGTGGGTATTCCTGTGTCCCAAATCGGGCTCGCTTTCTTCTTACGCCCTGGGCTGGGGAGATCCCCGCGGTTATCCTCTCTTCTCGGCTGCCTGGAGCGTGGGCTCTTGGCCACCCTGGCCTGTCTCTTCCTGCTACTCGTGGCCTCCCTGCCAGCCCGAAGTCATCTTCCTGATCCCCAATACTAAGCTTTGCCAGGACCCTTTTGAAAGGAGTATCCCCAGTGCTTGCCAGACCTCCAAACGACCTTAGTGCGCCCCTAGACCTCAACTCCATTTTGTCCCCTCCCAGTCCCTCTAGCTGATGGATAAGGGGTCCATCTGGCCCTAGAAGCATCCACTCTCGGGAATTTGAGGGATGCTCTGCCTTCCGATCATCATCGCTGCCATATGTTTGGGTACGTTCGAAAGCGGCTGGCTTCTATAGCAGCAGCGTGATCTTTTCTGCCTACCTCCTTGCCTTCTGCGAGTGCCTTATATTTAGTATTAGCTTTATTCACTTCCTCTTCCTCTCCTTCGAGTACCGGACAGAACTGAGGGTGAGGTCTACAGCACATAGAAAAATGCAGGAGAATGTGATTCACTGCCTAACCCCATCAAGGGGTTACATATTTGAAACAAGACGTCATTTCTCCTCATCCCTCCAAAGGGTGTTTTTTTTCCCCAACCCTCTTGAAATGAACTTGCGCCATTCACGCTTTTCACATAAAGGCGGGGGTCGGGGGTGTTGTGGTGGTGGTGGTGGTGGTGTGTGTGTGTGTCATCCTAGGAAAGAGACAGTGAGATGCAGACTAAGAAATGGCCTTGAAATGAATCCCTTTGAAAAAGTAGTTAGTCTTCTGCTTTATTGGCTAATGGTTTAATTGATGCCCCAGTTTCCTCATCTGCAAAAATGAGGATGTTGGACTATAGAGCACAACTAGGGTTCCTTCTTGATTCCAGCACGTCTGAATTCATGCTTTCCAAATTCCTGTTGCTGCATAGTGGAGATCTAAGATCTGATTTGAGTACTGTTTCCGGAGAGCAGCTTGGCATTGCAAGTTTTTCTTTAATGCTGCCTCCAGCAAGCAGTAGTTGGAACTGTGCTCAATTTGCAAGTGGAGGGGAGAGCCTATTCAATTCAAGTCCCTGCAGCGAGCAGACCAACTCAAGGTTTTAATAGACCAATGAGGCTGCTTCATGTGTGAGCAAGCCCCAACTCAAGGGAAGCTGCTAAAATGTTAGAGGTTGGGACTCCCCTTAGAATGAAAACCTTTATTGTCCCTTAGAGGAGGCCTGATAGTGTAGTGGTTACGCACTGGGCTACCATTTGCATGGGCGGCAGTTGGAAACCACCAGCCCTCTGAGGGAGAAGGACTGGGCTTTCTACTCAGTAGCAAGGTATAGTCTCAGAACCCACAGGGGTCACTATGAGTCAGCATTGACCCCGTGGCAGTGAGTTCCTTCCCCATGGTCTTTAGAGACGGAGGGTGAAGCAGTAAACTGTCATCAGGACAGTTGCACACTAGAGTACATGCTGATATGAGAAGGAACGTAACGTTTTTAAAAGAATCTGGTAGGTGAAATGCCAGAGTTGAAAGGTTGAGAAATTCAGTTTATTGAGGGGGAAAATTCCTTTATTACAAAACAAAAATAAAACACAGAAGTGACTCAGTTGACAGTATGTTTATTCGGGGTTGAGGTGGGTTAGAGTAAGGTAGGGTGGGGACCCATGGGTGAAGAGTGACTCACAGAGAGCCTGTAGACAGAGCATAACTGCCCCCTGAGTTGTTGAGACTATACGGGAGGAGCAGAGCCCTGGGATTTTCTCCCTCTGAGCAGCTGGTGGTTTCAAACTGGTGACCTTATGGATCATAACCCAACTCATAGCAACTACATCACTAGGGCTCCTAATTTCATGAGAAGAGAAAGGAATTAGGACTCTGGAGAGGCTCAGGTTCCAGCCCCAGTTCTAGCTAGATACGTAGCTTTAAGAGCCTCTTTTCAACTGTCCTTAGTTTTGGGATCTGTAAAATAAGCATCTTAAAGGTGGACAGAACGATCTAGAAACCCCCTAATTAAAATGGTTACCTTCCTAATATTTCTTTTAAGGAACCCTGGTGGCACTGCGGATTTGGTATTGGGCTGCTAATTAGGTTGCCAGCTCTAATGGAAAGATGGCAACTCCTCTCTAGAAAGCTGAGGCTGTCTGCTCCTGTAGCTCTACTGTCTACCCCTAGATGGTGGCTGCGAGTTGTCCACCTGCTGGCAGTATTTTTGTTTTAATACTGCTTTTATTAACTTTTTCTGGCAAGTGAAATGTGTGCATGCTATATTGTTTTAAGTTTCATGACTTGTTAGCATTCGGAAGCCTTTGGGTCATGCATATGAATTTATAGTGTAGGGTGGTGGTGGTAGTATGGAGAAACAGACGGATGTATGTGGTTTATTTTATTAACAACAGCAGTCAAATCAAGGATAGAAACAAAATCCAAAGCTGATAAGGATGGAAGAAGAGGTGATTTCTTTAATTATTACCCTGTAGATGTTCTTTTTAATGGTACCTTTCCTCCCCTTCTCCCTCCCTTTCTTGGCTATGAGTTGTTGAGTCTTTGACAAACATAAAAGCTTTATTTTGTCTACTCTTGCCATTGGCTGGTCTTATTAGCTACTTTTTTTTTCTCCCCAACAATTTATTGGCACGTAGTTCACATATCATACAATTCAATAGTTCAATCATTCTGTCACGCCAAGGAGAATTGTACAGTCATTACCACATCAATTTTAGAGCATTCCACCCCCTCTTATCTACTCTTTTAGTTTTGCCTTTTTAATTTTGGGATTATCATAGACTTTTACCAAATCCATTTGGCCATAATAGCATCTTGTATAATAGTCGTACAATATCATAGCCAGGTGATTGAAATTAATACAGCTATCCACATTATTCAAATCTCACCATGTTTTTATTCACTTACTTGCATATGTGTATTTAACTCTATGCCATTTTGACAAATGTTTAGATTCACATGGTCACCTCCACAGTCAAGTTACAGAACTGACTCATCCCCATAAAGAAACTACGAATGTATTTTCCATTTTCCATAATTATGCTGTTTCAAGAACTTATTGAGGCTAAATTCAGCATAATTCCCTGACCCCAAAGTTTATTTCCTTTTGCGGCTGAGTAGTATTCTGTCCTCAGAACTATGGATAGAATAGGATTGTCTCTGTAGGTTTCCAAGAGAGCAAATAGACACAGCTTTCTTCATTGGAGCGGCTGGTGGGTCTGAACTGCTGACCTTGTGGTTGCAGCCCAACGAGTAACCCTTTTAAGTCATAATTGTTGACTCAATAGCAATCCGTTAAAATTTTTTTTTTTCAGTTTAGTATTATGTAGTATGAGTGTCTTTAATCGTTCACTCTTTGAAAGCAATCTGGGCCAGTTTTCTGACAATGAAGGATGAAATTTCTGTGAATAATTATGTACCAGTGTGTGTGAATGGAGCCGTGGTGGCGTAGTGTTTACATGTTGGGCTGCAGTCCTCAAGGTCCGTAGTTTGTCACCACCGGCCGCTTCTGGTGAGAAAGGCAGGTCTTTCTAATCCCATAAAGAGTTGGTCACAGAAACTCACAGGAGCAGTTATACCTTGTCCAACAGGGCTGCTCTGAGTCAGCGTTGACTTGATGCAGTGAGCTTGGTTTGTTTGTTTGTTTTGAGTTTTTTATGTGAATAGAAATTTCCATTTCCTTAGGATAAATGCCCAAGAGCGCAACTACTGGATTGTAGGATAGTTGCATGTGCATGACCACCCACCCATCTGTTTTCCTGAGTGAATGGTATCACTATCTATCCCCACCTGCAAGGGATGATTAACCCAGTTTCTCTGCATCCTTGTCAGTAATTGGTATTGTCACTCTTTTATATTTTATTTTACTCATTCTATAGGTATGTAGAGATACTTCCGGGACGCTTTAATTTGTGTCTCCCAGATGGCTAGTGATGTTGAACATGCATTCATGTGCTTATTTGCCATCTGTATATCCTCATGTCTTTTGCTCATTTTCTAATTGGATTATTTTCATACTGTTGAGTTTTGAGCATTTTGAAAAAAGTATAGCTATGCTTTTATTTTTTGGTCATACTGTTAAGATCAGTAATGGAAAATTCAAAAGTACTGACCTTTACATCCAAGACCAATTTTCAGTGCACAGTTTTTTCATTTTTCTATTACTGATATTAATAACTTTACTAACTATAAAATAAAAGCCTTTTCAAAACTTTCACTCTACTTTTCCCTTCACCCTCCCTTTATCCTCTCTCACTACCATAGAGTCAGTGCTGACTCATAGCACCTCCCGTGGGGCTTCCGAGACATTACGGGAATAACAAGCCTGCTGCTGGTTTCGAACTGCTGCTGGTTTCGAACTGCCGACCATGCATATCGCACATGTGGATCACAGTCCAACTCGTAACCACTACATCATAGCCACTAATCTTTTGTTGTCTTTTTTAGGTTCTCCTCTTCTAGATTTTTCATAAACATGGGATTGTGCTGCACAATATTTGTCCTTTTGTGTGTCTGGTTTATTCCGTTTAACTCACTGCCATTGAGTGGATTCTGACTGAGAGTGACCCTACAAGACAGGGCAGAGAGGGGAAAATGAGGAGCTGATGCCAGGGGCTTAAATGTGGAGAGCGAATGTTTGGAGAATGATGAGGGTAATGAAGGTACAAATGTGCTTTACACAATTGATGTATGTATGGATTGTGATAAGAGTTGTATGAGCCCCCAGTAAAATGATTAAAAAAACCCCCAAAGACCGGGTAGAACTGCCCCTATGGGCTTCTGAGACTGTTTAGAGGAGTATAAAGCCCCACCTTTCTCCTGCAGAGTGGCTGTTGGATTTGAACTGCCGACCTTGTGGGTAGCAGCCTAACACATAACCCACTCCACAATCAGGGCTCTTTATTTCACTTAGCATAATGTTTTCAAGGTGTATTCATGAAGTGGCATACTATATCAGAACGTTGTTATTCTTTACAACTATGTAAGACTCCACCTTTTGCTTATCCATTCATCTGTTAATGGGAATTTGGGTTGTTTCCACATTTTGCCTATTGTGAATGATGCTGCCATGACCATTGGTGTACTTGGGTCCACGTTAATGCTTGTGATGAGTTTTGAGGATTCTTTATAGATAATCCCAGATAATAGTCCTTTACCAGTTATGTGGTTTGCAAATAAGTCTCCCAGTCTGTTGCCAGTTTTTTCCCCCCATCCTCTTCACAGGTTTTTTTGGTAAATCACAAGTTTTTTAATTCTGATGAGGTTCACCCAGTGTTATCTATGTTAGTTTCAAGGTGGCTTGTGTACTTTTTGAAATGCAATTTTACTCCTTTCTGCTCTGCATAACAGCCAGTGTTTCTGGAAGCAATGATAGCATCCCTCCCTGAAGTAGTTTCTGTTTTAAGAATCCTGGCCCTCAACATGTAGTCTGTGAACAAGTAACCCTAATGTTTGAGTGTTGGTCTACATTATTTCCACAGGCTCTAAATACAACAAAATGGCTGCCATCCTTTCGTGCTGTTAGAATATAACGTTTCTTGTCCCCAGCTATCAAAGTTGAACATTTAAATGACTATTTTATAATTCAATAGACAGACTGTGCCGAGGAAGTTTTTGGTTTCACTTTCTAAAATAAAAAAAAAATTTGGCAGAATTTTATAGTCTTTTATCAGGTTTCTGGTAACTAAAGCAAGGCCCAAATTTGTGTTCTCCTTTTAGTACGGGCTTAAAAAGTCAACTTCTGTATTTTGTGTAATGAAGTTATGAATCATGACTGTGTGTTTAGTGGGCTTTTTCCACTGCCAGTCAATGGTCAGAATAATGACTAGAAGGATGACTGACTGTAGAAGATTATAACACTCCGTTCTTTAATGCTTACTTTCACTGCCTTGGAAAGAAACGTGAACTTTAAAGTGACTTTACAGTTTCACATTTGGAGACACTTCTGGGCTCCTGTCATGAGAAGGACTTACAGACAGAGGCTAGTGATTCCTTCGGAGGGTGTTCGTTTCTGTAATGTGGTACTGACATGAGTTCTTGTGTGACAGACTTCATAACCTACACAGGTGCTTTACTACCCGGCTCCTTATAACAAGACCACTCACTCCTGAAATAAGCCAAGCTATGGTACTAAGGAAACTTAAGTGTTATGTTGACGTTCAGTACCTTGGAGTTACATATCCATGGGACCTTTTGTTTTCATAATCTTACTTAAGTCATTCGTAATTGTCTAGAAGACTGTAGTTTAGGATTAGTATTAAGGGATGGACAGAGAATCGGGAATGTTGATTGTTGTTGTTTTGCTATTAAGTGTGGATTCTTCCAATGTGAATGAAAATGTACAAGTATGACAAGTAGTGAGAGTCAGACAGAGGCCCTGTGCAATTGCGATGACAGTGCTTCAGAGACCTGATTTCGGACCTGAGAGACCATAGGAGAGCTCAGCATAGCAGCACTGTTGTTCCTTTACCTGGAACTGCCATGTGACCTTTAAATACACAGTAGGATGACAAGTACCCTTTCTAAAATTACTACCTTCGGAAGTGGGGAGTGTTTGGGTCTGATCCTATCAAGCTGAACCAAGACTGTTGGTTTATGATTTTGTTGGCACAGCTGCCTCCTATTGCAAGTTAGAGGCTGACATTTTGTTTATTTTAAATGCCCTAAGTATAATGGAAATCCAGTTAGGGCAGCTGGCTGGCTATACAATAAGCAAGAAATGGCTCCCTCCCTCACATAGTACACAAAATAAATTATAGTTGTTTATCATATGTACACATATAATATATAAATATATATATATACACAGTTCCAAAACTTAAGACAGCATGATAAAATTAAAAAGGCAAGTGACAGACTGGGGGGAAATAGCCTTTACATATGTTCTAATTGATCTCCACCTAACTAACCCACCAATAAAGTGTTTTTCATTTCCTTCGTAAAATACACTTTAGCGGACATTGGGCCTCCACTCAAGTACTCCCTCAAAGCAAGAATACTTTCTTCTATTAAATTGGCATTCTATGATGCTCACCTTCCAGACACAACCGCTGAAGACAAAGCGGGT
>NW_022111327.1:6437168-6485825 GCF_000313985.2 Echinops telfairi | reverse complement strand
TATAAATTATCAAGGGCTCATGAGGGAGGGGGGAGTGGGGAGGAAGGGGAAAAATGAGGACCTAATGCCGGGGGCTTAAGTGGAGAGAAAATGTTTTGAGAATGATGAGGGCAATGAATGTACAAATGTGTTTTACACAATTGATGTATGGATGGATTGTGATGAGAGTTGTATGAACCCCTAATAAAATGATTTAAAAAAAAATAAAAATAAAAGTCAAAAAGAAAAAAAATACACTTTAGCAGACTGTTTGCCAGTATGCCAGGGTACCAGTGTACTCTCCAGTAGAGCAGATGTTTTGCTTTTTATTTTTTTGAATTACTAAACCTGTATGTATGTGGTGGTTATCCTTGTCTGTGTGAATAAGTAATGTAATAGCGGGTGATGAAATATGAGTGGGGGGGAAATTAGAGAGTGCTTTTCTTCTGAAAGGTGAAATGATATGTCTGGGATTTTCTGCAAAGTGATTCAGAGGGGAAGGAGGTATTGTATAAGTAAGATTACTGAAGAAACCCAACACGCATGAATAATTGTAGAGGCTTGGTAGATAAGAGGGTGAGTCAAAAAGTTGTACTATAAAATGATTAAAAAAAAACCCCAAAACCCCAAACAAACCCCACACAGCCATTGAGTCGATTCTGACTTACAGCAGCCCCGTAGGACAGAGTAGAACTGCCCTGGTAGGTTTCAGAGACTGCACCTCTCTGTGGGAGTAGAAAACGTCATCTTTCTCCCTTGGAGTGGCTGGTGGAGTCAGATTGCTGACCTTGTGGTTAGCAGCCCCAAACACCACTAGGGCTCCAGTAAGTCCATAGAAACCTTTAATAAAAATATCAAAATGTGAAGCTATTGTTTTTCAACACCCTTCCATTTGGTGTATGCTTCTAACAGTGGTGTTTTTCTCCCTAACCCTTCCTATTGACTTGCGTCTTACTTGGGAATCCACTTTATATAATGCTATAAACAAAAGAGCTGTGGCAGTGTAGAATTCTGCATTCTTTGATTCACAGCCTGTCTAAATGGCCATTTGGGTACTCTCCAGGGAGTCTAAGTGATGTCTTTTTCAATAGTATTTAAGACAAAGGAAGCCTAGGGGACAAGATGAGGGTGATAGGATGGATTGGTGGGGCTGAGGGTGGTTGGCAAGGTTTCCAAACAAACTACTTGTAGGCCAGCCCTTGCTACCCTCAAAGAAGGAGCAGATGCATTGTCATTGATGGGAAACCATTCCTGGGTGCGACTCTTGCCTTTTTTCCTCACTAATGAAGTTTGCCATTTTCTTAAAAAGTCTTCACAATAAGTCCTTGTAATTCATCTATCAAAACGCCCCCTGTGGAATCCCCTCAAATGTCACTATAACCTTCTGAGCTGATCACTCGGTCTCGAATTCATCTTTGAGACCTTCCTGGCCTTCCTTAAAACCTCTAATTCATGAAGAGCTGTTGTTCTACATGGGGCAGCATTGGTGTAAACTTGTTGGAAATGTTCACTGACTTAGGAAGATGTCCAAAGTTTTTTTTAGTTTTTTTTTTTTTACTTGATATGAGCCCTGACCTCAAAATAGGGGTTTCCCCCCTTTCTGTGGCACAACACAGATCTTTTACTTTTTGACAGCACCCTACGGAGACAGACAAGTGTATTATTGAGGGCACGTGGCTGCAGCCATCCGCTGATCTTGGAGGCCTGTTGTTTGGAGGAAAGCCACACCGGACTTGAACTGGCACCCTATAGCAGCAGTACTCTTTAGTTTGCCCTCGAACATTCGGTTCATTGTAACAAAACAGAGTGTTTGGGAAAGAGTCGATGAATGGGAACTTGCTAAAAATAAAAAATTGACCCTTCCAGTCAGTGTGGATAAGACAACTAGAAAATATGTGTGTAAAAGAAAAATAAAAATCTAGAAGGATTTTGTATGTCCATTGCTCTGCAAGTCTTTTAAGTTCTTCTCCACTTTGAAGCCTACCCTAAGACTTTAGTGTACGTTTTAATTCTGTTTTAACAATCCGTGGGCCTGGAGTCAAACAAAAAGGTCATGGCCTTTGGCCCTATCCCAAAAGTTTGGTGAATGAGTGTACAATTAGAAGATTACATGTAAAATACTTCATCGTTTAACTCAAGCACATATTTTTTTAGAATTGTCCACCTTAATTGACCTTACCAGTTAACCAGCCAACTGTTCAAGTTTCCTTAGAACAAAAGGCTCTACTGTTGAACAGAAAAGCCTGCTATCTAGAACAGAAGTATCACTCACTGCTACTGAGCGGATTCGAACTCATAGCAACCCTCTATAATGCAAGTCTATAAATCCCAAAATCAAACCTGCTACTGTTGTCCATTCTGATTTAATTGTGACATTAGGAAACCCCTACAGGGTTTCCATGGGTGTAATCTTCATGAAGTCAATAGCCTCACCTTTCTCTTGCAGAGCAGCTGTGGCCTTATAACCACCAACTTTTGGTTACCCAAGAACTCAAACCCAGAGCACTTCCAGGGCTCTTGTAATACATGAAGTGCCCTTACAAATGTTAAGAAAAACAGTCATCAGAAAAAAGTGCCCAAAGGCTATGAATTGGTATTTTCCAGAAAGAGAAATGCAAATGGTAAATTTCAGCATGAAAAGATGCTCAAATTTACTGTAGTACCCTTTTATTGGGTTTCTGTTTTTCAAAAAACCTAACATATTGGTGGATTTTAAATATTTATAATTTTGCTTATCACTGTTAGCAAAAAAAAAAACACCCAGACAAACAAAACAAAACAAAAACA
Organism: Echinops telfairi; assembly: GCF_000313985.2. NCBI lineage: Eukaryota > Metazoa > Chordata > Mammalia > Afrosoricida > Tenrecidae > Echinops > Echinops telfairi. Next base: position 6,483,059 of record NW_022111327.1, on the reverse strand, counting down.
TCCAGGCACACCTACATTGTTAATGAAGGAGTAAATAGCTATAACTTTTGATAGAGAATACCAAAATCTTCTCCTTTTTTACCATGCGCACCAGCCCACTAATTCTGTTAGGAAACTATTGTAAAGAAATATTTACGCCCGTGTAAAGGTGCAGGCACCCAAGGTTTTGGTGCCACATTGTTTATAACATTGAAAAAGATGGCAGCAACCTAAATATCCCTCACTAGCAAATTGATTTCAATAAACACTAGGCTGTAATTTTGAATACTTTGGTTCTATTAAAGGGAAAAACATCCTTCTAATTGACTTCTATGTAGTTGCTCTAAAGGATGTTTAAGTGGATGGCGGGAGAAATTGCAGAATAGTGTGTATGTCTCGATTCCACTTCTCTAATAGGCAACACACAACCATACCATAGTTTATGGATAATACCAAAAAATCTGATTGATACACAGCAGCAGTAGTTTTCTCTAGGGGAAAAGGACACTAGATGGGGAGACGCTCTTTTTTTTTTTTTTACTCCATAATATTTTATATTATAATTTTTAGCCCCAGTGTATAGTGGTTTGGTGTTGGGCTGATGACCACAGGTTCAGCAGTTTGAAACCACTAGCTGTGGCTCAGGAGAAAGATGAAGCTTTCTATTCCCATAAACAGTTATAGTCTCAGAAACCAAAAGGGGGGAATTCTACCCTGTCCTATAGGGTATCTGTGGGTCAGCATCGACTTGATGGCAGTGAACTTTTTTTTTAATTTTGAAAGGAATTATGCAGAATAGTATGAGACATGTACACACCTGAAGGCTTACTATAAAAATTCGTTTTATTTTGACCTTTTATTGCGAGTTAGGCGAAGAACAAGAATTCTTATTTCTTTTCTTCTTCTTTTTAAGGACAAGAATTGTTTACTGGGCATTATACAATGTGACTCTGTTAGAAATCTATTGCTTTGTGCTTGATAAGAAAGCATTGAAGATTTTAAAACAATTAACTCTCACCCACCCTACCCCCCATGGTCAAAGTACTCATTGGATTTTCTATATTGGAAATATAAGGTTAAAGAAGCATCAAGTCCTCATAATCCCACACCCAGCAAGATCTGGTGCCAACCTTTGGGTATGTATACTTTGTGCTCGTGGTTGCATGTATATTACACCCAGGTCATTGTATCTTCTTTCTACAAAAAGGAGATCCGATTGTACATACTGATTTGCAACTTGCCTCCCATTAACTAACACTGTATTGGGAGTATCTTTCATCATCAGTAACTCTGAATAAGTGAAAAAGACATCTGGTAAGGAAAGAACAACATAGTGCCGTGTAAATATAGTCTTCTGTCTAAAACAACTGGTTTCTGGGACCAAGTCTAATCCTTAAAAAAAAGTCATCATCACCAAAAGTAAATAACCAAAGAATTTTTAAGTTCTTAATGTTGACCTCGTTGAATTTTGCTTTGAATTAAGTATATAAGCACATTAAAACTATGTCGTTACTAGTGATACTGTGTCAGTAAAAGGTCTTAAAATGTTATGAGGGGTTGTTTTGGGTGGACTTTGGTTTTTATATAGACATAAAATCTGAACCTGTGTAGGGAATTGGTAATTTCACGGAATTCCTAGTTATGGAGCAATAAAGAAGGACACTGCATACGAAGATAGGAGAAGAATTGCCTCATTCGAATTAATAGTGTTGGCCAAGAATATTGAGTATCCTGTGGACTGCCAGAGATTAAACAAATCTGTCTTAGGAAGTACGGCCAGAATGTTCCTTGGAAGCGAGGATGGGGAGGCTTTGCTCCTGTACATTGGACATGTTATTAGAGCTCTGTCCTTGGAAAAGGACTCTGCGTTTGGTAAAAAAGGTCAGTGAGAAAGAGAAAGATCGTCGACAAATTGGGTTGATAACAGTGGCTGCAACCATGAGCGCATAGAGAACCACCATTGTGAGGCTAATACAGGACTGTGCTGCTTTGTTCTGTTTGACATAGGGTTGCTGAGTTGGAACAGACATCATGACATCTAGCAACAACTAGCCATGGTCTTGTAACTCCCACACAAGGTTTAGGCACTCACCAACTGCCGTAGAGTCAATCCTGACTCATAGTAACCCTATAGGACAGAGTAGAACAGCCCCTGACTGTAACTCTTCATGGGAGTAGAAAACCCTATCTTTCTTTCTCAGAGCGACTGGTGATTCCAAACTACTGGCCTTGAGGTTCACAGCCTAACTCTAACCACTTGCCACCAGGGTTCCCAAGGTTTGGGTGGATTTATGCAAATACGGTGCTTGTGGTCCATCAATGGGATTGGATAACAGATTCATGCAAATAAGGTGCATGGAATCTTTGCAGAGATTGGTCAGTTTTGTCATTCTGCTAGTCTTAAAGGGGAGCCACTCCTGGAGATTGCAGGTGGGGCGGACCTTAACCCATCAAGAAGTGCTAGGAGCCCAGTGCATCCTTTGGACCCAGGGTTTTTGTGCTGAGAACATCTAGATCCAGACACAGCTTTAACACTGGAGTATGAGGCAAGATGATGTGAAGTGATGGCAATCATAAGCAGAGATCAGTGGCAGAGAAATGGTGGCAGCAAAGCCAAGGGACCGGTGTGAGACAGGGTAGGGGGCTTCCTGGTTTGCAGAGTAAGGCAGCAACAGTGAGTTTGCTAACCCACTGGGTGAGAGAATTGAGTCCCTTTGACAGGAGGCTTGGTGGTGGAGTGGGAGCTTTGTATCACTTTCCTGAGCAAGGCTCAGGCTGAAAGCAAGGGCTGTGCCACAGCAGCCAAGAAGAAACTGTCCTGACCAAAGAATTACCTCCTGAGTTGTTCCTATTACCTCCAAGTTTATCCTGATCCTAAATTATCATTTGCTGCTTCCTAAACAAGTCCTGTGATTGTGAACATGACCAAGTTCTGTGTGGCCATTGAATAATTGAATGCAGCTGAGAAGTAGAGCGTGCCAACTGGTGTCTGAATTGGTAAAAATGGTGTGTCTGAGCACCTCACAGGAATCAGCCTTGGGCTGATGTTGATGGTGATTTTCCTTATAACTTAAATTCGATGAGGAGGTCAGGTGCCTGTCGCCATTTTTGCAATCTAAAAGGTTAACGTATATACTCAAGTATAAGCTGAGTTTTTCAGCACATTTTTCATGCTGTTTTTGTGGTAAAATTAGGTGCCTCGGCTGATATTCGCGTCAAGTTATACTCGAGTATATATGGTACTTTTGTTCACAGAAAAACCAACTTCTCTTGAGTGTTTTTTTCCCATAAGGGTATGGGTATAGTTGTGGTCTTTAAAGAAAATCTAGGCATCTGTTGTTAGTTGTCATCAAGTCAGCTCGAGTTCATGGCAACCTTAGGCACAGCAAGAAAATGATACCCAGTCCTCATAATTGGCTGATAAGTTTGAGCTTGTTGTTGTGGGAGTTCATTATCCACAAGGGGTTCAGTGGCTGGTTTTTGGAAGTAGATGGCCAGATCTTTCTTGCAAGTCTTAGACTGGAAACTGCTGAAATCTGACTACCACAGGTGACCCAGCTGGTATTTGAAAAACCAGTGGCATCGTGTGTCTCGGATCCTAGGGGCATGCAAGTTATCATAGTTCGAAAAACTAACAGATGGCGTATCCATAGCAATGTACATCTTAATCTGCGCCGAGTCTGTGTGTTAGAGGATGAATTGTATATTTCCCTTTCTCAGGTCATCTAGATGCATTTATTAAGCAACTCACTTGAAGGTTAATTATAACCTCCAGGCTTATGCTGTGGAATTTAGGAGTGAAAGTGCTATGCTGTACGTTATCCAAGAGACTCTTTGATATTTGAATTGTATTTCTTGAATCCAATAGAGTATTTTACTTACATACACACACCTTGATTCTACCTTATTAATGTGTAGCTCTACATGTTTTTGTTATGGTGTTTTAAACAGTGTCCTTGACCATTTTGGAATTGATTTCACAGCACTAGGATTTTGCTCATAGGTGGCAGATATGGGTGAGTCAGGATAGAGGTTTCCCATTTGTCACTAGACTAATCAGGGAGGGGGGACGTGTGAGATTACACTATTAGGAAGGTGTTGTTAATATTCATGGTAAAATCTAGTGGTTATAAGGTTACAACAGTGGGGAAATACCAGTTTTCTCTTAGGCATTCTACATATTGCCTTCCGTGCGTGCTTAAAGTATCCTTAAAACTATAAACAAGGAATGATAGAATTTTGAAGGCCTAGCCTGCCTTCCGTGCGTGCTTAAAGTATCCTTAAAACTATAAACAAGGAATGATAGAATTTTGAAGGCCTAGCCTCCTGCAGGCACCTGAGGGAGGAGTCATCGAAGAAAACCCTGAGAAATGGGCAGAACTCATACTGCTGAGATGTGATCATCCATTGTGCTCAGAACATGTTAGTCATTTTTGTTTCTCAAATAAACCGAAAGCTGAAAACTTCCCCCAGACAGGAAACAGGAACTTGGTGAATGAGCTTAAAATTCAGTTGTGACTTTGACCAAAAAAAAAAACACCACCGAGCATTAATATGAGGTGAATCTACATGAGATGAACCCAAGTAAAAGCTGCTCCAGTCTACATGCCCACTGAGTTGAAGAAGTAGTTTTAAAAGAATAGTTGCAAAACTAACCTAGTTAACAATGGTCAGTGGTCACTATAGCAATATCAAACAGAGCAGAGGCAAGACAAGCAGACCAGGTAAAATGGTTATTTCTACACCATGAACAGCAGGGACCTATAGTCAATGGTGGGATTCAAACAATTTAACAACTGGTTCCTTGCCTTAATGACTGTTTTAAGTGTTGAAAAAACTCCGATATACCGGAAGGTAGTTTATTATTCCATACAGTTAATGCTTAAATAAAAACAATAAGAGAAGTACACAAAACCAGATGGTAGGAAAGAGTTTTTAAAAATTAATAAAAAACATTAAATTACACCTGACCAATGAAAATAAATAAAACTGATATTTAAGAGATTTTCATATTGCTTCTTGATTAGCATCCTCATTTGCAATATTCTTCACTTTTATCTGAGCATCACTGGTTTTGTGATTTATCCTTAACCATGTTTTCACTGTAGGAGTAGGATCCCATTCCATTAGAGCAGCAGTTCTCAACCTGTGGGTCGCGACCCCTTTGGGGGTCGAATGACCCCTGTGAAAGGGTCGCCATTTCTGATGGTCTTAGGAACTGAGACACCGCTCCTCTGTCTCCAGGCAGGTCCGCCCATACACCCACACACAAGTACCCGGCATGGAGACTTATCCATGCTACACCATGCTTCAAGACAAAATTTCATTGATTTGTCAGTAGAAATAAATATTTCACAATATAGAATTACATATTGTCTTTGTGATGAATCACTCTGCTTTCATTATGTTCAATTTGTAACAAGGAAATACATTCTGCATATCAGATATGTACATTATGATTCATAAACAGTAGCAAAATGACAGTTATGAAGTAGTGACAAAGATAATTTTATGGGGAAAAAAAGAAAAGAATTTTATGGTTGGGGGTCACCACAACATGAACTGTATTACAGGGTCACAGCATTAGGAAGGTTGAGAACCACTGCATTAGAGGTAGGCCAAATAGACCGTAGTCATTGTGTTCTATAGATTCGAAATAGGTAGGCAACTTCTCTGAACATACTACGTTCATCTTTGAAAGCCTCCTTTCCCTTTCTGTCAAAGTTAATAAAAATAGTTCTAACAATATTTTTAGCGCTTTGAACACTTTAAAGAATTGCATTATTCACTCAGTATCTCGTGGGAATTTGGGGCGTAGCACAAAGCTAACACGAATAACAGCATGTCGCCCTCAGGTTGCTTGGTACTTTTTTTTTCTGTATTTCTGTATGTTCTGTCTTTGTTTACTGAAGTAACAAGTGCAAGAGAATAAAAATGTAGTATTTCATCCGAAGTGTAATGGATTTTATGAAATGAATAAATAAATATTACAAGCACAGTTTTGTATACTTATTTATACCTATGGACGGAAAGAATATTGCTAGGGGCACTTACAATACGCTGTTGTGTGGATGAATGTTCAAAAGAGAAAGGAATGTACATTTGTGATTTCCACATTGGGTGACTGCCCAGCCGCCTACCTTAGAACCCTGATTACCAGTGCCATTTGAACACACAGTTCGCTGAACTCAACCCCAAACTAGGTATCGGTTCTGCAGAACCTGTGTGAACCGGCTGAAACCCACAACTGTGGGATTTTAGTGTTGGTCTGTTGTTAGCTGCTAGCCAGCCAGCCTGACTCACAGAGACCCCATGTAAAACGAAGTGAAATGCTGGCCCGTGAGTCATTGGAAATTGGATTTTTGTGATCACTGGGATATTCATTACCTGGTTTCTGGAAGTAGCCACCAGACCGTCTTTCTTAGTCAGCTTGGGAGCTCCACTGAGACCTGGTCGGCTTCCTAGCAAGAGGTAAACTCCCACTGACAGGTTGCAGCTGCATAGGAAGTGCCTTGACCAGGAATTGCACCTGAGTCTCCTGCATGGAAGATGAATATTCTACTGCAGAATCATCGCTGTCCTTAAGGATTGTCTGTTGTTAGCTGCCCTTGAGTCAGTTCTGACTCATAGCGACCTTGTTTACAACAGAACGAAATACTGTCCAGTCCAGTGCCATCCTGATATGTGTTCTTATTGTTTGAGTCCGTCAAGGTAGCCACTGTGTCAATCCATCTTGTGGAGGCTCTTCCTCTTTTTCTCTGCTCCGCTACCTTATCCAGCAAAGATGTCTTTCTCCAGGGACTTCTCTCTCCTGACAAAATATACTAAGTACATGAGACAGAGTCTCACCATCCTGGCTTCTAAGGAGTATTCTGGCTGCATTTCTTCAAAGGCCTATTTGTTGGTTATTTTGGGAATCCATGGCACTTTGAATATTCTCCGCCAGCATCACAATCGATAGGCATCAATTCTTTGGATTTCCTTTTTCAGCGTCCAACTTTCACATGCATATGTTGAAAAGACCGTGGTTTAGGTCCAGCTCACCTAAGTCCTCAAAATAGCATCCTTACTTTTCAACACTTTAAAGAGGTCTCGTGCAGCAGATTTACCCAAAGCAACCCATCATTTGATCTTTCGACTGCTGCGTCAGAATACATTGTGGCTCCAAAGAAGTTGAAAACTTGGACAACTTTAGTCTTTTCTCCATTTACCATGATGTTACCTACTGCTCTAGTTGTGAGGATTTGGGTTTAGGACGGCCAAAGGGATTTCCTAGGATGGTCTGAAAGCTTTGGAAGACTATTTGGGGTTCATGCAGTGTCATGGATCAAGGTAACACCCGAAAGGGTTTAGAAAGAGACTTTAGGCCCCTCTGTGCAGGCCATTTCTCACCGGACTAGATTAGAATTTCTGTGACACAAGTAATTTCATTAGGCTGGACGCTAGAGAAAATAAGGAGGGTTCAGACCCATTGCGAGGGAGCTCTTTGTTGGTGAATTATTATAGCAACCTGCAGCTGGGATGCTATGTAGTGTTTATGTCCTAAAATAGAGAGAAAAGTCAGCATTAGCATATTCATTCAAATAGAGTTACATATTACACATTTTAAGCAAAATGACTGAATTCTTAAGGATATAATGCACCTCAGCTCTCTCCTACTCCGAATTATGTGGACTGCTGTACTTGGATTATTGTTAGTGTCAAGTATTAAAGACAATTTAATTTTATTTGGAAGCATGTCTTAAATTTGTGTTTGTGTGTGTGCATTTACATTAATTGTAATCTTCTAGAGATTACATATTAAAATGGCAATAGATAAATATAGGAGCCCTGGTAGTACAGTGATTAAGCACTCAGCTGCTAATGGAAAGGTAAGCAGTTTGAACCTACTGGCCACTCCCATCAAGAGTAACAGTCTTGGAAATGCACAGGCGCAGTTCTTCCCTGTCCTATCGGGCTGCTAGGGGTTGGGATCGACTAGATGGCAGTGTTTTGAGTCAGTCTCTGGGAGAAAAATATAGCTGTCTGCTTCAGTAAAGATGACAAATACCAAACTCAACTGCTATCGAGTGGATTCCAACTTCTGTTGATCCCATGGGACAGGGTGGAACTAGCCCTGTGGGCTCCTAGAACTGTAACTCTTTACAGAAGTAGAAAGCTTCATCTTTCTTCCAAGGAGCAGTTGGTAGATTCAAACTGCTGGCCTCATGGATCCCAACAGATAACCTCTACACCACCGGGACTCCTGGTCTTTGAGACAGGAATAGACCAATAGTTGCACTTGCATGGCTGCTCATGAACTTTGAAGACTATGTTAAAACAGCTAATTTTTGTTGGAAGAGGTATTCTTTTTTCTTCAACCTGGAATCAATTTATCTCATTTTCAATCATCTATAACTAATGTAATACTAAGATAAACGTGTTCATTGTTTTCTAGATGTTATAATCCGGAAGTCATGGAAAGAAAGATGTCTCATTTGCATTGGGAGGAGTGAGTAGGAGTTTTAGTTTCGAGCATCAGTTCCTGTGCATGCTGACTCCTCTGATGATCTTGACCTCTTGTCTGAGAGAAAAATAAACGACATTTCAGTTACACAGTTCCTTACTTCCCCAACAAGAAACAAAGCAAAACTCACTGCCAGCAAGTCGGATCTGACTCACGGCAGCCTTATAGAACAGGGTAGAATGGACCCTGTGGGTTTCTGAGACTATACATTGTGGTAATAGAAAGCCTCGTCGCCCTTCCAGAGTGGCTGGTGGTTTTGAATTGGTGACCTTGCAGCTAGCAGGTACAATACAGAACCTGCCATGTCCCCACAGTTGCACAACGTGGTTTTGTGGAGCTGTCCTTCAGAGGGTCTGGATTTGTGATTGAGTTTAGACCTTGACCAGGTCTAGGGCTCTGTTCTGTTGTTGTGAGACCTTTCACCCCCTTGCTTCCATGGGCACTGACTCATTGTTGTGGGACTCCTGGATATTGCCAGGCCTTTGCACCAGGCTCTGCACTTCAGTGCCTTTCTTTTCTACCTTTGTAATTGAAACTACTTTGTAATTTCTTGGTATGCTCTCCATGAACCCAAAAGTCTGACTAGACATAGTCATCAGGGTTCAGAGTACATGGTGAAGAGAGAATATTGTTTGCAAATCTGTTATTTGCATTGACCTCCTTTTGCTTTGGAAGAAGAGTAAACCACATATCGTTCCATGTATATATGGAACTTCCAAAACTTCCTGGGAAAATTCCGTTATTTTTTAAGTCCATAAACTTTTTTTCCGTAATTTTTTTGAAGCTCTTTCATATATGAAAAAATCAAACCTCCGTTATATAGTTTTTGTACTGCTGTTGATTTCAAATTGATTTCAGATGTTTTGAGGAGGATTGAATTATAGTCTAGCTTAAAGATGATGCATTTTAGAGGAACCATTCACAGAAGTAACTGCAAAGGGATGTCTTGAGGCAAATTACATTGCAGATGCCAAAGTGAAATGCATTAGGGATAATGAGCAACGAGGTGCTCCGAGACCTTGTGGCACAGCAGGTTGCACATTGTGCTGCTAACTGCAAGGCCAGTAGTTTGAAAGCACCAACCATTCCACAGGATCAAGAGGACCCTTTCTACAAGCTTAAAGGGCCTTGGAAACCCACCGGGGCAATTCTACTCTGTCCTATAGTGTCAGTATGAGTCGGGATCAACTCGATGGCAGTGAGTTTGGTTTTGAGTTTGGGCAAATAGTGACTAGTGGTATCATCATGGTTAAATTTGCAGTACGTTTATTGACTGGCCTTTGTATGAAGATATATAACTTCCCTTAATATTTCATTGAGCTGGCTTGAAAAAAAGACTCCTGCTTGGTCTTCTTTGGTATTGGGGTGTTTCTCTGTCCATCTTGTTCCTGAAGTTCATGCTTTGCATTCCATCCTGGCGGAGTGGGGTGAGGGGAGCACCTTCTCTTGAGGCATTTTAAACACATAAATGATGCAACCTCTATTGGGTGTGTTCTGCGGTTGAAGGCACTTCATCCAAATTTTACCCTTTCTGGATTGGTCTTAGAAGCAGACAACAGGATTGTTTGTAGCTGCTGGCTAGGTGCAGATGCGATTCATCAAGACATAATTCTTTTTTGGTACTTTGGCTATGCATTTCTTTCCGCCTAGTCTTCTCTTTCAGAATCTCACTTTAATATTTGGGCAGTGCATACCTCTCCTTGCTCCAATCATCAATTTCTCTCCGGAAATTGAAGAAACAAGTTCAAATCAAATGCATTATTAGGTAAGAGAGCTGTTACAGGTGTAACTGGATAATCCTTTAACCTAGCCTAACTGAACTCACCTTGAGGAGCCCTGGTTACATGTTGGACTGTTAAGGTCAGAAGTTCAAAACCACCAGCCGCTCCATGAGAGGAATTTGAGACTTTCTAGCCCCTTTAAGATTTATAGCTTCTAGAAATCCACAGGGGAGGTACTGTTCTCCCCTATGGCGATCCTATGAGTCAGAATTGACTAGATGGCAGTGAATAGTTTGCTGCTGAATTCCCTGCCATCAATTTGAATCTGATGCATAGCAACCCTGTAGGGCAGAGTACAATGTCCTGGGGTTTCCAAGGCTGCATATCATTAGTGGGAGCAAACTGCCTTACTTCTCAATGAGTAGAAAGCTGGTGGATTTGAAGCACCTCCCTTCTGATTAACAGCCTATATCTGATTAACTGACTATATCACCGGGGTTCCTTTGATCCCCAAACTCACTCACTCACTCACTCACTGCCATCAAGTCAATCCTGACTAATAGCAACAAAGTAGAACTGACCCTTTGGTTTTCCAAGACGGTAACTCTTTTTTTTTTTTTAAAGTAAGTCATTTTATTGGGGCTCGTACAGCTCTGATCACAATCCACCCAGCCATCCACTGTGCCAAGCACATTTGTACATCTGTTGCCATCAGCATTTTCTTTCCACTTGAGCCCTTGGTATCAGCTCCTCATTTTTTCCCCTTTCTCCCCCACCTTCCACCCCTCCTTCATGAACCCTTGGTAAATTATAGATTACTATTATTATCTTATATCATCCGCTGCCTCGCTTCACCCACTTTTCAGTTGTTCATCCTGCTGGGTGTGTGTGATAGGTCGCTCATTGTGATTGATTCCCCTTTTCTCCCCCCACCTTCCCGCTACGCTCTTGGTATCTCTGTTCTCATTATTGGTCCTGAGGGGTTTATCTGTCCTGGATTCCCTGTGTTGTGAGCTTTTATCTGTAGCAGTGTACATGTTCTGGTCTAGTCAGATTTGTAAGGTAAAATTGAGGTCATGATAGTGGAGGGGAGGAAGCATTAAAAAACTAGAGGAAAGTTGTATGTTTCATGAGTGCTATACTGCACCCTGACTGGCTCGTCTCGTCCTTGTGACCCTTCTGTAAGGGGATGTCCGATTATCTACAGATGGGCTTTGGGTCTCCACTCTGCATTCCTCCTCATTCACAATATGATTTTTTGTTCTGGGTCTTTGATGCCTGATACCTGATCCTGTGGACACTTCATGATCAGACAGGCTGGTGTGCTTCTTCCATGTGGGCTTTGTTGCTTCTCAGCTAGATGGCCACTTGTTCAAGCCTTTAAGACCCCAGACGCTACATCTTTTGATAGCTGCGCGCCATCAGCTTTCTTGACCACATTTACTTATGCACACCCACTTTGTCTTCAGCCATCGTGTCGAGAAGGTGAGCATCACAGAATGCCAGATTACGAGAACCAAGTGTTCTTGTTTTGAGGGAGTACTTGAGTCGAGGCCCAATATCCATCATCCTACTACCTTAATACTTAATATATAAATATAAGTACATAGATCTATTTCCCTATTGTTATATATAAATATATATGGAAGTTGAAACCTCATATTTCTGCTTCAGAGTGGTTAATAGCCCAATATATAACCTACTGAGCTACCTGGACTCCTTTAGGATAATCCCAGTGGGTAACTATTATTATTAACATTTTCATCAAAATGTGTAATAATATAATTAGTTATTGTCCTGTTGACCATGACCCATTCTGCCGATACATGTAGCTTTCTGTGTTTCTTTGTTGTCCATTGAAAATATTGATTGAAGAATAAATGTAGTGTGGGCAGCGCATTGAAGCCTGATACAAAGTAAATGTTCACTAACTATTTACTGAACAAACATATATATACACACACGTTTAACTACCTAGGATTTTAGAAACTAGATTTAATAAAACACCATGAATGGAAAAAGGATGTTACTGATTAACAAGAAATAAAAGAAAACACAAGCAAACCAAACTCATGATCATCTAGTCGCTTCTGACTCAGTGACTCTTGGACAGAGCAGAACTGTCCCTGTGGGTTTCTGAGACTCACTCTCTATGGGAGTAGAGTGGCTCCTCTTTCTCCTGTGGAGTGGCTGGTGGCTTCAAATTATGACCTTATGTTTAGCAGCCCAACACATAACCCACAATGCCACCAGGCTCCTATTGTTACTGACTGTACTGCTTTTTAATTCCTTCACTCCTCAAATAATCATGTTATGGTAGTCCATTTTCAGTAATGACATTTACCAAAATCAGTAAGACAGGGATTTAACTATTTGCTCCCTACTTCACTGAGTCTATGCCCAGTAGGGCGGTATCCTTTGCATATTTCCAAACCAAAACTCATTCCCTCCAATTTGATTGGCGACTCATAGCAATCCTATAACAAAACCCTCATGAGTTTCCAAGACTATAACTATTTCAGGGAGTAAAAATCCCTGTCTTCTGTGGAGTGGCTAGTTGTTTCAAACTGCTGACTATATGGTTAGCAACTCAGTGTGTACACGATAGGCTATATTCTATATAGGAGAGGCCTTTTCACTTTCTGTTGTGCTGTTAAAAGGCTTAATGACTTGCTCCTAAAGTTCTAGTTCAACATAGTTTTGTTTATGTGTAGCCAGCTCTTGGGCAAGTGGATTACTTCTTTTAGATGAAAAAAAAAATGTGATCTTAATACATGGCTTATTTTTCTAGTAAACACTTCTATTTGGGGCAAATTTTATGTTTGTAGAATATTTACACAGCCCATAGCCCCAGCCATGCCCACAAACCCTCCCCACTTCCTCCAATACCCCACTACCCTTAATCTCCACTCTTCATCTCTTAATTTTCAATTGACTCTTGGCACTTTCATATGGTACTTTCTTTATTTTAAAGTTTTACTGGCACTTCATGTACATGTCATACAATTTAGTAGTTCGATCATATCAAGAAGAGTTGTACAATCATCACAAGTGAGATAGTTAAAGTTTATTGTGCCAACCTGGCCGATAAACACATGGGATTAATTGAAGGGCAGAGAGAAAAATGGCTCGGTGAGCCTCGCCTTTCAAGTTCTCAGGTCTCTTGCTTTCTGATGGTCGGACCAGGGTGCAACTGCCTTAGCAGTTGGCAAGGCTGACTTCCTTTAAGACATCCCTGAGGGGAAGCCACATAGACCTACCCCGATGCAGCCCTGGGTGCTGGAGCAGCCATGTAGAGACCCCTGCTAGCACTGAGGTGTTACACGTTCAGATTTAGCTTTCCTCCTGAAGTCGGCATCATTGTGTGTGTTTTGTGAGATGGAGGAGGACTTTGTGGATTGGTGTCGGACATATGGGCTAATGTTGGACTTTGGGGCTTGGGCAGCACTAGGTTGGGATGTTTTCTTGACATGCACTTAACCTTTATATAAAACTCTCGCTTATACATATGAGTTTCTGTGCATTTGTTTCTCTAATGTACCCAGACTAACACAACAAGAAATTCTAGATTTTCTTCTTTCTTGTGCTCATTGTTATTTATGTAATTATTTTTTTAATTGTGCCAAAACTTTATACAACAAAACATTCTCCAATTCTACAAATTCTGCATGTATAATTCAGTGCCATTGATTATACTCCTTGTGTCGTAAAACCATTATTAATATCCTTTTCCAAATTATTCCACTACCATTAACATAAACTCAATGCCCCAATGAAAAACTCTTCCTCCTTCACCTATGGTACCCGTTAAGTCAGGTGTGGTTTCTTCTTTTGCTTTTCTTTCTTTTTTTAAAGTATGTAGTTTTCTTGCTATACTATTTGCATATCTCACACTTCCCATAGTTAAATCACTTTTAGAAAGAGTTGTATAAACATCATCACAATCCATTGTTATGCACCCTCCCCCTTCCCTCATTCACTGTTTGTTCTTTAAATCCCCTCACCCTTCCCACCTCCCACTCCCCCATCCATGTCCCCAATAAACCACTGCATCAGTTATTGTCTTCTGTGCTTCACTAAGTGGGAAAGCTAGCAGTAACAGTAACTAAACGATCAGAAAGAAGAAAATAATCATATAAAGATAAAGTAAAAATAAAAAGTAAGAAAGAAAAAGACTACCATCAATATTTTATAAGACAGAGAAGACATTTCTGTCATAGAACAAGCGAGAAATATTTGAGCCTAGAGCAAAACCAGGTTGGGTCAAGAGGGAGGTCAGCAGACCAAGTATCATATTATATCATGGTTTGATCCACTATAATCATGTTTATAGCAATCTCTTAAAGCTGTTTTCATCCCTTGCCTGTGACTAGAGGGGATCTGCCAGGGGTTTAATCCGACTTGATACTCTGTAGATGGATTTTGGGCCCCCACCGTCCTCCATGACCTTCTACAAATTGGATGTTCCAAACCTCTGATACTTTTCCCTTCATCTTATTTGGATTTTCTTATTTGTATCACACAGGCTGATGTGCTTCTTAGTTGACGCCTTATTTAGATGGCTGCTTGTGTGAATACAAGCCCCCAGGCACTATTCCAATTGCTAGCCAGGCGCCATCTGCTTTCTTCACCACTCTTTGCTGTGGCGCCCTTATCTTCAGGGATCGCTTCATGAAGGCGGGCATTGAGCAGGCCCACGTAAGAACCAACTGTTCTGGATTGGGGCTAGAATTAATGTTGGAGACCAGAATCCATCTGCTTGTCCACGGGTTATGAATGACTGGTTTACTTTGGTGGTCATGACAAAAACAAAGACCAACAAGAAGGGCAGCAAAAAACAAAAGCAAATAAAAGGCAGAAAAACAAGAAACCAAAGAAACAACAACGAAAAAAATTGTCAGTCATCCCCCTGGGGCATAAGACAGTGAATGCATTGATAACATCAAGAATTGTTCCAATGACATCGAACTTAAGATGCTGTTGATCTGAAGAGTTTATGTGAGTACAGTCCAGCTGTCAGCTGCAATCCATGCGGTGTTGCTTTGTATAGATTGATTTCTCTGGCACATTCTAGATGATTCTAGCCTTATCTTCGGTGAGAATCCCTGTCCTACACTTTGTATTTAGAGTGGTGAGCTGACTGAAACATTTTTGGCCATGCAAAATGTTGACAAACTCACATTCCAGATATCTGTGATAAACACAGTCGTAAGACCTGTCCGTGTCGATACTCACAGGAACCTGGACTGTACTGGCGTTGTATCCTCCCGTCTGTCTGTCGGCGATGGACTCCGGCGCATCCAACCTCATTTCTTTTGGACTCTTCTGGCTCCACAGTTGCATTGGTTAGCCGGCCGGCACTGCTTGCATTTAGCCGAATGAGTAATATTCAGGAGCCCTGGTGGTGTCGTGGGTGACTCATTAGACTGCAAACCACGACACCACCAGCCTCGCAGGGGAAATAGATGGTGCTTTTTACTTCTGTAAAGAGTGACGTTTCAGAAAACCCGCAGGGGCAGTTCTGCCTCTTCTGGTAAGGTCACTATGGGTCAGAATTGACTTGAGGGCATTAAGTTTGATTTGGTTTGAGTAGTATTCAGAGATGGGCTAGCCAATTAATTTTGCCATGCCATTTAGATTTTAACAAAGGCTTTAGAATATGGGACATGAAAATAATAAGCATAAACACTCTGAACTCTATTTTCCCTCACCACTCACAAAGTCATGGTTCCTACCTCAAACAGACCTAAAGTTGTATTCCACTAAAGCCTGGCACTCCCCATGTTTATTTTTGAGCCTCTCAGCACATGAAAGGAAGCACTCTTATCTCCAAGGGGCTTCCAGAAGCTTGTGGGAAGAGTCATTACGGTTCCATTTTTTCCCCATGAACCTCTTGGAGCCCTATCGCAGATATGAAGAGGCATAGACTTCTACGTGGAATCATTACGAGTTGGGATCAACCGGACAGAGGTTGGGTTTCTATTTGTGGTTTGAACGTCTACCTATGGTGAAAGACTTAACTTGGCAGTCATTCTTTGATTTTCTTTCCCACAGTGGCCTGCTATTTACATTCCGTGCTCTTCCACAAATATTTATTGAGCACCGACTGTACACCAATATTGGAAATTAGTTACAGAGCCAGTCAAAGCAGACATGGCCTCTGCCTCAAAAGAGCTTCCTGTTTAGCTTGCAGGGGAACAGAGACTGAAGTTCAAAATTGCCTTCTTGCCTTATTCTTTGTAGAACCAGAGTTAGGGTTCTAATTAGGGTGATCTTAGGGATTCTTTGCAAAAGAAACCGGAGTCTACTGATAACTATGCAGAGACACCAGGCATAAACCAACGACCAATCCAGGGCAAGTTGGAAAAAGTGATCACCCTCACTTTAAGGATCAAGTTTATAAGCTTAGTTTCAGAAGCACTGGATAATTTGGACAAATTGCATGGGCATTTGACCATCCATCCAGATCATAATTTATTACACAGACATACATGTGTATATAGAGTCACAGTGACTCTAATCGACATAATGGCAGTGAAGATGGTTCTTGCAAATAGCAAGGTGATAGCAAAAGATTGTTAACCATTTGTACTTCCTAGAGAGTGTAAGAAGAAATGACAACATACAGCCTAAATAAATAGATAGATAGATAAACAGATAAATAAATAAATAAGGACATTGCCCCAAGATACAACAATTGGTTTCTATTTGGGCGGAGCCACAGTGGTAGAAGGAGATCCCGGGATGAGAAAAGGAATTGGATTGCAGGTCTAATTGCCTCCATGAAATTCTGCTTCCTGTACCATGAGACCGGAAGAACTGGATAGTGCTTGGCTGGCATTTCTGGATCTTTTGATCAACGATCCTATAGATGAGTCTTGATAAAAAGGAGCAAAGTACTAGAACAGAACTTGAATTTCTAATGGAAATCAGACTTACTAGCTAGGGGACACTAGGGGAACTCCTGAATGTATTGACTTGAATAATCTATTACCCCCTGAAGGCATTTTAAACGACACTCATTCAGTAAAGAATATTGTTATAAAACAAACAGCTGGCTCTATTCTGTTAACCCTTGACCACAAATACATTTCCCTTTAGTTTGAAATTAAAAAAAAATTCTTTTCGGGGTACATATATTGTATAAAATTATTAAAAAATATATATCATTTTTGGTATTGTGAATTCTGCTGCTAGACCACAGCTAAAGGTTATTACAGGACGTTTGTAGAAGGCGGCCTAACCGGAAGTGAGATTACTTAATAATACTTGGCTGTTTTGCCTGCAACAGTTTGAAATGAAGACTGGGAAAGAAAGAAATGATTCGGCCTTTTCTGCCTCCTACTTCTTTTTTGAAGTCTGTTAGTACACATTTGTAAGGAGATGCCACAGTTGTTTGGAATGTTTGAAGGGAGGCAGCATTAGGCAAGCTGATACTTCCTGAAGTTTGAGCATTTGGTCCAGGAGTTCAGGTTGTAAACCAGACGGGTAGTGATGGAGAACGAACTTTTGAAAGCCACTTTGTTTACCATCCCTCCTCTCACCTGTGTGGAAAAACAGCGCTCTGGAAATTTTAATCACAGACATGAAAAACATGAAAGTGATACCCGATTGGATAGCTTTGGTTTGAAACCTTACCTTGGGGCCTGCCTCCTGCACTCTAGGGGCTGAATCTGGTTACCGGAAGCTGTTTTCATTTGGAGACAGAAGAGTGGGAAGTGGTACCTATACATCTTATGGAACTATCACCTAACATCTGGCTTCCTGTTTGTTGCAATTGGATAAGCGAGATGAACTGTTGACGTTTGAGAGATTATTTATATTTTCATCTGAGCAGAACCACCAGTGGTTATCTGGCTTTGTGACATTGCCTATTCCCTTGCTAATAGTCAGGTTTTGCCACAGGTGACCACAGAAATGCCTAATTAGCTTTAGGAACCACTTACTGTGGTAGTTACATTAGGAGAAAAGAAGCCTCATTTAGCCCATAGATTATATGAGGTGAGTTTGTTTTGCTTTGAGTATAGTCGGATTTTCTTAATGCAGTTGAAGTCACCTTTTCCACTATCACCTGGCCCCCTTGTGTATGGCCAGACGGCCTTATGGACCATATATATCTCACCTGTCAACACACGCATACCTAGATATACACTAGAATTAATTTTGAAAGACTCATGCTATGCATTCTGCTTTGTTTTTGGAAACCGCTTCATTGAGCTATAATGAAAATATCATACATTTTAATAGTTTAAATCATATGAAGAAGGGTTATGCAATCATCACCACTATCACCTTGGGAACGTTTTCTTCCTTCTTGTACCCATTCCTTACCCTTCCATGCCTTCTCCTCCTCCATTTCCCTAAGTAATTATTAATCCAGCTGCTGTCTTCCTAGATCCAAACAAAGCCCAAAAAAGAACCCAGTAACATTGACTAAGTAAAACAGAAACACTTCGGTCAAAAAGAACGCAGAAAATATTGCAAAGCCCGAATCAGTTAAAGAAGGGTCGAAAGGGAGATCTACTGACAAGGTGTCACATTCCACGTCACAAGCCTCGACTGTGCTCCGTGGGGGCTCCCTGGACACTCAAGCCATGTAGGGACCCTGCAAATGGCTTTTGGGCTTTCACCATCATCCATAATTTCCTGCAAACTGTTTACTGACGAGTGCTTTGTTTTTATATGGTCAGAGTAGTGTATTTAGCAGGGACATTTTAGAAAATGCAGGAAAATTACAAGGACAAAACTGAGCATCACCAATACTTCCACAACTCAGAGATGAACCCTTTTTTTACGGGGTGTGTGTGTGTGTGTGTGTGTGTGTGTGTAGCCTGCATAATTTTAAAAAGATATATTCATATATTTCATCTTAGAACATTTCACTTTCTCTGAACATTTTCCCATATTCTTAACTATTTTTGACAATGTTACATTTGATGGCTGTACAGTATTGGGTATATTCTTTTACCGGTCTCCTTTTGTTGGGCATTTGAAGCTGTTTCTAATGCTTCTCTGTTATCCTAACACATGGATGACTATCTTCTACATCATTTACACTTATCTGTTTAAATTCCCTTGATGCACCATCTTATCCCACTTCGTCCCAGTGTTTCCTGTTTTCATTGCTCCTCCTTTCTTAACCTTCTGCACTGTGGTAAATGCTTTTACTTGATTCATTATTCTTAATTGAGTCATTATTCTGACAAGGGCGTGGGTTCAGAGGGCCATAGTCTTCAGGGCCCTAAAGTCTCAGCCAGTAAGCCTGGTGTCTTTCCTGTTCTTGAATATTGTTCTATGCTTTCCTCCCACTCTATCCAGGACCTTGTAGTAGCCAGGCACTGCCTAGTTCTTCTGGTCTCCAGGTTGTGGAGACTGCTGTTTGCATGGTCCATTGTATTGTTTCCATATGTTTTCTGATATCCATCACTCTGCTTGCTGGCGGATGTTTATTATTTTGTGTGTGCATCTCTGATAATTTGCCTTTCAATATTCCTAGAAGTAGAATTATTTGGTCATGAGGTATGTGGTAAGGCCACTCAATAGGTATTGCCAAATTGCTTTCTATAAAGCTTTTATCAATTATACATCTGTCACTAGTATATTAAATGCATTTTGTATACCTTTTGCAACACTGGGCAATTTGTTGTTTCTTAACTAACTGGTACTTTTAATGGAGCCCCAAATGCATTGCTAGTTGTTAAAAAAAAACAAAAGTAACTCCCTGCTATTGAGTCAGTTCTGATTCATTGGAAAATATAAATTATTCATGGAGGAAATGAAATGATGGATAGAATATTATAAACAGTAGTACTGCAAAGAACCAGTGACCTCCGATGGTACTTTGGCAATCATTGAAACACAATATTTTAGCTCTAGGTGGTTGTGTTTCCAAAAATGTTTTAAAATGTGTTTCTTAGGCCCATTTATTGTAGAGGGAAAGTGATACTTTTTTCTTCCTACTGGTATTGCTCCATAAGTGCTTATTAATTAATAGGTGAATCATTTCTATGTGCATATTTGTTGAAAGCCTTGTTGGCATAATAGTTATGCTTTGGGCTGCTAACCTAAATTTTCTAGGACTGGTGTTTTTGTGGTTTAAAAATACAATACGCCTTATACCCCAGGGGGGATGATGGACAATGTTGTTGTTTTTTTTACCGTTTCTTGTTTTTCTTCCTTTTGGTTATTGGTTTTTGTTCTGCTCCTATTGACTGCCAGTAAACCAGAGTTATTTATAACCCATGAACAAGCAGATGGATTCTGGGCCCCTACTTAATTCTAGCCCCAGTCCCAGAACAGTTAGTTCTTATAATGTGGCCTTGCTCGATACTCGCCTTCCTGAAGAGATCACAGAAGAGAAGGGAGCTACAGAAGAGTGTGGTGAAGAAAGCAGATGGTGCATGGCTATCAATTGGATGGAATAATATCTGGGCTTTTAACGGCTTGGATGTAATCAAGCAGCAATCTAAGTAAGGCATCAACTAAGCCCACATAGAAGAAGCACACCAGGCTGTGTGATCCAAAGATGATGATACAAAAATCCAAATATGATAAAGGGAAAAATATCAGAGATTAATTTATGAACATCCAATTTGTAGAAGTATATGGAGGACAGTGGCAACCCAAAATCCATCTGCAGCATATCTAGTCAGATTAAGCCCCTGGCAGATCCCTTCTAGCCACCAGCAAGGGACTTGAACAGTTTTACTATCAGACAGAGGCTGTCGTAAACTTGATTGTGGTGAATTGAACTATGGTATAATATGATACTTAATAAATTGACCTCCCTCTTGACCCAACCTACATTTGCTCTAGCCTTGTTCCATGACGGAGATTATTTTCTGGCTTTTAAAATATTGATGGTAGTCTTTCCTTTCTTATTCTTTATTTTATATTATTATTATTTTCTGTCTGTCTACTTTTGTTTTTGTTTTTTATTGTTTCTGTTGGGTTTTCCAGTTTGTGAAGCACAGAGGGAGTGGATGCATAGAGACAATAACAATAATGGATGCAATGCATTACCGGGGTGGGGGGATTTGAGAAGCAAAGGGGGAGAGGGCATTAGAATTGATTATGATACTGTACATGGACTCTATAAAAAGCAATTTAACTATGGAAGTATATGAAATGTGAATACTATATGACAAAACGCTTTATAAAAAAAGAAGAAACCAACTTGATCAGTGGTTGCCATGGGTGAAGGAGGAAAAGGTTGTCTTAGGGGGCATTGAGTTTATGTTCATGGTGGTGGCAGAATAATTTGAAAAAGGGTATCAATGATGGTTGTACAGCACGAAGAGTATAATCAGTGGCACAGATTTATACATGGAGAAATGGTGGAATTGAAGGATGCCTTGTAGTATATAGTTTTGCCATAATTAAAAGAATAATTATATGAATAACTATGAGTACAAGGAAGAAGAATATGTTCTAGAATTGTTTGTGGTGAAGATTGTACAATTCTTCTTGGTATGAATGAATTATTGAATTATATGGAATTTAGATGAAATAGCAATAAAACTGTATCTTCTGGCAACAATCGTACAAAATTTTGTTGAAGGTTTTTATTGTTACCCAGAGGTACTTTCTCATCAAGATTACTTGAACTAGTAAACACTTCCTTCACATATTATTCAAGTCTTAAGTATTTTAATGAAAGCCTTGTAAATTCAGATTCTTCCGTGTATCCATTCTGCTTTTTTTTTTTAAAATAAACTTGGAAGAAAAAGATTTGGGGAAGTTCCATGTTTGATATTATGCAATCTCGTTTTCCAAAATATTTAAAAATCACTATTGTAAGAGTCTTGATCACTGGAGTAAAGAATTAAAAATGTGATAGCAATTTTCATACGTTAAGACTTGTCTCCCCCTAGTGATTGGTATTTCATAATAGTTAGGCTACATCTTAGATGATTTCAAAAGTATGATCTGTTGATAGATCTGACTAAAATCTGTGTGAATGGAATTGCTGTTTTGGAACTTTCAAGATCATGCTGTTCATTGTTTATACTGTAGTTTGTTAATTGAATCCTACACAGCTGACAGATTATGAATTCTGTACGTCTTAAGCAATCAAATTCTTTCATCTAGTCTCACATCATGACTTCAAGAGGCAAACTAATTAAAATCAGTTTTAAAACATCTTTAATTTTACTGGGAAGGGAAGTCCTTGGGCTGCTTTCCTAATATTCTCACACCAAAGAAGTGTGAGCTTCTGGGTCATTAGTTCACTACCCTCATTTGAAAGCCTGTTTCAGCTCTTAAAGTCTACAATCTTGTAAATAAGGAGCGAAATTTGTCTGCATGGAGATTATTTATCTGGCCCTGGTGAAGCCAATTGCTCTGTGTTTTTCTTATTTAATCACACTTATTTTAGAGCCTGGGAGTAGTTATGTAACCAAATAGTTGCTAACAGAGTTTCAAACTGGAATATGTCTTTGGACTTTGACTTATTGCTTCAAAACGTATAAAGCAGAACTTAAATCAACCCAACTAAGAACACTGCAAATGTAATGAGGCCTACTATTGTCTTGGGAAAAAGAGGAGGCTTCCTACCCCTGTAAAGAGTTAACAGTAGGGGGAAGGGAGGGGAAAACTGAGGAGCTGATACCAAGGGCTCAAGTAGAAAGCAAATGTTTTGAGAACGATGAGGGGAACGAATGTACAAATGTGCTTGACACAATGGATGTATGGATGGATTGTGTTGAGAGTTGTATGAGCCCCCAATAAAATGATTTAAAAAAAAGTTACAGTCTAGGGGAACCCACAGTTGTAGTTCTGCCCTGTCATACAGAGTCCCTATGAGTTGGAATTGACCTGATGGCGGTGAGTTTTTTTGTTGGTTGTCACAGATATACATATATTCTTGAGGGGAGAGAAAGGACTTTACCAGAGTTTAGATTCTGAGCAGTAACTTCCGGTAGTTTGACTGCCTCATTTTTTAAAGTAGTCTTTTGATTCTTCCTTTATAATTTTTTGTCAAGTTTTTTAAGTGCACACGTTCCTCATAAAAGTTTTGGGAAATATTTCTTAGCACAAAGAATGCAAAAATGTATTTTGAACCATTAGAAACACATACGTTACCCAGTAATAATAACTAGCATAATAGCTGGTATATCTTAGTGTTTCCATGTATCGACTCAAATACATGCATTTATAATGGAGCCCTACAGGTGACTTTGTTCTTGTATTATTTGCTGATATCAATATTTCTAAACTGAGAACTGTATTTCTAGTATGGATGCTTTCATCTCCTAGTATGTTCTAATATATATTATATGATATAGTTTTCTGTTTATCTAAAGCAAGACCTGTAAAAGACCATTGCTAAGGAAATTATTTTGAAGAGTACTCATCAGAATTGACATTTCCTTAGATTTGATGCCAAAATGCTAAGGACTTTGTTACTATGTTCCACTGTTTCCTGAAACTTCCTATTTTAAACTTACTAAGATTCGTCCTTGAGACATTAATACTAGATAAGGATGGATCATGCTTGAAACATTTCCAACAGATTCCTATCACAAGTTTAGTATTGACTGTACTTCTGAAAGAATGGTTTCAAAATGTTGGTTAATAGATCAACTTATTTGCAGAGAGGAGAGAAGGAAAAACACCAACAAAAATAAAGACACACTGATGGTTTGTTTTAAAGCCGACCCAAAATATGAACTTGAACAACAGTGTCTGGTCATTTTGTATGGAAACGAATCTCCTGGTAGCTGCTTGGTCATTGTTTTGCTCCCTGCTGTTCTGTGAGTCAGGCTTTCTCTGTGCTGCCTTGTTCCCTAGCTGTGAGATGATTAACTCATGGAGTTGTATGGTCTCTTTCTTTCTGCCACCAAGAGTCTGTTAAGTAGAAAGAAACCATATTATTATACACCTCAGTCTGCTAAAAAACAAAACAAAACAAAGTACTGAAAACCAGCCAAACTAAGGTTTTCCAATTTCCTCACATTAGAAAAACTTGCATACTCCTGAGTGAAAAGTATGGCTAAAAAGGGCATTACAGTTCGAATCGATGTGTCCCTTTTCTTGATTATCTGTAACTAGAAGCTGTGTGGTGGTAATCTGCTTTGTTTTTGTATTAAATTACTTCAATTTACTTGAATAGACTTTGTTTTGTAGGAAGGCTCTTCAATGAGAGGAGAATGAGGAGGTGGGTCCGTTTTTCTTTGTGTAGAAAAACTCCCATTACACTAGTTTAGAAAATGCTATTTGGTTATCTTTCATCTGTTGGGTTGTCATTTATTTTTTTAATGATGAGAGGCATATACTTTAAGATTCTAGGCACTGAGAAAAATTCTATGTTTTGTATTAGATCTCCTCTGAAAAGATGCTTCCAACTGATTCAGGGCTGTGACAGTCAAGATGAGTAGAAAATGGAAACTGAGTGAATTTTCTGATACTGTTACTCATTCCAAATTCTCCATCTCGAGCACAAAGGATAGTGTATTAATTATCCTTTGCAACTATTCATTGTTTGTATAAGTTGGAAAAAGGCTTTATCAATAAATAGTTGCAAAGGATAATTGATTCTATATTCTGCCACCTGTTAGGTCTTGACATGCTTTTATGGAAGGTTCTTTTTTTGTTGTTTACAATTTATCTGAATTATATAGTAACATATATACAAATACACCTAGTATGAATGACAAGTTATCTGTGTATACGTACATAGAAGAAAGAGAAAGAGGATTTTTGTCTGTAAAATGCATTTTGTGAGCTCTTTGGATATTTTGACATGTATATACAGGGTTTCCCTTCTTTGTGGTAATGGCAAATATTAGTACTCTGGGAGAAAAATATGAAAGTATTGTAGTATGGCTTCTATTTATAGTCCTAACATGTTTAAACATGTACTGATACTGTCTTTAGCAAAAGTAGACTATTCAAGGTTATTAACTTGAAGTTGAAAAGTAGTTCCATTAAAAGCCACCACCACCATCACCACCACCACCATCACCACCACCACCATCACCACCACCACGAAGGGCATACACTGGTAGTAGTAGATGGAGATATACCTGGTCCTTTCCTTCATCTTTCTAAGGAGAAGGAGACTCCAACTCCATACCAGCTCATGGATGATTCCTATGATGTAGGGCTCAGACATGCCTCTACCCCTCTATTTTCCTTTATCCTATGCTGACACCAACCATCCCTCCTAGGGCACTGCACTTCTCTGCTGCATTTGATAATCAGTTGCACTGGCCACACAGAGCTCACAGACAACACAATTATGGAAGTTTATTAGGAAAGTTTACAGGTCACAAATGTTAAGGATATGGTTCTTTTGTCCATAGCACCTCTTCCCAGCCAGGTTGGCAGGCATGCGGTCTCTCGGCCTCTGCCCTGCTTAGACAGGCAGATATTACCAAGATCCTTTAGCACTGATAAATGCCCAACCTAATCTATTGCCATGGAGTTGATTCCAACTCATAGGGACTCTGTAGGACAGAGTAGAGTCGCCCCCCCCCCAGCATTTCCAGGGCTGTAATTTTTGTAGAGGCAGAATGACACAGCTTTCTCTTGTGGGAGTTAGTTATTGGCGAGTCTGAACCCATTGTGTCACCAGGGCTTGCTCGTTCAACTACTGTGCAGAACAAAAATAAAACCGCCATAAAGGACTTCCAAGGTTGCACATCTGTATAAAAGTAAACTGCCCACATCCTTCTATCATGGAGCAGCTGGTGGGTTCAAACCACTGACGTTTTGGCTAGCAGTGAAGTGCTTGATCATTGTACCATCCGTGCGCCATCAGTACACCCTCAGTGCTGTTGACATGTAAGAAAGCAATATCATTACTGAGAGGCCTTATTTTACTGTTTCAAATGTTGATCCATGACTAGTTTTCTTGTGCAGATGTCAACCTTGACTGTTAAACTGACCCTAAACCTTCTTGAGGCATGACTCTTGAAGAATTTTACAAAACTGATCTATATGAGGGGTACCCTCTCAAAGAATATGGGGGAGGGGAAAGCTCCGCTGGGCAGAGCTTTCATAACACACACACACACACACACACACACACACACACACACACACACACCCTTAGACAAGCATCAAGCAACTAGCTCTGAGTTAGTGCATCCAGTGGCGTTGCCTGGGAAGGGTCTTTCTGGTCACAGTGAATTTTTTCATAAAAGCAGTTTTACTCATACCTCATTTTGGGGGATGGCCGATTTAAGATAACAGGGTGCTGTGGTGAAATTTTGTTTGCTGCTTGGGAAGAATGCCTCAGAAACTGTTGTGATGTTGAACACAGCTTAAAAGGACAGCACCATGGGAAAAACTTAAGTGTGCGAGTGATTTTCTTATTTCAAAAAAGGTGAAATGTAGATTCATGACAAACCTCATTCTGGACATCCTCCAACTTCCAGAACAGATGAAAATGTTGACGAAATTCATTCACTTGTGCTCTAAGACTGATGCCAGACCCTTAACGAGACAGGGAAGTTATTTGGACTGTCTTAGAGCTCAGTTCAGCTAACTTTCATGGAAGATTGGGGAATGTGAAGGGCCACTGTGAAATTTGTGCCTCAGGTTCTGCCTGACTAGGAAAAAGAACATTGACTGGAAACGTGCTGTGCTTTGAAAGAACAGCTCTGAAGCAACCTAGACTTTCTTTCCCCCAAGGTCATTACTGGTGACAAAACATGGTGCTATTCTTATAACCTCGTAAGCAAACATCAATCAAGCCAGTCAGCGTCACCTCGCTCCCAAAAAGCTCATCAAGTGAAATCAAAGATCAAGATGATGCTCATTTGTTTTTTTTGCTGTGAGGGGGACAGTGTATTAGGAGTTCATTCAACCAGGTCTGACCATTAATCAAGCTTTCTATTTAGAGGTTCTGAAAACATTGTGTAACAGTATGTGACAAAAAAGGCCTGATTTGTGGCAGACTGGGGACTGGTTTTGTCACCAGGACAATGCACCTACTCATGAAGCCATCTCACTGAGCCAGTTTTTGGCAAAAACAGCATGCCTCTCTTGCCCCATGCACCTGACCTTGCACCATGCGATTTTTTTTTTTGTTTCTGCAAATGAAAAGGACAAGAAAGGACAGTGATTTGATGATGTAGAAGAGATCAGCCATCCAAACAGATGGGTTTGGAAAATGTTTCCGAGAATGGAATTACAGATCTGTCAAGTGTTTTAAGTGTAATAGAGAGTACTTTGAAAGTGAAAAAGGTTGTTTCATTAAAAAAAAAAATTTAAATACATAGCTTTGAAAAAAAATTCCAGGTTTTTTTTTATCGGGGGTAGGGGGGTACCCCCTATGTAGTAACTGGGTAGCAATTATACAGTACTGCTTGATGTGATTGCATTATGTTATAGTATGATATATGTGTGAACTTCCAATTAAAGTAAAATAATAACACAAAACTCCCTGCAGAAGGAACTTCAAGGTTAAAAAAAAGAGAAAGGAAGGAAAAATGATGTCTTTAGGTTTCCATTCAGACCAGTTAGTGCACTCACTTGCACGCTCTCTCACCAATAGCACCCATCTTAGTCAGATCTCCCTTACAGCCACTTCTTGCTTCTCCCTTTCCCCTGTCATCATGGACGCAGGTTACATGAAACCACTGTTAAGCTTTTTAAAGGGGCTCTTCTCATGTCACTATACTCATAATTGTTGTCTCTTTCTGCAGACTGAAGTCACAGAAAATATACGGGTTGTTTTTAAGATCGAAGACGGTAATCTGTAAGTATTCTTCTTTTACAAATTCGAAATTTGTGGTTTCATGAAATCTTTTGAAGGGGGGAACACCCATACCGGTCATATTAACAGAAATCTGAATTCATGTTATAGTGGGAAAACCCTACCAACATTTATGTTTTTGTTCAAAATACACTATGTAGAAAAATAATATAGGTAAACTTTTTTACGCTGTGCAACTTCTGAAGTTCCAGTCATTTGCCACTCACTTACACAAGGAAAAATGGTAATTAAGATCAAAATATCATCCTTTTTTTTTTGAGTTATACCAAAAAATCCTAACTGCTGAAGTTCACTAACTGTGAACCTTGGGAGGCTACTCGCCTCTGCTTTGCCTCGCTTTCCATATATGCAAAATGGGCTTAGGAATAGCAGGAAGCCCTGGTGGCATCATGGGTTATGTGTTGGGCTATCTGTGAGGTTAGCTGTTTGAAACCACCAGCCAGTCCTCAGGAGAAAAGATGAGGCCTTCAACTTTCACAGAGTCTCCAAAACCCACAGGGGTGGTTCAGCCCTGTCTTATAGGGTCACTATGAGTTGGAATCTTGATGGCAGTGAGTGAATTACCTGCTCTACAGAATTTTTTTCAGGATTAAGAGAGTGTATGTAAGTGTTACTTTCGTGCCTAGCACAGTCAGTCTACAACCAATAGCTCATTATTAATCAAATAAAATGCAAAGTAATTTATACTTACCCCAATAACTTGGAGCTTTTTCTAATTTATTATGGTTGTTTTTCAAACAGATTTCAATTTCTTTTTCTTCTGCAAAATGTTCAGTATTACCTTTGCCCTTCATTGAGGCATTTGCTCTAGTTCAGGGGTCGGCAAACTTTTGAGATGAAAGAGCCAACCCTGCCCCTCACAGGAATTTCAAAAGTATTCTAGAGTCATAAATATCCTTTTACAAACAAGGGTGATTTAAAGGAATAATATGCATGAAGTGGATAGTTGGATTTTCATTTTCAGTTGTCCCTCAAAGCCACCAGGAGTCACTTGTGGCTTGTGAGCCGGTGGCCAACCGATCCCTGCTCTATCCCAGCATTTATGCACAAAGAAACGCAGTAAAACAAAATTAGAATCACAGTTTTTGAGCCTGAGACTTTGATGCTTATCTAGTTCAGTGGTTCCCAAATATTAAGCTTTAGACCAATGCTGATAAGTGGAGAAATACTTATACTGGTCTGTGGGGAAGGGAGGAAATCAGCTAGACTTGTTCACTGTAAAGGGTTGCATTTTATTGTGAGGCAGTCTTTTTAATTTGGGGAAGCTAAACATGGCCTATATTTTATGGAAAGGGCTCTGGTGGCACAGGGTATTAAGCACTGGATCGTGACCCACAGATTGGTGATTCAAATGTACCAGCCCTCAGGAGGAAAATGGAGGTGATCTACTTCTAGAAAGAGTTACAGATGGAGTTAGAATCGACTCTATTGCAATGGGTTTTAGTTTATTTCTTTGAATTGGAAGTGGGAGTAAATGATAGAGATTTGGGGTTTTCTTGTGTATGTGTGTTTTGTTTGTTGTTGATTTTGGTATCCATCCCCAACTTAACTGACCTTCATGGAGTGGATGCTGACTCATAGCGAACCTGTAGGGCAGAGTAGAACTGTCCAATGGGTTTCCAAGACTGTAAATCTTACATCTTTCTACTCCGGGAGAGTGACTGGTATTTTTTAACTGCTGACCTGCGGTTAGCATTCCGGTGCATAACCTGTTATGCCACCAGAGCTGATGCAAAAACTGGTTAAGCTATGCCAGCCACCTTGCCATCCCTTTTCTCTCTTTAAAAATCTGATTAGTCTGAGACTGACTAGCTGTGTAAACTTTGGCAGGCTACTTGGCTCCCTTTTGGCTCAATTCCCTCAGATTTAAAATGGGTTTAGTAATAACAGGAGCCCTGGAGCCTTGGTGGCATAGTGGGTAACACATTGGGCTGCTAACCTAAAGGTCACCAATTTGAAGGGTGTGTGTGTGTGTGTGTGTGTTGTTACAGGCATCAGAATGCAGCTACATGTGCACACAGACACACATGTGCACAGCACATGTATGGGCAGGGGGTTTGAGGCGAGAGGTTTGGAGCCCTTATAGACTTGGAAGAGAAAAAAGTTATAAAAGTGAAGAGGAGTCAACTAAATCCACAAGGAGGAAGCACACTCGCCTGTGTGATCCAAGGATTGTAAATAATAACCAAATCCAATGGAAGGGAATAGCACCAGAGCTTCAATTGTGAGCACCTGGTCTGCAGAAGGGTATGGTTGACAGTAGAAACCCCAAATCCATTTGCAGGGTCCACACCTGCAAATAGATTTAGCCTCTGGTGAATCCCCTCCTATTATAGCTGAGGGATGTGAATAGCCTGTTATCAGATAGCGAGCACTGTAAAGTCTACTATGGCAGACATAGTTAAAAATGTCTTTTTTATCATTTGATCTCCCTTTTGATAATTTAAAGCTGTTTCAGTTAAAAAAAGTAAAGGGGAAATACCTGTGGATTAAGGACCAGGGATGTGAACAGCCTTGCTAACACGAATAATCCTTTAGAAAATGGATTGTTGCACATGCAGTTAGGTTAAAATTTAGCACCCTAAATTATTTTCCTTTTGATCCATTTAAAATTGTTCAGGTTTTAGTAGTTTCTGATTTTCAATTAAGTTTTCTATCTGTTTTACTTTGTTATTCTTGTTAGTTTAGGGCTGTTTATTTATTTAAAATAAGAAATCCAAAATAGGTAAATTAATAGAGACATTAACTGTATCGATGATTCCTTGTGGGTATGGCAGGGGAGGTTGATGTGGTGGCGGTGCGGGATCAGAGCTAAGAATGATGAGTGTGAGATTGAAGAAAATCTTGTAAAACTGATTGTGATCATGATTGTCCAGCTCTTACTGATGTGATTAAACTATAGAGCTGGATATGTGCCAGTAAAACTATTTGGGGAAAAAGTGAAGAATAGGAGTTGCCAGAAACATTATTGGGAATATCTAGTCAATTGTGTTTAGGAATTCACAGACAGTACCCTGTGGTATTTTGGAAACTCCTTATCGCTTTACGTAGGTTTGCCTCAACTATTCCAAAAACCAGGACTAGAGTTTCATAATTATCCTTACCTTGCTCAACATGAATGAGGTTTGTGCCAAGGAAACAAGTACCTCTCAGGGCCCTTTCCCGTGACTTTTGTGTGGCTTTATTCTTTAGTTACAGAGTCCTTAACTTCTAAAATGCCAGATACTTTCAGAATGAAATGTTAAGGACAAAAATACATTTTATTTAGTTAGTTACTTATTTCCTAAATGATCTGTTATCTTTGGAGTAGCTGTGCCAGGGGTCTTCCCTGGGTGGGGAGATTTGATTTCAGCCTCCCACATGTTTTTCTGTCCCTGAATTCTTGTGTTAGTCTCACTCACCAGCGTATATGCTATTCTTTAGACTGAAGTACTCATGTTATGATTTGTGGTGGATTGATTTAGCCATTTTCTAAGAAATGATTGAAGACTACAGCAATACATCATTTTTTATCAGTTTGACGTACTGGTAAAGAACATTAGGTCATAACTAACCTATTAAAATGGCTCCTCCTCCAGCAAATTTGGCAGGCAGGTTGCATGGTCAAAAAAAAAAAAAAAAGAGGTATAATTGCAAAATAGTTTTCCCCTAGAAAACAGAAATACTGCTGGTGGTTATAGGGTGCTCTTTTGTTTTAATTATACTCATGTGTGGCAGCATTCATGGTTGTCAGCCCTCAATTGTGTTGTATTGTAACAGACAAGTGAGATGGCAGGAGACAGATGTATAGCCCGCACTTGGAACAAAAGCATAGTTACTATAAGTTAACTTTAAAGTGAAATATTGGAACCTAAAAAATTGGGCGGCAGGGCATGATTGACTTATGTTAAAAATAAAAATATGTTCCCATAGGGGAAAGCAAAACAAAACACCTGTCTAAGACCATATGGACTAATTTGGAGTCCACCACAGTGAACTTTCTGATTTAGCGGCAGAGTTTGGTCGATAGCGGGCCCTGTAGCAGTGAACTGGTTCAAAGCCTTTGTAGAACTCTGAAGTTGCCTTTGTTCTAGCTGCTTCTCTCCCACAGCCATAATCCATTTATGATCTTTCTCCCTGAACACATGCTCCCAGAATTTAGGTGTCTTTGCTTGGGTTTTCTTTTCCGTATTCCCCTTGGGCTGATGTTTACTAAAGTTGGATTGTAATCTCATCCTTTAGCAGTATGTAACTACGTATGTTTTACCCTCAGAACTCCTTAATGTAAGATTTGGATGGAGTTATGATTGTTTTGAAAAAGCAATTGCCCATGTTAGAAATGTACATATTTAAAAATCAGGGGTGCTGTGATCACTTAAAACGAAGAATTGGAAAACCCATTTGCCATTGAGTCTATCCAGACTTGTACGTAAGGTCACTATAACCTTGATTTTTAAGTATGTAGATTTCTGAAGTGGGAAGTGTCGATTTTTTTCTAACTTTTATCCAAATCTTACAGTTACAGCCTTTTGAGGGCTAAACATGCTAATAAGGGGTCCCTACTGCCAAAGTATGATGTTACAATCCAACTCTTTAAGACATCATGCAAAAGAACAAAACAAAACTTAATTCCAGGAGTTACTATGTCTGGGGTGAACTATTACATGAGGAAGAGCTCTATATAATTTTGCCAGGTGTCTGTGAAGTATGGAAGTAGCAAACAGCATTGACTCCAGGATCTCCTCATTGCAATCAAGGTGAAATCACACTGGTTCATTCCAGTTCCACCCCTCTGCTGGCAGATTCTGATTCAGTCCATCTGGGGTGGAAAGGCAAATTCTCAGCAAGGGATTGAAGCGAAGTGAACCAATTGGAAGCCTTGATTACAACATCTATAGATAGGATCCCAATTATGCCATTCTGTGACCTAGAAAAAAAATCTGATGCATGCTGGGGCTGTTCATAAGGCACTCAGGGAGTGAACTCATGCTAGATATAGAGAGAGAACATCTTCGATATGACTGCTAAGGCAGTTTCTTTGCTGGGAAAAGTTGGGAAGAGGCTGGCAGGATGGCGTCTTCAGACACTGCAGGTAATGAACTAAACCGGTTCTTTTAATCTTGTTAGACGCACCCAGAGATCAGTCACAGCCAGGAGATGCGTTCCACCAAGCTAGTAGGAGTGCAGGTTTAAATGGGTTGGTGTAGGGCTTTGATAGAGTTTTGGTTATGTTTTGCCTTGCCTTTTTAGTTTTTACATGTATATATTAGACCTTTTGCCTATCTGGGCTTAAAGTTGGACGGTTCAGGCTATTTCACATTGATTAGACTGATCATCTATGCCGTGTAATGCTTTGAGGCTTCCAAGAGACAGAGAAATATTTCACATGATGCTTAGCTCTCAGACTGCCACCTGACGTGAGATTCTTAATGCCTTTATTTTCTCAGAATATTAACCTCCTCTCCCAATTTTAATATAGAATACTAGGTAAATAGTATTTTAATGTTTCATATAAATTATGTAAAGTTCATTGACCAAGTGAAACCATTCTTTTAAATTTTTTTTATCATATAGTATTTGAGTGTTCTCCATGTTTTTAAATAATTTGAAAGTTTTTTAAAGTGTGTGAGACTTAGTTTTAAAGCACTCCACCCCTTTATAGAAGTCTCAGTGATGCAACATCTATTTAGAAATAGGATCTTTTAAACTACAAGAAGTATTCTTATCTGTGTAATCTCTTGGAACCTTTTATTTGGGAACTTTGTGTAATTGTTTTCTGGTAGAATATGTACTAGATGCAGATAAAATCCATGTGAGAAGGCGACTCCCCTCTTTATTTTGATTGGAGTTTCCATAAATAATGTGTGACTTGAAAATGTGATTTATTAACGCAGTATTTCAATGTTTAATTGTTGATTTTCAAGTGTAAATACATTACATTTTCATCAGCTCTGATGTTGAGAGAAGATGAAATGAATTAATGATTATGGTGTGTTTCAACTTGGCAGATGCATGGATCCTTTCTTGGTTTAGTTTATTTCCTAAAACTTTTTTTCAAACAGTTTTATCGGATATTTTCTAAAACTTCTGAGGAGGGGGAGACCTGCCTTGGCATTAACCAAATTCAGTATATTAGTTTTTCTCTTTCATTCTTAAATTGGTGTCGGATTACAGTCTTCTGTGGAAATGATTTCTTCTTTTAAATTCAGACTTCCATTTGTATGTAATATTTGTTTACTTTGTGTACTAGAGCTCATATATCACTATCACTAATGCTTTTTGTCTTTAACCTAACTATCTTCAGAGTATTTGAAGTAACTGGAATGAAATTCGTAGATCATGAAATTTGACCTGAAAAAATTGTATCTAATGTCCACTAAAATGTGTAAAATTTATAGACATCTAAAGGGTGGTTCCAATTTTTTTGTTCTACAATCATGCCTTACGATGTAGGACAGAGAACAGTGCTCAAAATTGTTACCAGGGTGTCTTCATGCACAAATTTTACCACTCCTATTTATTAAGATTATACCAGTATGTCAGGGCTCACAGCAGAGTAGCTGGAAGGACATTCCCACACTCAGATTGACTTGGTTTTAAATGTTCATGTAGCTGTGTTACCTTGGGCAAGATGTCGACCTCCCTCACCACCCCTCACCCCCGGCTTTATTTTTAACTGAGGTGAAATTCATATGACTTGAAAGTATACATTATTGAGTGCATTCACAGTGTTAGGTAACCACTACCTCTATCAAACTCTCAGACCTTTTCTTTACTCAAAAAAATAATCCCTTATAATAATAATAATCCCACTCCCATTAAGCAACCACTCCTCAGTGTCCCCTTGCCCCAGTTCCTGGAAATCAACGATCTGCTTTTATGTCTAGGCACTGGCCTATGCTAGCTAGTTCTTAGAATAGTGTAATGTGTGCTCTTTCGTGTCTAGTCTTTTCCACTTAGCATTAATGTCTTCCCAGATGCATCCATGTTGTAGCATGTGCCAGTATTTCTTTAATTGTCATGACTGAATAACCCTCGTGTTCTATTGTATAGATAGACCCTCTTTTGTTTCTCTCATCATCTTTGGATGGACAGTTGGGTTGTTTCTCTTGTGGATCGTGCTGCTATGAGCAGTTGTGATTAAATACTTGTTTGAGTGTCTGTTTTCGATTCTTTTGAGTAGATACCTTGGAATAGGATTGCTGGGGCATATGGGTATTCTGTGCTTACCAATTTTTTGAGAAGCAACAAGGCAAGCTATTTAATTTCTGAGTCTCTTTCACCTCAAAAAAGAGGGCATTACCTCAGAATGGCTTTTTTGAGGGATTAACTGAGGTAAGGTATTGTGGCATTATTACAGTGTCTCGATGATGGTTCAAATCAGCCAGTGGCTCTATGGGAGAAAAGACTTGGCAATCTGTTCCCATGAAAACAACAGCCTAAGAAACCCTTTGGGGGCAGTTGTACTCTGTCCCATAAGGTTGGAATTGACTTGATGGCACACACCACCACCACACAAGAGTTCAAGTTCAAACAGTGGTGGGACAGTATCATCACTCATCATGCACAGAAAGACCGCATACCTGTATAAAAGGCCCCAGCGAGAAGCTCACTGCATACATTGTGTAACCCTCATGCTTTTATAACATCTTACCTTCCCTCTGTGTAACAGGCAGTTTTTCCAGTTTTATATTTTCTGTTAGGCAACTAACAACAAGTGCATATCTATTTTAATGACCAGAGATTTTAAGAGTATATTATTTCCTTGAACACCGGCATGGGCAAGTTTATTGGTTTCCTTGTTAAGATGACCAAGGTTGTTCGCCTTCCGACTATTGTACTGACCTCCATCTTTACTTCATGATTTGAGAGCAATTTCATATACGTGACTATCTCATTCAACAAATTCGCTGAACAAGCAACACGTTCAGGTATTGCTCTCATTGCTGAGACACAGCAACAAACACAAACTCTGACCCTTTCGAACCGGGACACAGGCAAGGAGCACAAAAAAATCAAGCATAACAAGTGCCGAGGAGAAAAATAAAGCGACAAAGGGAGAGAATGTGGGGTGTGTGTGTGTGCAGTTTTAGAGAGGGAGTGGTTGGAGGCGGCCTCGTTGAAGTGTTGCTTGGGTCCAGATCAAAAAGGACATAGGGGAAGTACCTTGGAAGGATATTTCAGGCCGTTACAAAAGCAAAGACCCAGGCCAGGGGGAGGCATCATGCTTAGTAGATCCACGCACCTCAAGGAACAAATGAGGCTATAAGGAGCAAGTGAAAAGCACTGTTAGGTTCCTTGAGCTAACTTAAGGGGTGCAGCACCTGGTGGTTTCAAACTGCTGATCCTGGGGTTAGCAGCTCAACCATCAGGGCTCCTGTAAGAGAGAAAGAGGAGGAAAAGGGTAAAGCCGAGTTTTTGGTCCAAGCAACTGACATTTACAGAGATTGATGGAATAGGTTTTTGGAGGAAAGTTGAGTAACTTGGTTTTGAACACCTTAAGTCAGGGGTCCTCAAACTTTTAAAACAGGGGGCCTGTTCACTGTCCCTCAGATCTGTTGGAGAGCCGGACTATAGTTTAAAAAAAATATGAACAAATTCCTGTGCACACTGCACATATCTTATTTTGAAGGAAAAAGCAAATGGGGCAAAAACACCCAGTGGGCCAGGTAAATGTCCTCGATGGGCCACAGTTTGAGGACGCCTGCTTAAGTGTAACAAGCCCTGGCTGCATAGTGGTTACAACCAGCCATTCTATAGGCAAAACATAAGGCTTTTGAGTCTTGTTGATTGTTCACTGTCTCAGAAACCCACCGGGGTAGTTCTACCCTGCCCTATAGGATCACTAGGAGTCAGAATTGATGAGGGCATGTGAGGTTTTTGAGTGTGGTGACATAATGGGTATGGATTGGGGTCCTAGCCACAAGGTTGGCACTTTAAACCCATCCTCAGCGGCTCAGGACAAAGAGGAGGAGGCTTTCTCCTTCTGTGGAGAGTTACAGGCAGTTCTAGCCTCTTCTATCTTACAGGGTTGATATGCGCCAGAATCCACTGGTTAGCAGTGAGTTTGGTTGTGTGTGTGTGTGTGTGTGGGGGGGGTGTGCTTACCGGAGGGGTTCAGAACTGTTTATTTGGGTTCTACCCCCTGCTGAGAATATGTATGCTCACCCCCCACCCCCTCCATATGCAGACTCATAATCTCCATTTTAACAAGATTGCCTGGGATGAGTCTGAGAGACCCCTCAATGGTGGTTATGCACCCATCAGTATCCCCTGGACTTATCAAAAAATCAATTCTGTTTCAGTGTATTTCAGGGGTGGAAAGGCACATTTCCAGCAGAGTTTGAAGAAATGAACTACTTGCGAGATTTTGGTGTGAGCTACTTAACTGACACCTAAGCGTGTCTGTTGAGGAAGCAATTGGAAATACAAAGACCGGGTACAAAGGAGCCCTGGTGGCGTAGTGGGTAGCACATTGAGCTGCCACCTGGGAGATTTGAAAGCACTGGAGAGAAAGGAAGCTGCCTGCTCTCGATCGCAGAAGTCCATAGGGGCAGTTCCACCAGGCCCCATAGGGTCTTTATGAGTCAGAACCGCCTCGATGGCCCTGTGCGTTTTGAGTTTTCAGGTGGAAGAGAGAGATTTATGAGTCATAGCGGAACATGTTGTGAGCCTACATGAGATCACCCTGGGAGGGTGTATAGGTTAAGAAGAGGTCAAAGACTGCGCACAATAACGTTGAAAGACGTCAGGCAGGTGGAGAAGAAACCAGCCAAGAATGGCCAGGGAATATAAAGAAACCCTAAAGAATATGTTAGCCTGATGCCACGTGAAGTTTGGAGAAGGAGAATAGGGACCAGCTGTGTCAAAGGTGGGTCAAGGAAGATAAGACTTCATGGACCTTTGGATTCAACATTCTGGAAATCACTGGTGACCTGGATCAGAGCAGTTTTGTGGGGAGGTGATGGAGTCACAGTAAAAGTTTAAGAGAAAATAGGAAGCCAGAACCGGGTGCCAACTGCAAGGAAAAACTTACATACAAAAGAGACAGCCAAAAGTTAGGGTGTGGGGCTCCCTGCAGTAAGACATGCCAGGGCCCAGAGCTTTATTAGGGGCCTGCATACCTAC
Organism: Echinops telfairi; assembly: GCF_000313985.2. Taxonomy (NCBI): domain Eukaryota; kingdom Metazoa; phylum Chordata; class Mammalia; order Afrosoricida; family Tenrecidae; genus Echinops; species Echinops telfairi. The sequence goes on along the minus strand of NW_022111327.1, from coordinate 6,445,021 downwards.
TCTCCCTGCATGCAGCCTGCAACACGTTTACACACAAGATCCACATACAGAGAGACAGTTCACACCAGGAAGGTTTACAAAGAAGCATGAACTCATCAGCCAGGCGGAGGATGAGGCTGGGGACCTGAAGTAACTGATAACCCTGCAGGTGGCTATTGCAAGGATGCCGGCAGCAAAGTGTCCTTCATATCTGAAGCAGAGAGGCCAGCATTGGTTTCCACCATCAGCTCCCAGGGTAGAGCTGTCAGCAGTCTTCCACCGCCTTGAGCCAAGGAACAAACAGCTCTTTCCCCCACACTGGGGAGAGGTGGTAGTAAGAGAGGGAGTTTTTAGTTATAATGAAAGAAATAATGGCCTATTGTGAGGTCATTGGGGAGGATTTAGTAGAACAGGAGAAAAAAAATTGATTCAGGAGAGAGATGTGGGAGTGGGGGGTTGGTGGGGTGGTGGAGAGGGCCTGGCATGGCCAAGTTTATTTGTATAGATGACTAAGGTTGCTTGCCTTCTGGCTATTGTACTGGCATCCATCTTTATCGTTTCCAAACAACCTCATATATGTGTTTATTTCATTCAACAAATGGCGCTATGGGATCTGTGTATAGACAAGGTTTGTAGTGCACAATGAAGGAGTGGGTTGGCCTTCTCTAGGCGCATCTACAGTCCACCCATTGTCCCAGGAGAGCAAAAAGTATAATGGCTACAGGACAAGTATTGAGGCTAGACAGAATGGCAGGAGTATGTGGAAGTTCTCTTTGGATTGTTGCCGTTTTCTCAGTGCTGGGGGAAGCCAGTTTGGTAGCTGAGAGTACTGCTGGGGAAGCCGAGTTTGTGATCTGAAGAGAGACTAAGGAATGCCAGCCAGGAGGGCGGAACAGTAGAGTAGTGAAATACAGTGTACACCACCTAACTTAATTTAGCACATCCCCACCCCTCAGGATACTAGCCTTCTTTCGGGAACAATTTTATCTTCCCTTAATATATCAGCTGGGTAGTTAAACTTGCATTGCTAAGTTACTAAATAAAAGAAGGAGCCTCTTTTGGTAGTTGTAGTCTAGGAAAGTTGACTGTGAAATAATTTTGTTTTCCCTTGGACGTCCTTCACAAAAGTGGATGGCATTCGACACCAAAAGCATTACAGTATTTTGTTGGACTGTTTGCTGTTTTTCAAAGTGTCCTCATGGCACTGTGGGTTAAGCATTGAGTTGCTAGCCAGAAGGTTGATGTTTGAAACCCACCAATCAACCAAAGACATAGCTACCGCTCCTGTAAAGATTTAGTCTCTGAAGCCCTATAGAGGGCTGCTGTAAGTCACAATCAGCTGGGTAGCAGTAGATTTGGGGTTTTGTTTTTATTTCTTTTTTAGCTGTTTTTCTAATACAGTCTTTACTATTCTATTTCCACCTGTTGGCTCACTCATTTATTCTTTGAGGGCCATCCTGACTCCCTAATCTTGGATCTCTCTTTTTGAGAACTTTCTCCACATATGTTAGTATTAGTTTGTATGTGAAAGTTTTCTTGATCATTACATTTCTTCCCTCTCATTTTCCTCCCCCACCTCCCCAAATTGGATATAAGTTCCTCTCCTCTTATGAATTCCTTTAGCATTTTTTTCTTGTTTCTTTTCTCATGTTATATGTTGTAATGACTTGCCCAGTATCACACACATGTATTTTCAGGCACATAGAAGACTAACTGGGAGTATATTTTAGTCATCTCTGTATCATGTGCTCCGAACACATTATATGCCTTCAAATCATCTTGAAATGAATTGACCAGTAGGTGGAATAATATGCCCCAAACCATTTGACAAGGAAGGGCTTTAAGGATAGGCAACATTGAGCAGAGGCTTGCTGGTATACTTGTAAGCATACCAGATATGGAGACTACTCTGGTAGAATTTGTGCTCTGAGAAAATTAGAATACACATTTGCTCAGACACATTCAGTAGGGCACCACCCAGGCACCACCCAGTTCATCAGTCTCCTGGCCAAGAAGGTCGTTGTTCATGAAGACAGCTAGCCACACTTGGCGTTTACCCTCCTAATCCTTGACGAAATTGCTCAGAGCCATTGAGGCTGGACCAGCCCATCAAACTATTCCCCGAGATGACTTTAAACCCCAACCCAAAAATGTTTCCGGAAGCCTTCTTTAAACCAAATTATAGTTTTGCTTCATTAGTAAAGAATATTTATCTTGAGCACTGTGCTCTTATGGGATCGAATCAACAGCCCCTCCTCCGAAGGTTCGACGGGAAGCACAGGGGACTGTGAGCTTATGTTAACAGGGAGGAACAACTTGGTAAAAGAGGGTGAGGTGGTGTACGCAACTTGAAGAGTGTGATGAATGCCAATGACTTATACATGGAAAGATAGTTGAACTGCTCTTCGTTCTGTTCTAACAACAAAAATAAAATGTTTAAGAAAACACAGTAAAAACACAGGAGGTCTGCCACGGATGGGTTTCTCTAAATATCAGTGGTTCGAATGTTGAGTCAAACTGGAGGCTCCAAGGATTCCTCTAAGGGCCTGTCACACTCTGGATTTATATCTGTGTTCTGACACTCAGATAAGGGCTTATTTAAAAGGTCTACCTACCCTGCCTCGACTCTGGACTAGATGATTTCCTTAACCGTTTCTCATCAGAGCATTAATCTCTTCATGACCCAAATAATTTTCTACTTTGAAGTTTTCGTTGATACCATGTGTCTTCAACAATGGAAGGCATACTGAAATCAAGGGGAACACTTTTTGGAAGTAATATGGATTTTGATATGATTATATAGGACACTTGTGCCCCCTGCTTCTTTAGATGCACATAGTTAAACAGCTGGAATAGCTGCTTCCTTCGAACCTGAAAGGCTACAAATGTCAGTGGGTGAAATATGACCCATGGGTCATAAAACGGCAAAACCTATTGCGGTGCAACAGGAGTAGTCTCTCTACCAATAGTGCCTTACGTCTTTCCTCCCATGTGTTTACCTTTAAACCCCACCCCTTCTCAGACTATAGGGATTTAATCTGTTCTTTACATTTATCTCAATTACATACTTGATTCCAGGAGTTTAACATTTTCTGGCAGTATCATTTTTCTGCAGTATCTACTCTTTAGCTATAAAAGATAAACAGATTGATGGTGCTAATTGGAAAGGATAGAAATCCAGTCAGACTCTATTTTTTTTGTTCTGTGTATGTTTCTCTACTGGGCCCTATGAAGGCTAATTAAAAACAGGAACTATCTAAAACATTAAATGTATATAACATAAATAACAACAGAAATGACAGTTTTCTTCCAATTAGATTATTATCACTTCTAAAGAGATCGTCTACTTCTACAGGTATCCTCAGCCCTAAGTCTGACAGTTTCTCAATTAGGGCGTGAGTAGTACTTTTCCTTTAGGAGCGTTTAATGAATTGGGTGATTTTTTTTTTTAAATTTTGGCCTTGGAGTCCCTATTTTTTTTCTAATTCATTTCCTTTTGGTACACCTTTATGTTACTATTAAGACATTTTAGAAATGTATGTGTGGAGGCTTTCTATGTCTTTCCTTTAAGTTTTATAAAAGGGGTATTACAATTTTTAAAAAAATAGGAAGTGTTGGATTTGATGGGAGCCCTGGTGGTATAGTGGTTATGCATTGGACTGCAATCCACAAGGACCACTGTTCAAAACCCCAAACCACCAGCCACTCCTCAGGAGAAAGATGGGGCTTTCTACTTTCTTAAAGAGTAGCTGTCTCAGAAACTTACAGGAGCAGTTCTACCCTATCCTATAGGGTCATTAGGAGTTGGCATCTACTCGATGGCCGTGAGTTTGGGTTGCGTTTAATATGTTGAAGCTTACTGGGCTATGTAAGCTTTGTACTTTATAGTTTGGTGCGCAGATGTGTTTGGCAGTGATGGTAATATAGTCAAGTGTCAGAATGAGTGGTAGATATTTCAAGTGGTGTAGGAAAGTAGAAAAAGTTTGTTACAAACTTGAGACATCATGAAATGTCCTCTGGAGGAATCCTGCATATTGTGACCCAGGCACTTGCCATACCTTATCTTGAAGCAACAAATGACCAGACTTGTCAAAAAGACTGGTATAGCAAATGAATCATAGAACTTTGAGTTGGAAGAGCCCTAGGAAATCTAGAACAGAAATTCTTAGTTCAGGGTTGGTGCCCCCATCATGACTCTTGAAATTATCTAGACAACCTTGCATATTTGTGAAAGGAATGTGGTTGCTAGTTCTCATTGAATTCCGAAAGGGTGCCACCATCTCTAAGCAGTTAAAGGTCACTGATCTAGTCATAACTTAGGCCTAGGCAAATGGCGTGCTCAAGGTCACGTACCCAATTAGTTGGCAAAAGTGGCCACTGAAAGCCAGGTCTTTTAACTTCTACTTTCTTGTTGATTTCACTACACCCAGCTGAAAGACATGGACAAAGGCACAGGCAGGTTTGTAGCAAGTGGTGGAAACACTAAGCAATCAGTTAGCTGCGTAAGATGGAATCAAATGAATGATGTCTGTAAGTTAAAAAAGGTTAAAAATTAAAGATGGGTTTCACTTGATCTTTTCAGTGTGAACTGATATTTTTGTAGTTGAAATATGTTGCCACTCACCAAAAGATGGTCAGAACTCTGTTTTCTCAGCTGAAGACAAACTCTCTTAGAGATACCGTATATACTCAAGTATAAGCCGACCGGATTATCAGCCTAGTTACCTAATTTTACCACAAAAACTGCATAAAAATGGTGCTGAAAAACTTGGCTTATACACGAGTATATGCGGTATTATCCTTGAGGCTCTTTCTGAAGTTCCCTTTCGACTTGATATGTTTTTTCCGACCTTCGGTGACCTCTTAATTTTCTGCCTAATCAAATAAAAATTACTTTGTCTGATTTGTCAGATCTTGTACTACTCGAGCCTCTTTAGCCAACAGGCACCCTATGCCCCAATCAGACTTGTTTCTTTCTGCATTCTTGTTGCTTCCAAGTCTCCCAAAGATCTTCCTTCCCTACCACTCGTTCTTTCTTCAAGGTGCCTGGTGGCATGGTGGATTATGCGTTGGGTTAGCTTCATGGTCAGCAAGCAGTTCAACACCACTAGCTGCTCTGTGAGAGAAAGACGAGGCTTTCTAGTTGTTTAAAGATTTAGCCACAGAGACCCACAGGGGCAGTTCTACTCTCTCCTGTTGGCTTGCTGTGAGTTGGAATTGACTCAATGGCAGTGAGTGAGTGTCTTTCTTCAAATGGTTCCCCTGCTTCCTGGAATGTCTACTGTTAGCCCTTCTTTATTTCCAGATGCATAGTATAAGGTCCAGCATGTCTGATCTCCTATCAAAGCCTTTGACTCTTGACCATTTTGTTCTTCCTATTGTGTTTATCATGTGTCCTGCCTCTAGGGGCACGCAGTTAGATATTATCAGTGTTTTTCACTGGAAATACTTCAGTGGTTACCTTGGGAATATGGTTGAAAAAGCTCAGGGATGGGACTCTGGAAAGCACCCAAACCCTGTTTCATTTAGAACAACTCCACTTTAGTTTTATATAGTGGCAAGGCTGAATGAGCTTTTATATGCAGTAATAGTTTAGCTACCAAGGGAAAAAAATGGGGAGGGGGGCATTGACTCCATCTTGTATGGTGGTTTACCGCATATGTGTTAGTTCCTAATGGGCAAGGGCCATGACTTTAATTAGTTCATATTCCTACTGTTATTCCTCAGGCAACTGGTATAATTTTGAGCACAAAGTGAACAGTTATGAAATTAATTTACTGATGACATTGTTCAAATTATGAGATAATGCATCACATTACAGCAGAAATTTACTTTAATGAAGAATGCAGAGTAGTATTTCTTGTTTCCCTTTGGGAAAGAAACATAAATTGGTGGAGTTTTCTTCCCATTTGGGTACAAAATCGAATCCAATTGAAAGGTGTATGGTTTACATATACATCCTTAAGTACCACAGTTGGTCACTCAACTTATTAGTGCTACTCAACTGACTTACCTAAAAATCTAGGAGAAAAAAATTAAAATTCGGAAATTGATGTATACTAAAATGCACTTAAGGCAATAACAATAAAAATGGAAAATATCAGTCTTTCAGACCAGTTATTTCAACTTTCTTTTAATTATCAAATCAATTATATAAACTCATAAGGGCCTGATTACTTTAATCAGTGGTGCTATCAACTTGTTAACTCTTGTTTTATTTTGTTCCCCTTCCCCTCCCCTGCCCTTTGCCTGGTTCATTGTCTTCACCTACAGGTGTACTTTCCTGTCGGCTTCCAAAGATTACTAACTTTTAACTATATCATTAAAATTGAACTGCCTTGACTATACCGCTACTCTTACTGCTGCTTCCATTATTGCCTTCTTCAGCCAAATAAGGCTTCCAGAAGCCAAAGAATAGCAAGAGTTAAACATCACTTTTAGAAGCCTTTTCACTATGAATCTTAAGTTAGATGTGCTCACCATTATTTTGCTGCCTGTCCACTTGCTAATAACAATATACAGTGCCCTTATATTTATTCCATGGTATTTTCTTAACAATGCCAAGAAGAAAAACGCTATGGCAAAGAGAATAAAAGCTAAGCCCACTTCAGACAACCCTGGAAGTCCATATCGCTCTGTCACGCACTTCGACTCATTAGCCGTCATAGACATCCCTGGAGCAGACACCCTGGATAAATTGTTTGACCATGCTGTATCCAAGTTTGGGAAGAAGGACTGCCTCGGGACCAGGGAAATCCTAAGTGAAGAAAATGAAATGCAGCCAAATGGAAAGGTTTTTAAGAAGGTAAAGCCTCTCTCTCTCTTTGTGTGTGTGTGTGTCTGTGTGTAATCTTGATATTTAAAGAGAAAGGTTACATTTTGCTTTATCATAAATTTTAAATTTCGAGCACAGTGCATTTTAAATACATTGGCATTCTATATTGGTGCTGAGTGGATTAATTCTCAGAAGATGTTCACTTAAGGACAGATTTAAAGTTCTGTACTTTGTTGGGATCAATTTACTAATATTAGAGGATGTCTTGCTTTAACAGTTAATTCTTGGGAATTATAAATGGACCAACTATCTTGAAGTGAACTGCAGAGTGAACAACTTTGGTAGTGGACTCACTGCGTTGGGATTAAAACCAAAGAATACTATTGCCATATTCTGTGAGACCAGGGCCGAATGGTTGATTACGGCACAGACCTGCTTTAAATACAATTTTCCACGTAAGTCCCTTGTGTTTGGGGAGCATGGGGGAGGGGCTCATATGTTAAAATAGCCTTGTGTTGCTTTTTCTTTCATAGTCGGTGTTAGCCGTTTTTTGCAGTATTATGCTTGTTAAACAGTGCTATGGTTAAACTATCTCCCAATCAAGTTAATGTCTAATAATAGGATGGGAAGTGGCCATTTCATAGATTTAATATAGAATTTGATTTTTTCAATTGGAAGTAAATAATAACTGAAATATTCAGGTTTGGGGATGTTTCTTAGGAAATGACAATATAAAATAATCACTAAAACAAAAAATTTTCCTTAGGGTAATTCTCAATTAGTGCTTCAATATAAGGGTTCTTATTGGACTTCATTCCATTTTATATGTGAAACAAGCATGCCATTAGACTGAGACAGTGAACATAGGTATGCTTCTGCTTCTCAAGCATTCATTTTAGAATTATACAAGAAATAATTTTAAAAAATATTCTAGGACAGTGCCTCTCAGATACTAAGCATTCAATTTGTTCAATGAAATAGTGCAATATACATTTAGGTTTCGTGGAGGAATCAAGAGGCGTAGGGGTTGACGCATTGAGCTGCTAATTTCAAGGTCAGCAATTAGAAACCACCAGCCACTCTGAAGGAACAGTTGAGG
>NW_022111327.1:6401818-6437068 GCF_000313985.2 Echinops telfairi | reverse complement strand
CCCCCCGACAGTTTTACTTGGTCCTGTAAAGGTCATTATGAGTTGGAATCAACTCCATGGCAGTGTGTTTTTTGTTTGTTTGTGTCCAGGAACAGGAAAGTGATCCTTGATCCTCAGAGTTCACTTTCAGTAATCCACAGCTTATGAAAAGTGATGGTTCTTAACCATGTGGCTGCTTCTGTCACCACTGTAGAGCTGGATTTCCATGTCTACTCTGAGTTTAGCAAGTAGCTTTTGGTTCTAAGTGATGTTGGCTTTAGTTTTTAATCTTTGGTGACACCTAGGGAGATCTCCTTGGCCTCTTCAAATTAAAGCATGCAGGCTCTCAATCAGATTGGATAGTGGATACGCTAAAAATCTTCTTGACAAATATTTCTCTTTTTAAATTTGAATTTGATACATTTTATTTTCATACATATGTCAGACATGGGCAATGCTTTCTGGAATTTGGCAAATATTTCTATGATCAATAGTACACCTAAGAGTATGGAGGCTCGTGTTTTAATAAGTGGCTACCGGGGATGGAAAGTGGAAATGGGGAATTACTGGGGGAGGGGTTAGATGGAGCTTCTGTTCAAGGTTGTAGGAAAATTTAGAAATGCATAGTGGTGATGATTGAACAACACAGTACAATTCATGTCACTGATCTATATGTGTACAAAATATTGGAATGGCAAATATTTTGTCATTTATACTTACCACAATTGAACAGAAATCACTTCTTTTTAAAAAAAATCATTTTATTGGGGGCTCGTACAATTCTTATCACAATCCATCCATCCATCCATCCATTGTGTCAAGCACATATGTACATTTGTTGCCATCATCATTCTCAAAACATTTGCCTTCTACTTGAGCCTTTAATATCGGCTCCTCATTTCCCCCCTCCCTCCCCACTCCCCCCACTCATGAACCCTTCATAATTCATAATTTTGTCATATGTTACACTGTCCGATGTCTCCCCCCCCCCATGTCTCTTCTCTGCTGTCCACCCCCCAGGGAGGAGGCTATATGTAGATTCTTGTCATCGGTTCCCCCTTTCCATCCCACATTCCCTCCACCCTCCAGGCATCGCCACTCTCACCACTGGTCCTAAGGGGATCATCTGTCAGAAATCACTTCTTAGAAGTCATTTGGGGATTTTCAAGGCCTTATCTATTCTTTGGCCAATGGAAAAAAATAGGTACCACAAGAGAACCCTGACTCAAATGAAGAGTTCAACTAGACCCTATTGGCTTTGGGACCCTTCATTGGCTGATGTTTGGCTAGTTGTGATACTTGCATTATTTCTGAGTTCCTTCAGGTTTTGAGAATTAGAATCCTGAAAATTTATCAAGAAAACTTGGGGGTAGCAAAAAAGTTTGAGACAAGTGTGACAGGTAATGGCAAAGACTATGGGATCAAATTAAATTACTAAATGTATTTGTAAGTTTATGTATCATTAAAAACTATATTAAATACCATGGTATTTTAGGAGGTATTTACTTTTGTTTTTCTCATTTCTTGTGTAGTTGTGACTTTATATGCAACGCTTGGCACAGAAGCAGTAGTTCATGGGCTCAATGAATCTGAAGCTTCCTACCTGATTACTAGTGTTGAACTTCTAGAAAGTAAGCTTAAGGTAAATATAAAATGGACTTCTTTTCTCTTAATTCATGGCAGTGTTTCTGGTAGGAAAGAAAAATGGCTGCTGATTTAGCTTTTAATTTAGGGCCCAACTTAATAGCTGGGTTTTCTTTGTGCTCAACAGCCTGCACTGTCGGAGGTCATCTGTGTGAAACATATCATTTATGTGGACACTAAGGCCGTCAATAGAGCAGAGTACCCTGCAGGATTTGAGATTCACAGCATGCAATCCGTGGAAGAATTGGGTTCCAAGCCAGAAAACGGTAAGAAAGACAGTTAAAATAAAATGTTGAATGTATTCAAAGTTAAATTTTTTTTCTTTTGGTAGTAACACAAGTGAACATGCTTAGTTTTTTATTTAAAAATGTTTTAATAAAAACAGTCAAGATTGCTTTTCCCCCTTTCTCTGTAATAAATTGTTTAGAATTTACCAAACAATTGAGATATACTTAGTGGTTCAGACTTGGTGGTAAAGACCAAACCTACTCATTCTTTCGAGTCTCTTCTCACATATAAGGACCTGTAGGAGAGCATAGGACTGCTCCATGGTGTTTCTGAGACTGTCGACCTTTATGGAGCAGACAGCTTCCCCTTTCGCCCATGCAGTGGCTAGTGGATTTGAACTGCTGACCTTGCTGGCAGTTGCTTTAAAACGTTAATTAAAAACAAACAAAAACAACCAAAGCCACACAACAACCATCCATTTTGAGCCGCATGCGAGCAAAAGATCTCAGACCTTTCATTCAGTCCACTTGTTTTTTAATGCTTAATGCTTGTAGACCTTAATGATGTTTCAGAGGATGCAAATCTGGTTAGTGACCAAGATTACATGTTTGGATTTATCAGGATGGAGAGCTGAATAAATAATAACTCAATTTGAATGGTTTCCTTTCTCTTATTAATGTGAAGGTCATAATACCCTACTAGCTGAAGAAAGAATTTATCCAGAAGAAGAAAATGTTGGTCATGATTACTTAACTTCAAATATTTATTACTAGTGACCGGACATGCATTTATAATAATAACAGGTATAGATATCACTCCCCACTAGGTGTCAAGGATGGAAGAAAGTCTTGAGATTTTTACTCACCTGCAAGCTAACAAGTGAGCCAGCCAGAGTTTCAGAAAGACACAAGGGTCCTGGGTCAAAGTTGCTTGGTGGTTAACAGCCCAGTGTGTTGCCCCCCCCCTCCCGTGTTGGATCAAAGTTTCTTAATTGAAGCAAGAGCACTCAGTCAGTACTCAGAAGATCAGCATTTGTGGTGCCTCCCTGCACCCAGTTTCTCCAGATCTATGAGAAGAAAGCCAAGTGATACCTGTGTACACAGTGGGGGATTGTGTCACAGAACAGGGGAACCCTGGGCTTACAGAACCCAAGTCTCATATTATAGGCAGTAAGCATGCTTCCCCTTTGCCTGGGAGGGAGATGCGCTCTTTCTTTTCCAAAGCTATTCACTGTGAAAACTTCCTTGAAAAGATAGTCCAGAGCAAAGGGCGGTCAGTGCCTCTGCGTGAAGAATGTGCAGAAATGCAAGAGACAGAGAACTGTCTCCCAACATCAAGTTGTCCCTCCAAGATTGAGGAAAGCCTGGTAGGAGTCTGTTGCTAATTCTGATAATTCACTAATGGGTATATAGCAGAAAAGTAGAGGTAAATAATTTACCATGACCAAGTGGGATTCATACCCGAGATGCACAGATGGTTCGACATTAGAAAACCAATCAATGTAATTCACCACATAAATAAGACAAAGAACAAGCACCACATGATCATTTCAAGAGCTGCAGAAAAAGAATTCGACAATATCAACACTCATTTCTGATAACAACAAAAGAATGGAAACAGAAGGGAAATTTATCAACACAGCAAAAGTCATATATTAAAAACCAACAGCCAATAGCATGCTTACTGAGGAAAACTGAAAGCATTTCCCTTAAAAACAGCATAACTCTCATTCAAAATCATATTGGAAGTCTTAGCCAGAACCACTATTCAACAAAAAGAAGCCAAGAAATGCAATTGGGCAAAGAAGAAATAAAACTCTCACTATTTGCTGATGATATGATCTTCTAGCGAGCCCCCCCCCCCAAGACTCCCTGAAAAGATTGTTTGAAACAGTCAAGGGATTTGGGAAAGTAGCAGGGTATAAGGTTAGTAATCAAATATTATTAATTTTTTGATTCCTGGATACTAATGAAGCGAGCTCCGAAAAAAGATATTAAAAAAAAAATCACAACTTTTTGCAACACAAAAGGTGAACTACTGAGGAGTAAACCCAAACAAACAAAACTACAGAATACTACCACACGAAACAAAAAAAAAAAAGACCTCCCTAAATGGAAGAATATTCTGTGTTCATGGATAGTGTGATAGGTTTATTGTGCCAACCTGGCAAATAAGAATATATGGGATTACGTCTACCTTACAAATCTGGCTAGACCAGAGGATATATATTGGTACAGATAGGAACTGGAAACACAGGAAATCCAGGACAGATGATCCCTTCAGGACCAGTGCTGAGAGTGGCAATACCGGGAGGGTGGAGAGAAGGTTGGGTAGGAAGGGGGAGCCGATTACAAGGATCTACATATAACCTCCTCCCTGGGGGATGGGCAACAGAAAAGTGGAAGAGGGGAGATTTCAGACAGTGTGAGATATGACAAATAATAATTATAAATTATCAAGGGTTCATGAGGGAGTGGGGAGCGGGGAGGGAAGGGGGGAAGAAGGCAAATGTTTTGAAAATGATGATGACACCAAGTGTACAAATGTGCTTCACACAATGGATTGTGATAAGAGTTGTACTAAGCCTCCAATAAAATGATTTAAAAAAAGAAAATGAGCTGTTTTCAGTATGCTAAAAATTATACATGTATTTTAATTAAAAAATTCAACAATGTAAAAATTCGAGAAAAAAAACCCACCACCACCAACAAAAAGAGCATGTGGGATTAATAAGGTCACAGATTGGAAGGCAAAGAGGCAAATGGTTTGGCGAGCCCTGTCCCCCCACCTTGCTATCTGGTAATCACACTAGTGTGCGGCTGCCTTAGTTAGTTCTCTGCCTCAACTTGTGAGCTACATTACCTGTGGGACACCTAACCAATGGATTGTGTAGCTAGAGCTTGAGGTTTCTTCAAGACCTGCTTCCCAACCCTGCTGGTGTATACCTTGCTTGAGCTTGGGACTGTTGGATGCTGTCATCTGACTGACCATTGGTAACCTCCCCTGCTGTTTTCAGCCTGTGGCCAGACTACCTGCATTGCTCTACAGAAGACTCAGCTGTCTGCTTCCTTGACCTTGGACCCAAAAGCCCTCATGAGTTAAAGGACTTCCAGTACATAAACTGTTTCACGGAATTGAGTTGAACTGAGTCCTCTGTACCGCTGTGTGAACTAGAAAACTGTTATATTCCTTCATGCTGTGTGTGTGTTTGTGTATATATACATATATAAAATCATAAGCTGGGTTTTGTTTCTCTAGAAAACCCAGTCTAACATAGATAGGCAGGCTTAAAATGTGAAAATGCTAATATTATCTAGAGCAATGTATAAACATAATGCAAAATCCCAATTTCATTCTTCAAAATAATGGGAAACCTTATCACCAACTTCATATGGAGAGGAAAGACACCTAGGATAAGCAAAGAACTCCTTAAAAAGGAAGAACCAGGTGGGAGGCCTCATACTACCCAACCACAAAACATACTGTATAGTCACAGTAGTCAAAATAGCCTGGTACTGGTACAAAGATAGATGCAAAGACCAATGGAACAGAATACAAAACTCAGAATTAAATGCATCCACCTACAGGCAACTAATCTTCAACAACTATCAAATGGGATAGGGACAGTCTTTTCAACAAATGGTGCTGGAAAAACTGGATCTCCATATACAGAAGAGACAGGACTTATATCTCTCGCCATGCACAATAAAATGAACAAGATGGCTTAAAGTCCAAAATGTAAATGCCAGATCTATAAGGATAATCAATGAGAAAAGCAGGACAAATTTAAGGACCCTATTGCAGGGCAGACACATACTACCAAGTATAATGAAGTGGAGAACAAAATAGATGAATGGGACCTACTAAAAATAAAGCACTTATGCATATAACAAGACGTCTTCAAATGGTCAAAGTCCATTTGCAGGGTCCACACATAGATTAAGCCTCTGATGAATTTCCTCTGACCATACTCAGATGTGAACAGACCTATGATCAGATAGAGAGCATTGTAAAGTTGATAATGGCAGTTGTAAATAGGTTAAAATGAACTCCCTCTTGACCCGTTTCAGATTGGTTCTAGTTTTTAATATTTTCTACTTTCTTTTCCATTGAGGTTTTTCCTCTGTTTTATGTTTTTGTTTTTCTGTATATGCAATACAGGATAGGCAAACCTATAGAGACTGTAACTGAATTAATGGTTTCTTGAGGGTATGGCAGGTGAGATTAGGGAAAGTGGGAAACTAGTAACAATGACTACAAGAAAGGAAAAAAGTTCTAAAATTGATTATGGTAATGATTGTACAAGGCTTCTTGATATGACAGCTATTGAGTTGTATGATATCAATTATATGCCAACCAAATTAAAGACTTCATCAAAAGAATAAAATGAGAGCCCACAATGGACAAGGGTCTAATTACCAAAATCTATAGAATTCTGCAGCACCTCAATGAAACATCACAGTGTTATATGATTGAAATAAAATTTGTATCGGTTCCTTGAGTGTAATAAATCTGCATTTCGGTACAAAAAAAAAAGGTAAGCAGCAAGTGACCAATTAAAAAGTGGGCAGAAGCATGACCAGACAATTCACCAAAAATGACACTCAAATGGCTACCAAACACACAAAAAAGCTCCTGATCACTAACCATCTGGGAGATGCTAATCAAAACAATGATGGGATATCACCTTATAACCACAATGATAACCCAGTTCATAAAAACAGAAAACAACAAATGCTGTAGAGGATGTCGAGAGATTGGAACTCTTATACCCCGATGTGGGCTTATAACATGTGCATCCATTGTGGAAAGTGACTTGGTGCTACCTAAAACAATGGAGTATAGAAAAACCACAGGCCCCAGCAATACCTCTGCTAGACAGATACCCCAAAGACACACATCTGTATGCCCTTATGTACATTACGGCACAGTTCACAATGGCAAGAACCTGGAAACAGCCCACACACCCAGCAGTGAAGAATGGATTTAAAACTCTGGTACATACACACAATAGAACACCAGTCAACCAGTCATCCCGAAAATTCCATGATGAAACCATGGCATGGGTAAACCTGGAATGCATTATGCTGAGTGAAATTAGCCAATCACAAAGGAACAAATTTTGTATGAGACCAGTTACCATAAAAATAAAGACAAAGACAGGCTTCTGTTCTCAAGTCTTCGAACTTCTATTCTAGTTTCCCAGGCAACAAGGTAGTGTGCCTGCCTAGAGCTGGGGAACCACGTACCACCCCCTATTTGTCCATCTTTAAAAACGTGATGGGGGAGGCCTCACCTCAACTGGCTCAATTTCCCATGACGCAGGGAGAGGAGAGAGTTCCTGCTATATAACATTATTCTATAGTCACCCCCAATTAACGGACATTTCTATAACAACGATTAGTGAACCTTATTGGAAATCCATATCAAGAGGGGGTGAGGTGGGGCAGGCCGGAGCTATCTCAGAGATAGCAACTACATTTCATCAGTGGGCAAACCAATACTTAATTAAATCAAATCGTGAAGCAATTGTTTCTTGACTTAGTCTCCATCTAGGCTTATTTACTTCTAAAGACTATGTGGTGTCATAGATTAAGTGTTGGATTGCTAACTACAAGATCAGCCATTTACACCCACCAGCCACTCTGTGAGAGCAAGAGGAGGCCATCTGCTCCTGCAAGGATGAATGGTGCTACTCTGCCCTGCAGGGTCACTGAAGGTCAGAATCAACTCAATGGCAATGAGGTTTTTGGTGTGAACTTTTCCGCCAGAGAATTCTCCACTCTTTGATTTACACCATGTCAGTTTTGGCATCCTTATGGGACTCACATCGTATTCTCCTCCCAACTCCCCCCCCCCCAAGAAAAACACCCCAGTTTTATTGGCAAGTAATATACAGATCATATAATTCAATAGTTCAAGCATTTAATCATACCAAGGAGGTATTGTACCATCACCCCCACGTTTTAGAACAACTGCCCTCCCATGGTTAAATCGTCTTTAAGATGAGTTGTGCAATCACAGTTTGTTCTAGTGCTCCCTGCCCCTCCCGTCTTCATTAGTGACTCCTGAGAAGATTGTTTGCGTTTGGAGAGCAAAAAGGAGGCTGAAGGAGAAGCAAGAGCTAAGCTGACGGGACAGGAGCAAGGCTGAAGGGTGGATGGGGTGAGGGTTCTCAGTGAAATGCTCGTCCGCCAGCCCTTGCTACCTTCGGAGAAGGAGCAGGTATCTTGCGATAGAAAACAAATTTCTGAGTCCAGCTTTCCTGGCCTCTTTCTCACGAATAGGTTTCTCTTTTCTTGAAACATCTTCCTCAAATAAACCCGTAATGATCATCCTGTGTCCTCTGAGCAAAGATGTCAGGATTACTCCTTTGAAATCCCAAACAGCAGTTGACACAACCTTCTGAGCCGATCTTTCTGCCCAGATTATCACTGGTCCAGCAGATCCCCTCCGAAGCTCCTGTTTTAATTGGACTTTGGTTTGAAAGCTAAGACAAGTATACTATAAAAAATGTTTTATCGGCAACTATCCACTAATCACAGACATGTTTAGACACACTTTGTTTAGAATAAACCATTGAATGTATGAACTGGAATCAATAGCGATATTTTTTTATGTACTTTCTTGTGGGTATTTCAAATAAAAGTGCAGACACATATACAGGGAGGCCTTAAAAAAGTTTGTGAAGAGATTCCCTTGTCTTGTAGTGCCATTTTCCCACAAACTTTTTGAAGCTCTCTTGGTGTATGTATGCTTTCATTTGATATATACATATGCATATATGAATTTATTGACTATAAATACAATGCATTAAAATAGCCATGTAAAAGTAAATGTTATTGTTAGGTGCCATGGAGTTGGCTGTGCATGAAACATGGCGGAAAAATGCATATATAAACTAAAATGGATCGCAAAACTCTCAAGTGGAATTCATGAAGCCCCCCAGCCCATGCTACATACCCAGAAATGTCAAGAAGAGGGGTGCTTTCTTCTAGGCTGGAGTGATGAGAAAAACACTACTTGCACACACACACACACACACACACACACACACACACGGATAACAAACTTTGACACCTGTTTTTGTTTAGATCATCAAGAGAGTATTTTTTTCGAGTGGTTTGTCCTCATACCAAAATCTATATCATCTTTGTTCAGTGGTGTAAATTCTAAACTAAAAGTGTGGTGCTTTTTAAATTTTCCTTTAGCAAGCGTCCCTCCCAATAGACCGACCCCTTCAGACTTGGCCATTGTGATGTACACTAGTGGGTCTACTGGCCGCCCCAAGGGGGTGATGATGCATCATCGCAATTTGATCGCCGGCATGACAGGCCAGTGTGAAAGAATCCCAGGACTCGGGTAAGAGCAGTTTTCAACTTGCTAAGAACTCCTGTTGATCATTCTCGAAACAGGGAGATGGCAGTGTAAAGTGCTGGAGGTTTTCAATTAGGAAAACCTTTTTAAGAGTGACTTAAACGTTTCTCATAATGTCTGCCTTGAGTGCTGTACGCTTTTTTTTTTAGTCATTTGATTGGGGCTCATACAACTCTTATCACAATCCATCCATCCATCCATTTGTACATTTGTTGACCTCATCATTCTCAAAACATTTGCTTTCTACTTGAGCCCTTGGTGTCAGCTCCTCATTTTTATCTCTCCCTCCCCTCTCTTAAGAACAATCTAAATGATATCAAACTGACACCAGCCACTCAAATGATGAGATGATAGAAAACTTAGGGACAGCTAGTATATGTTAATGGGGGAGTAACCACTCGGACAGGGGGGTTGAGAAGGGTTGGCACGAGGAGGTTAGAAAAGTCAGAGTGAGCATGCGCAACTCAGAGCGTAATCAACGTCACTGAATTGTTGCGTTGCCATCGGTTCTGCTTTGTTGATTCTCCATCACAAAATAGAAATTTAAAAACATGTTTCTCTCTCATTTTTTTTTTTTTTGGTAGACCAAAGGACACATACATTGGCTACTTGCCTTTGGCTCATGTGCTCGAATTGACAGCAGAAATATCTTGCTTCACCTATGGCTGTAGGATTGGCTATTCTTCTCCACTTACGCTCTCAGACCAGGTAACAAACTTTGTTTTTGCTATTATGAATTAATGGAGCAGATAATCAATTTTACATTCACCAGTTCATACACGTTTTGTTTCAACTCATCCATTGCAGCCCACTCAGTGTACTCTTACATCCTGCATTCTCCTTGGGTTTCCCATTGCTGTTCCTAATCCTTTCCTAACCCTCTGAACTTGGTCCTTTTAATCTTAAAATGGTTGATTATTCTAACCCAGGTGGATTCCACTCCAGACCCGATGTTGTGACTAAGGGCTATAGTCTTAGTTGAGGTTCCCCAGGCTCTTTCCGACCAGTTAGCCTGGTCCTTTTTAGAATTTTATGTTGTATATGTTTTTCTCCCATGCTTTTTCTACCACTGAAAGATACTAGGATAAAACACTAAAGCACCTTTATTTCTGAGTTGTAGGATCTGATAGGTGTAGAGCAGTAGAAACAGTTTTTTTTAGAAATACTTTTTAAAAACAAGATAAAATTATGTGTAGAAAGAAAATGATTGTGATGTGGGTGCCACATCTAACCTCCTGCAGCTACACAAGGGAAGAAGAAAATAACCACTAGCTAATGATGTTGGCCATGAGGCTGAGGCCAGACATGCTTCCACCATCCAGCCAGCCTTCCTAAGACACTCTCAGCTTCTCCACTGGGCTTCCTAACTCATTGCAATGGCCTTAACAGAACTCTGAGACAATACGATTGTGGGGTTTATTTAGGAAATTAACAGGTTAAAAATACTCAGCTATGCAAGCAGCTCTCTCTCTGTTTACCCTACTAGCCTTGTGCAATGGTACAGAGCTCTTTTAGGACTACAAATAAATGTCCAAATGGTATGCTACTCTTCCACAAGCTTCTGCACAAATCTAACTGCCCCAGGTAAGTGCCTGGAGGCATCCCCCTCTGCAAGCCTAAAGGCACTCGACTTTCCTTGCTCTGTGAGCTGAGAAGTCCACCAGTGGGCCTCATGCTTCTTCTGTTCCTGCTTCTTTGATGCCACAACTGTCTCCTTGCTCTTCTCTCAATGACAGTGAGATCCATCCACCCTTCCTGTGTTTAAGATGGCTCCTTTTATACCCAACAGGATGTCCAGTACAATTAACCTTATTGACAGTCACAGTTCAATCACAAAGGCCTATCAGTATCTGCCACCCCCCACCTCACTTTTCCTACCGTGACCCATTAGGAAAGTGCCCTTTGGTGCAAGTCACAAAGACAATGGCTAGAACAGCCATATTAAGTAATTCAGTGCACTGCACTTGTGGAAAAAGCCACATTAGAATACATTTCTGAATAGATTGTTAACCATTCACTGACCATGTTTTTAATAAGGTGGTTTTCAATGTGTTTATATTTTCTTTAATATAGTCCAGCAAAATTAAAAAAGGAAGCAAAGGTGATTGTACTGTCCTGAAGCCTACACTTATGGCAGCTGTCCCGGTGAGTATATAATGATATGAATATGAACCAGAAGAGTGTTGCTACAAATAGCTTATTGCTTGCACTTGAACTTTAGGGGGGAAAGTAACCCTCTGAGATACTTTATGCATTAAAAGAATCATCTAAGTTCATTGAAAATATGCCCCATATGTTCCTTAAAAATCTGAGATGCATATTAGGAAAGAGGGAATGCATAACCTGTTAGCGTTTGCAAATCCACCTGAAAATTTGGCTTTCCGCTCCTGTAAAGATTTATAGCCTATGAACCAAAGACGAAACAAACCCACTGCCCTCAAGTCAAAACCAACTCACAGTGACCCTCTAGGACAGACCCCGGTGGGTTTCTGAGACTCACTCTTTATGGGAGTAGAAAGACTCAGCTTTCTCCCTTGGAAGATCTGGTGGTTTTGAACTGCTGACCTTGAGGTCAGCAGCTAAATGCATAACCTTTTCTGCCACCGGGCTCCTTTTAGGTCAGAGTAGTTATTGCCTTTTTATTTTGAGTTGCTATAGAAACTGAAAAGACTAGCAAAGAAAGTTTAGAAATGGGAATGAAAGGCTTTTTGGGGACTAAAAAACAATAAAAGCATATTAATAGTAGAGGAAGACTGGTGGTTAGTGGGTTATGAGTTGGGCTACGAACTGCAAGGGCAGCAGTTGAAACCCAGCAGCCACTCTGTGGGAGAAAGGTAAGGCTTTCTGCTCCTGTAGAAATTGATAGTCTCTGAGACCCCAAGGGCCTGGCTATGGTCTTACGTGGATTTTAGTATGTAACGTGCTTTTATCTCAATCCCACCCCAAGGGGATTCTCACTTAATCTTTCCCAAAGACTCTACTACATACATGGGTCATGCTTTTCCCAATTTTTAAAGAAAGAAACATTTCTGAGATCACACATTCCATAGGTGATAAGAGGCCAAATTTGAACTCTGCTGATCAGATTCCAGAGACTTCTTAACTCATCAGTGTGTAAGCAAGCAAACACAGAACCCTGTTGCTGTCCAGCCATTGCCTACTCACAGTATTCAGATTATGTATTCAGATTAGAATGGGGTTCCATGAGGGTTTTCACTGGCTATAATCTTATGTAGATCGCCAGGACTTTCTTCCACAGTGCTGCTGGCTAGATCTGAATTGCCAACCTTTTGGCTTGTGGTGTACTACAATTTAGATATTTTTTTTGTCAAGACAATATATAGCCTCTACTACCACATAGAGCCAGCCTCCCTGATAAACTGGACCAGAGAAGGAAAGAGGAGGAAAGGCTATGGTCTCAAGGAAGTAATGTCTGAATTTCATCTTAAAGGAAGAGCAGCTATTAGCAGATACACAGTCTGTCTTGCACTTGCCTACCCGTTGACCATTCTCTGCCCTAAGTTTGTGCCTTGGAAACCTGATGTCTATGGGTGACTCACCAGAGTTACCAAAGCTTGCTTTCTTATTTTCACTTGGATTCAGCTAATTGGACATATTCACCAGAGACCAGAGAGAGGCCTGCAACTTTATTTATTACTTTTGCTCTTTCCTGCTGACCTGCAGTTCCCATGGCTACAGACCACAGTTGACTTTCAATAACAGGGTCCTTTCCATTCCCGTGTAAAGCTAGTTTAGAGTACCCCTGTTGCTAGTCCTTTGGTTGCTTCACCATGCCACAATGGTTACCTTAATGTCTCCCAAACCAAAACCAAACTCACTGCCATCCACTTGATGGTGACTCACAGTGAGGACTTGTGGGACAGGCTAGAACTGTCCCTGCCACTAAGAATCCTGTTGGCGTAGGTAGTGGTTATACGCTGGGCTACTGTCCAAAGTTTGAAACCGCCAGCCACTCCTTGGTAGAAAGAAGGAGCTGTCTACTGTTGTAAACAGTTATAGTTTTCGAAACTCACAGGGGCTGTTCTACTCTGTTTTACAGGGCTACTATAATGTCTCCTACACCTCTGTAAATAAGCCCTTACTTTATTTTTAACAGAGAATTTTCTGGATAGAATGTGTTTCTAACTTACCATTTAAACTCGAGTATAAACCAACCCGAATCAGCCAAGACACCTAATTTTACCACAAAAACTACATTAAAAATGTGCTGAAAAACTCGGTGTACACACAAGTATGTGCGGTATTTTGTTTCCTGGGTCAGAATAAAAGATAAATTTTCTGTTATCAAGTCAATTCTAACCCATGACAGCCCTGTAAGACAAAGTTTAACTGCCTCATGGGATTTCCAAGGCCACATCTTTCTCAGACTACCATCTGCCTATAGGTTAGAGTGCCTTAAGAATCTCATTTATAGCCATTTATCGAGTCCAGTGCTAAGTCATTTAGATACACCAAACCACTCTGAAGTGATGTTATAGGTGATGTGATAGGAGTCAGAGAGAGTCCATTTGAGTACTGTAAGATACACATTGTGAGAAGTCAGAATAAATGACTACTTTAGATAAGCATGGCTCACCTGAACATCTTGTAATGCTTCCTCACTGACTCACCAGTTGATTCTGACTCACAGCGACCCCTGTAATGAATGCTAGGTTGTGGTAATGGGTGACTTGAATAACCTTGGCAATTCTTTGCAAGTGTATTGTGTTCCTTACTTAGTGGGGCCTTTTCCAGGCCTGTGATTACAGATTACCATCTAGAATGTCAAGGAGTAGTGGGAGTATTTCTCACGTCTGTCTCCCATTTGCTCAATGGAGATAAAAGAGCCTCCAGGGAACTCTTGGGATTTCTTAGTCACAGAGATAGACAGTTATGCAATGGGATACCTTGTGTGGACTGGGAAGAAAACAATAGCATTATACAAGGCTGAAATGCCTAGTAGCCTTCTAAAGGGAAGCCCTATGCTTCTCTTATTTTGGAGTGTTTCTCTTCAAACCGTAAATTTTCACTTTGTAAATTTAATAGTACAATCACTACAAGTGAATCATCGCTATTTTTGACTTAAATATCTCTATATAAGTAAGGAGTCCCCGAAGAGCCCTGATGGTGCTAATGTATTACTCATTGGACTGCCAACCTCAACGTCTGCAGTTCAAACCCACCAACTCCTCCTATAAATATTTCCAGCCTCGGAAACCCTTGAGAGGGTTTCCATGAGTTAGAATTGACTTGATGGCAGTGGGTTTTTGGTAAGAAGCTTCATGGCTAAGTGCTTGGATAGTAACAAAAAAGGTTCATACTTTGAACCCACCCAGCGAGAGGCCCCTTGGAAGAAAGACCTGGTGGCTTTCTTTTTAATAGCCATTTTAAAAGCCCATGGAGCACAGTCATGCTTTGAAACACATAGGGTCGCCACAAGTCAGAATTGACTCAGTGACAATCATTTGGGCATTTATAAACTGTACTGTTACACATCTTTTCAGATTACTGAATATTTTGCTTACATTGTAGGAAATCATGGATAGAATTTATAAGAACGTTATGAGCAAGGTCCAAGAGATGAACTATATTCAGAAAACTCTGTTCAAGATAGGGTACGATTACAAATTGGAACAGATCAAAAAGGGATATGATGCGCCCCTTTGCAATCTGTAAGTACACTCTGCGTGGGATCCTTTAAATCTTTGTTTTTAAATCTGGAAGATGTGTATGTTCCTGGCAGGTCTAATTCCATTCTGAGTGCCACCACCATAATAAGCTTGAATTTCTTTTTTATTCACGGATTTACTAACCATGTATATTTAAGGTGTAATGATGAAATTTGGTCTCAAGGAGGCAAGCGAGAGTGGACTTGTTGAATCAAAGTATTTGAGTTTTAAAACCATATTAAAGAAGAAATGAACAATGAGTGCCAGGAAGAAGCTTCTAGAATTGACTGTGGTTATAATTGTACAACTCTTCTTGATATGATTGAATTAATGAGTTATGGCATATGGCAGGTAGATGAAGTGCTAATAACACTGTTTGAAAAAAGAATAAATGAGCCATAAACTTTGAGTGGCTATGCAATAAAAATTTTTTAAGTGAGCCTTTACTTCAGGATTTATCATGCTTGAAGGTTTCTGATTTATTTATGACAGAGTATAGTTAGTGTTTGAAGCAATGTTGTTTTAAATATGCAAGGGGATGATGAAGTATTTCTCATTAGCAAAGGAGGTAAGATAAGTGATTATAGGTTCTGAAGAGAATGTGCACTTTCTTTTCTTTTTTTTTTCTTTTTGTACTTTCCTTTCTCACTTTCTTGACATTTACCTTCTTGTCTGGTGCATCATTGCAACTTGCAGACGGTGCGCATTCTCTGGCCTTCTGAAGAATTTTTCCTGGCAATTTTTCTAGGTGCTACTAGCTGTTTGTTTGTTTCACTTCCTCATCAACTTGTTTCTGAACTTTTGGCTACACGAGCAAAGCTGAGAAATCCTTCCCAGAGCATGTGAACTCTGTGTTGGTAAGAATGATGTGTCTTTGTACTAAGATCGTCCTTTCCCCCTTTTGTCCAGGATACTGTTTAAGAAGGTGAAGGCTCTGCTAGGAGGGAATGTCCGTATGATGCTGTCGGGTGGAGCCCCCCTGTCTCCACAGACACACCGATTCATGAATGTCTGCTTCTGCTGCCCTGTGGGCCAGGGCTATGGACTGACAGAATCATGTGGTGCTGGGACCGTTACCGAAGGTATGCATTTTTCAAGTGGCAAATCATTCTTCATTAATGGCAGTGATTCAAGTCCATTTGCCTGACCTTTGGCAAACTATATAGGAGCCCTAGTGGCACAGTGGTTTAGTGCCAGGCTGCGATCTGCAAGGTAAGCAGTTTGAATCCGCCAGCCACTCCATGGGAGAAAGATGAAGATTTCTACTCCTGCAGAGTTATAGCCTCAGAAACCCACAGCAGCAGTTCTACTCTGTCCTACTGGGTCACCTTGAGTCGGAATCTACTCGATGGCAGTGAGTTTGGTTTGGGGTTTTGTCAAACCATAGTCATTTGGTATGCAGCATCAGAAGTAAGACATGCAAACCTACATAATTTTCATTTTATAGAATTTAAATGAGTATCACCCATGCTTCGTAATTGCCTATATCGCAATGCCAGCCCTCAAAATCCTGTCTCCTTCACTGTGCGGAAAGTGTGTCTGGTCTGCCTCATGCACAATGGGGTGAAACGCAAAAGGAGTGCGACAGGGCAGCGAGGGGAGCAAAGTAGCCAAGTCCCTGAGGAATCCTGAAAATAGACTTCTGACTCGGGGGACAGGGCTGGGCACCTTATCTGACCTGATTGGAAAACAATCATAAAGGTCATCAGACAGACCTGGAACTGTCTTTCAGGGTTTTTTTGTTTGTTTTTCCTTTTTCCCTATGTGTATCTATATAAGATCGGCAGAACATACAATCAATCCCAAGGAGAAAACAAAACGACTAGTGTTCCCTGAGGGACATGGGAGAGGACAGGGCGTGGAGGGGGAGCAGGGAGCCAGTAAACTCAGGGATGAGGAAAATCAAGAGATCTGAAAATGATGACAAGGAGGCCTGGTGGTGTTTGATCAAGTGCAGTGTATTCCAGAGGAATTACTGAGAGCCAAGTGGAAGGTGAGCATGACAGTGGGACAGGAGGAAGATGAAAGGAGATAGAGGAAAGAAGTAGGAAGCAAAAGCTATTTATAGAGGTAGAGCTATAGACATGTATGTATGTAAATATATTATAATTAAAGGGATAGAGGCCAATGTACATATATTTATATGCTAAGTATGAAGATAACAGATGGACTTTGGGCCTCTCCTCAAGGCCTCCCTAAACATAAGAACACTTTATTCTAATAACCTGGCGTTCTTTGATACCTTCCCAACATGATCACCGAAGAAAAAATGGGTGCATAAGAAATGTGGTGAAGAAAATGGATGGTGCCTGGCTATCAAAAGATAGGTCTTAAAGGCTTGAGATTAAATAAGCAGCCCTTTTGCAGGGAAGCAAGTAATTCCACTAGGAAGAAGCACACGAGCCTGTGTGATCATGAGGTGTTGATGGTATCAGGCATAAGGTATCAATAGATCCAAAACAAACAATTCTGTTGATGTGAGTGAGAGGGGTTGGAGTGGAGACCCAAAGCCCATCTGTAGACAATTTAACATCCCCCACAGAAGGGTTACAAGGCAGGGATCATTCAACCTGGGTACAGTATAGCACCGACAAAATGCACATCATTCCTCTAGTTCCTGAATGCTCTCTCCCCCCACCCCCACCCCACTACCATGACCTAATTCTAGCTTACAAATTGGGCTAGACTGGAGTACACACATTGGTACAGGTAAGATCTCTTAACACATGGAATTCAAGACAGATAAAACCCTCAGGAAGAGTAGTGGGAGTAGTGATATCATGAGGGAAGGGGGATGGTAGGTGTGGAGGGGGGGGAGGGTAAACCCATCACAAGGTTGGATATATAGCCCACCCCCTAGTGCGACAAATAATAGAAATGAGGGTGAAGGGAGACAGCGGACAGTGTAAGACACGAAATAACAATAACATATAATTGATGATTGGATTCAGAAGGGTGGGAAGGTGGAGCAGGGAGGGAAAAAAGAGGAGCTGACACCAAGGGCTCAAGTAGAAAGAAAATGTTTTGGAAATGTTGATGGAAACATGGACAAGTGTGCTTAATACAATTGAATGATGGATTGTCATAAGATGACAATGAAATGCTAAATTAAAAAACCTTCCTTGGAAAACTGGGCTTCTAGGATCAAGTTAGCACTTTTATGCTACCTCTGACTCTGCTTCTTTTTTTCTTTCTCTTTCACCTTTTACTTTTAATGATCTTATAACAGGATTTATGATATGATCTGATGCCATTCTTGCAGAGCAGTTAGTAGTGGAGCCCTGCTGATGTCGTAGGTCATGCGTTGGGTTGCTAACCATTGGCCACTCTGAAGGAGAAAGGCGAGACTTTCCATTCTTTTAAAGGGTTACAGCCTTTAAAACCCAGAGGGACAGGTGGAATTGAGTAGATGGCAGTGAGATTTCTTTTCTTGTCATTGTTTGGGTTTTGGTTTAGGTAGTGGTAGACAGCCACTATCTAGTTTGGGTCTCCGGGTGGTACAGATTGGTGTTTCTGTGGTCCATAATGGCAGCCTTGAAATTTTGAACCAGATAATTCTTTGTTGATGGGGAAAACCTCCTCTGTATTGTAGGATGTGTGGCATCCAGATGCCAATTAAGAGAATGAAACACATCGCCAAATATTACCACCCTAGAATGAGAACCAAACAAAAAATGTATTTTAATTATACTACATTCAGCTAAAAGTCATTATGTCTAAAATCAGTGTCAACATACCAGCACTAAAGGCATTCAGGGTATTAGCTTTTGAAGTCATCCCTTGAACTTTCATCAAGTCTTGCCATTTCCTTGGTAGGTTGTGCCTTTCCCTCCTCCTTTTATTACCTCACACTTATCTGTGTCTGTCTGTCCTTTTGAATTCCTCGTGCATGCCTTCTGTTCAGTGCACTGGCTCAAACCCTGCTTGGTACTTGGTGTGTCAAATTTAAGCTAGTTTACACTAGCTTTTCAGACCTGTCTAGTCTGGCACTGTTGCCCCTATTCATCATTATTTTCCATTATTTTATACAAGTAATTGGGCCTAAGTGATATAGCCAGTAAGTGATGGGGTAGCTGGAATACACAAACACAGACATGGGCTCCCCAACGTTTGTGGAACACGTCCATTCTCATTTCGTTTTCCCATGAACTGTTCGAAGCCCTCTGGAACATCCTTTCTAAACAAGTCAGTCTTTCCACTCTGCCATAGGCAGGCCTTCTTGGGCTCACCAATCAGCATCTGTTTTTCCCTTCCCATGGAAGACCCTCCTTGCTAATTGGTCATGACCATTCTTTCAGGCCCTACTCCTCAATAGAATCTTTGCCAACTATTCTTTACATAGCTTTTCCTGGCCTCTGAGATACCGGGGAATTTATCGTATTCAGGGAGTTTAGTATTTAAGTGTTCTCTAAATAGTTTTCATGTGCATTTCTTTTAGGGACCGTTTGTAAGCTCATTTAATCGAGTGTTAAGCTTCTGATAAATACTTGGTTAGTGATGGAAACAGGTACTTTCGGAATGGACACTATCGTGTGTGACGATGGCAACTAGCATTGCTTGAACACTCGGTTTGGGCCAGCGCCTGCTAAGCCCTGTGTGTTGTCTCATTTGACCCTTCCAGAATATGCTTATATGAAGTGGGTTATCTCATGTTTCCCATTTAGTGCCTGAGGACACAGAGGCTCAGGTTAAGTAACTGGGCCTAAGTGCTATAGCCAGTAAGTGGTGTCAGAGCAAATTCTAGTCACAGTTTATCAGAGCAGAAAACTAGGTAGATGGTCATGGAGATTTTTGACAAGAGATTTTTTTTTGTACTGCATTATCAAACATAGAATCACGAGAAGCAAGCATGGTGCAACAGCATTGCAACCAGTTACACTGTTGAAATGTGGAAGAATGATGACACTTCATATCCCTCTCACGACCCCCTGTCACCCTATGGACTCCGGCTCTCACTGTAATAGTCTTGGTCTTGCGATCTGAAATGTGGCATGCTAATATCTTCATTTCCTTTTCCCTCGTAGTTTCCGACTATACTACTGGCCGAGTTGGAGCTCCTCTTATTTGCTGTGAAATTAAGCTCAAAGACTGGCAAGAAGGTAAGCCCCAATCTGGTGAAGCTAGGTACACTGAAAACCACCTTGATTGCCTCGGGCTGTTTGCCTTCTTGAAAATGCTAGGCTGTCTGAAGTGCAAATGATTTTACCTGAAGTGCAGATGTGCCACTGCCTGTTTCTTGGGCTTGCTTTTTCCTCCCTGAGCAAAACTCTGCCTGTAGGTTAAGTGAGAAGAAAGGACACTCAGACCCCAGGCATGATGGATCTGAACTTGGAAATACTTGGTAAAGAGGAGAAACCTTCCTTAGTGGCCTTTCCCTGGGTTTGAAGGACATGAGAAGATGGGGTTTCTCTCTGTTGAAGCTCATGATGATGTTTGGGCTGGGAAATGAACCCCCAGATTTTCGGGGGATTGGTTTTACCCGCCCCCCCCCCGAGACTTTTTAGATCTTGATCCCCACAAGTGCTTTCAGAGTTGAAGCTCAACCGTGCAGCTATTTAAATAATTGACACTCTTCTTTTCTTTGGGTATTATGGTGGATATCTATGTATAAATCAGTAGCTTTTGATATTTGACTGCAGAGATGCTCCCATCAGAGAAAACCTGCATTTTACATTGAAATTGGTGGTGGTAATCGCCCCTTTTACAAATCAGCTGACGGAAACCTAAACCAGTCTTCTTATAATGAACTTATGAAAGACACTAAGTAAATACATTTGCTGCAATCAAATGGATTGCTAAGCCAACAAATCATGAACAGCCTACTCATGCAGTATAATGGAGGAGTAGGTAAAAAGCTGAACATTATCAGAAAGAAAAGGATCCCATTTAGAAGGTCCTAGCCAGAGTTCACCATTTAAGATCCAAAGGGCAGCATTGACCCAAAGAGGAGGTTCAGAGAGCGAGGAAAGGAGGAGGGAGGGGAAGAGGCAACCCAGGGAGGAGGCAGTGGGGGATAATGGGTTGCAATGGATGAGTTGGAACACAATGTGTAGTAATTGCTCTGGAAACCTTCATCTCATTCGCAATAAAACCTTGATGTAAAACATGCACCCAATTCACTATAAAAAAGTTGGGGTGAGGAAAAGGATTTAACCTTGGGGGATGTTCAAACATCAAGCAAATGGAGTTCAGCTGACTTTAAACTTTTTAAGTTGCTAAGATTACTGTCTCTACGAGCCAATACAGTGTCCCTTTAAATCACATTTAAAGGCCAGTTGCATTCCTGAGAGTTTTATACCATGGGACTAACTCTTTCTCCTCCTCCTCCTTTCTTCCACGGTGCTCCCTTTTTAATTTTAAAAAGAACATTGAAAGAAGATATGGCAGATTTCTGTAGATGGTGAGCCCACATCAGAACTGTTTTGTATATGGGCTATTGGTTAATATGAGAGAATGTTTATAGTAAAAATCAGATAAGGAGAAGTCTGGTGCCGGGCTGTAAGATTCATTTAGGGAGAGTGGGTCCATTTAGGACATAGATTTGGCCTTTTGTGCTATGAAAGATCACTTGCTGTAAACAGTAGGATGATCTGAATCCTTTACATACAGTGGGTTTGTGATATTGAAACGTTGACTAGTTTTACAATACACAAACGCGCCTGACAGCTGGAAGGGTCTCAGCTTTTTTTTTAAATCAATTTATTGGGGCTCATAAAATTCATCACAATACATAGATCAATTGTGTAAAACACATCTATACATTTGTTGCCCTCATCATTCCCAAAATTCGCTTGCCTCTTGGGTTCCCGGGGACTCAGCTTTTAACAAGCATTTTTATGATGCAAGATCAAATTCATCTCTCAATCTGTAAATTCACATGTCTGTATTTTCTGTAACGTAAACTTTACTCATTAATGAGGTAATGATGAAATACTTTATTAGTTATTGTCAATGAGTTCAGTGTTTTAAGGTCCTGCCAGGTTAGAAACAGCACCTGAAATATAAAATGGTCTTTTTGTGATACCTAGTCATTTTTTTCCTCTCCCGTAATGGTATTGCCTTCTTCCAGCATATACTTCTGGAAATAATCTGAAATGCGTTGCTATCAAACTTTTGGTGACTTAACTTATAACTTTCAAGTATTACCTTTGTTGGGGGTGATTTTATTTCAACAAAAAGAACAACATCCCCCCTCCCCAAGTTCACTGCCATGGAGTCAATGCTGACTCATAGTGTCCCAATAGGACAGGAACTGCCCTTGCGAGTTTCTGAGACTGTAACTCTTTGTGGAATTAGAAAACCTGTCTTTCTCGCATGGAGCAGCTGGTAGTTTCAAACTGCACACCTTGCAGTTAGCAGCCCAATGTGTAACCACTCCGCCAACTGTTATCTAAAGCCCTACACTTGGGAAAGTGTGGCTTTTGTTTCTAAGCCTCACGGTCAGGGGCAGGTTAGATATAGGTGGTTGGTGGTGGTGATGATTGCTGGACTTACCCAGGTGCTCTTGAAATAACACTAAACAAGCAGCCAGCCACGTGCCACTCTTACAGCAATCTGGGTTAGTATAAGCCAGTATTCTCACCTGAAGTGACGTAAGAATTGACCAGCAGAAAGCTAGTTGCCGGGAGGTGTTAAGAAGTCATGAAAGGCGAGTTTGTTTTCAAACCCCACGTGGTTTACTCTTATGATCTCCAGGCGGTTATACAATTCACGACAAGCCAAACCCCAGAGGAGAAATTGTCATTGGCGGACAGAATATCTCCATGGGATATTTTAAAAACGAAGAGAAAACAGCAGAGGACTATTCTGTGGATGAAAATGGACAAAGGTGGTTTTGCACTGGTGATATTGGCGAGTTTCATCCTGATGGATGCTTACAGATTATTGGTCAGTACATTCTGTGTGTGTGTGTGCGCGCGTGCCCGTTCACTTTTTTGTAACTTCAACATATAAAGGGGCTTTAGGAAGTATGTGGAACAAGCTCATTGAATGGTAATGAGGATTTAATGAGTGTAGGATTTTCCCACACACTTTTTGGAGCCTCTTCATATACGAGAATGCAAGATAACATCGGTCAAGCCATAAATAAGGTAGATGGTTCATGGGTTCAAACTTTGGGCAAGTTGTTAAACTTAGAGCTTAGATTTGTCATCTGTAAAACCCAGACAACAATCCCAACTTCATAAAGTTCTTGTGAGAATTAAATGAGTCGAGATATCTAAAATGGTCAAACCGGTCCCCACACCTTAGTACGTAGCAGCAGCTGCATGGGAAGCAGCAGTGGGCTTCCGAGAGTGGGCAAGCTGGCCATGAGGACAGGAAAAGGGCTCAGAGACGTCTTTTCCAGAACCACGTCCAATGGCAAGTGGCTCTGTAGAATCTTGTATTAAGAAACGCTGCCACAGCCCTTCCCCAGGCTCCTCATGGTACTCTTGTCTCCCACAACCCCTTAAAGGTCATTTGTACTTTCCCAGCTAGGGGCATCTTTTGATCTCGTGGCCGTTTGTGTGGCTTCCCCGAGACTTGACCATTCATTAGAAAAGGATGATGTCAACCTGCATCCCTACTCTGATTTTCTGAGAATGTCAGTGGCTTTCTATCACACTTAACTAAAATCTACTTCTAACACCACCACCCCAAGCAAGTCCCAAACGAGCCCTTAATGCAGTTCACTTTAGCAACTCAGACAAGTCCTGTTTTCAGCTATCCTGTCTCTTAGTGGTCCATTTAAATTTGGTGCTAAAACCCAAACCAAACCCACGATCGTGGCATCGATTCTGATATAGTGACCCTAACGGAGAGAGCATCCTCACCCCCTATGGTTGTCAATCTTTATGCAGACAGGCTGTCACATCTTGCTTCTGTGACGTGGTAGGTTCATTTGAATGCAGACCTTTTTCTGGTTCACAGCTGAGCACGTAACCACTGTATCACCAGAGCTTGTTAGGGTATATCATTGTAGCCAGTACGTCTTTCACTAGGTATTTACTGTTTTGTTTGAGCAAGCATTATATACAACAAGATTGCAAAAGAAGTGCCTTTGCCCAAGCTTACTGGTTTGATGCTGATGGCGGAACCCCCTGAGACTATGTCCAACAGACACTCCTCGAGCCTGGAATTGAACTCCCAACCTCAACCCCCTTCTCCTGCCCCAGTCGGCTCAACTTTCAGGCAAACAAAAGACTGCTCTATAAAGTGAATAATAATATCAGAGAGGAACAAACAACCGTACATGATCAAGATGGCAGCATTTGCCCAACCACAAAGCTGAGAAGGCAGGAAGAGATAGGAAAGAAGGGAGGGAGCAAGATCCATGCCTGTAGTTAAACATCGAGAATTGCACCCAATGACACGAACCAAAATGTGTATAAATTGTCAAATGGAAAACTAACTTGCTTTTTAAACTTTTCCCCCCAGACTACAATTAAAAACTTAAATTAAAAGGAGTATCTTTGTCAATAAAGGCAAAATAGTGCAAAGGAAATCAGAATTGTACGCAAAGGGACTTCAGAAAGTTTGTGGGAGAATTCATTGTTTTTATCTTCACTTTTTCACAAACTTTTTGAAGCCCCCTCATACACATTCTTAATGCAACAGACTTATGGCTAACAGTGTTCTTTCATGATTTATAGATCGTAAGAAAGATCTGGTGAAGTTACAAGCAGGAGAATATGTATCTCTTGGGAAAGTAGAGGCCGCATTGAAGAACTGTCCACTTATTGACAATATCTGTGCTTTTGCCAAAAGGTAACATTCAAAAATTGCACGTTATGCTTCATATGCTTATGGTAAACGGTAGAAAAAGTTTCCTATATACTCGAGTATAAGCCGACCCGAATATCAGCCGAGGTACCTAATTTTACCACAAAAACTGCATTAAAAAATGTGCTGAAAAAACTCGGCTTATATATGAGTATATATGGTATATGTGATCTCTAGGCCAACATCAGACCTCTTAGAAATTTCATTAGAATTGGGAAATAATGTTACACATGAAAGTTCTTAATTTCAACATCATTTGAGATCATTTAGAAGATTTAACATTTTATTGGACAGCTAGTATGTTTTGCTAAGTACTTAGCTGCTTATTGTGTGTATTTGGGCGATTTGGGTTCATAGCAACCTATATGCCAAAGTACACTTGCCCCATAGAGTTTTTTAGCCTGTCATCTTTGTGGGAATAGATCACTGCTGACCTTTTTTGGTTAGTGGTCAACTGATTCACCTTTGCTCCACCAGGACACTTTATTTATTTATTTTTGTTGTGGTGGTGGTTGTTTTTTAAATCATTTTATTGGGGGCTAATACAGCTCATCACAATCCATACATACATCAATTGCATAAAGCACATTTGTACATTCATTACCCTCATCATTCTCAAAACATTTGCTTTGTGCTTGAGCCCTTCGTATCAGCTCCTCATTTTCCCCCTCCCTCCCCGCTCCCCCTTCCCTCATGAACCCTCGATAATTTATAAATTATTATTTTGTCATATCTTACATTGTCCGACGTCTCCCTTCACCCACTTCTCTGTTGTCCGTCCCCCAGGGAGGAGGTTATATGTAGATCCTTATAATTGGTTACCCCTTTCTACCCGACCTTCCCTCCACCCTCCCACCAGGACTCTTTTAAATACTTTGTTATGCTACAAAAATAATTTTCCCAAGAAGGTAACACAATCAGATGAATTTGGAACTCATCTTTTCTAAAGCAAGGGCCTGAGAGCTACATCTGTAGTCTTCATATATACATCAATATAGTTTGCTTTTAATGGGCTTTATGAATTTTTAATGAAAACTTTAGCAAATAAGAGAAATATATATTTGGGATTATCTGTCCAGTAATATTTTCAATAAGTAATTATGAGTAATTGTTTTCCCCGTTTCTTTTTCTTTCTTTTCCCCCCTCCAATTTTCAGTGACCAGTCCTATGTGATCAGCTTTGTGGTTCCGAATCAGAAAAGGTTGACCCTTGTAGCACAACAGAAAGGAGTAGAAGGCTCTTGGACTGATATCTGCAATAACCCTGCCATGGAAGCTGAAATACTGAAGGAAATCCGAGAAGCTGCAAATACCAGTAAGTCAGAAAGTACTGCTCTGTTGAAGTCCTAAAAGTCGTTCCATGATGGCTTGTGCATTAGGCTCATCAAGATGTTTGTTCAGTTGGTCATTTTAATAGTAATATAAATTCACTGCCATCGAGTTGATTCTGACTCATAACATACAAGGTTTAAAAATAGATGTGTTCTATATACTGTCTAGTTACCTAATATAGATCAGATGTTTCCATGTTGAGGAGCCCTGGTGGCCTTGTGGTTTTGAGTTAGGCTGAGAATAGACTTTATACCTCCCAAAGTCTTTATGAAAGTCTATCTTCTAATTAACAACTAGTAACGCTAAGAAATTGTGTCATAACTCTAATTATACTTTGTGTATGTTCATTGGAAGGAGCCCTTTTGGTGGAAGAGTGGTTAAATTCTCAGCTGCTAACCAAAAGGCAAGCCACTCTAGGGGGGAAAATGAGGCAGTCTGCTGTTG
Organism: Echinops telfairi; assembly: GCF_000313985.2. Classification (NCBI taxonomy): domain Eukaryota; kingdom Metazoa; phylum Chordata; class Mammalia; order Afrosoricida; family Tenrecidae; genus Echinops; species Echinops telfairi. The sequence goes on along the minus strand of NW_022111327.1, from coordinate 6,410,634 downwards.
TAAGGATGTACAGCCTTTTGGTCAGTCTACCCTGTCCCATAAGGGGTTCTATGAGTCAGAATCAACCCGAAGGAAACCGTATATACATTAGCTCTGCAAATGGACTGTCTCAGATGGTGAGTTAGGTCAGCCCGTGGGAGGTCTGAATATACTGTGACCATGCAGGATATTACCCAAAGTACTCCCACTGCCATCCAGTGCACTGCAACGCAGAGTGACACTTGATAGGGTTTCTGAGACCGTAAGCCTTTATGAGTATACAGCCCCATCTTTCACCCCTGGAGAAGCTGTAAGAAGCTGGCAGGGTTGGACTATGATACATGTGCACTTTGTGTTGTTGTTGTTTTTAAATCGGGTGGTCCCACAAGCGTTACAGCAAGCAGCAGCCCATGAGGCTCTGCACATCCCTAGAATTGTTCTTACGTTGGTTAGAGCCCATTGTCGCAGTCACTGGCAAGCCATCTCGTCAAGGGTCTTCCTTTTTGCTGCCTCTCCACTTTACCAAGCATGATGGCCAGTCCCTCCTGAGAATCAAGTACAAAGGATGTGAGACGAAGCCTCTCCATCCCGTCCTCTAAGGCACATTCTGGTTGTACTTCTTCCAAGACAAATCGGTTTGTTCTTTTGGCAGTCCATGGTAATTTAAATATTCTTCTCCAACACTATAATTCAAATGCATCACTTCTTCTTTGGTCTTACTTACTTAATGTCCAACTTTCAACTACATATGAGGTGGCTGAAAATATCATGGCTTGGGTCAGGCGCACCTTAATCTTCAAAGTAACAGAAGCTGTGGGCTGTTAACCACAAAGTCAGCAGTTTGAAACCACTAGCTAAGCCTCCGCTAGGGAGAAAGACGAGGCTTTCTACTCCCATAAAGAGTTACAGTCTTAGAAATCCCCAGAGGCAGTTCTGCCCTGTCCTGTAGGGTCGCTATGAGTTGGAATTTACTTCATGGCAGTAATCTTTGTGAGTGAATTCTACCATTAACATCACACAGAGAATAAGCATTAGGTATAGGTAATAAATATCCTAAGAAGGTAAGGTAAAAATTGCTTGTGAGTGGTTTGAACTACCAGTGGCTACAAACATCAGCGTTTGCTGCCACCTACAGGTCACATTTTGTAATGTTTTACTTAATTCAGACAAAAAATGAAATCCTTTGGTGGGGGATTTCTGCTCTCATTTTGGGGACAGTTAATCTGTTTCCTGGAACAGTATAATTGCCTATTGCTCTATACCATGTGGTAATGCTTTGGGAAAACCCTAAAGTAGTCTTCTGTTTCCCCTTCCTTTGAACAAGAATGTAGTCAATAAAGATTAAACATAGGAGTTTTTACAGATCTACTTTCATTGATGTGTGAAATTGATCTATTGTCCCTGCCTTGTCCCAATTTTTTTTTGTCCCAATGTTAAAGAAGCCCTGCTGACACTGTCGGGTAAGTGGTGGGCGACTAACCACAAGGTCAGCAGTTTAAACCTACCAGCTGTTGTGTAGGGCAAGCGGAGGTTTTCTGCTTAGAGGCAGAGTAGACTTGAGGGCAGTGGATCTGGGTTCTGGCATGCCAGATTTGCCAGTGTTCCTGTAGTAGACCCTGCAGAAGTAAAAAAAATACACGGGAAAAAGAAAGGTTTGGAGCCAAATCTGTAAATAAGTATTCCGCTATTACCTTGAGAGTAACATTCAATCACGGGAAGGAAAAAAACAGCAACTAGTAACTCAGTTGCCCTAAAGCTTATCTGCTTCATGGAAACCTCATGGTTGCAGACGGGCACATCTTAGAGCCCTCTGGAGAGCTGAGCTGAGTGGCTTGGTGGCTTTCTACTCCCCCCCTCAAAAGTTCGTCTCGGGAAGGCACCGAGGCACTTCTGCTCTGCCCTATCGGGGCACCATGGGTAAGCATCGACTCAATGGCAGTGTGCAAACCTGAGGTTAGAGATCGTTTTAAAACACAAACAAAATCCACACCAGCTGAGTAGCATTGAGTCTGACTCAGGATTGAGTACAGCTGTCCCCATAGGCTTTCCCAAGCTGCTCCATCATTATCCCTTGGAGCTGTTGGGGGTGGGTTGCGGGAGAGGAGCTAATTCAAACTGCTAGCAGTCATGCACTTAACCGCTGCCCCATCACAGCTCTTGTGAAGTGGTTAGAAATGGTTAATGTGACCACGTTTTATATTCCTTTCATACATTTAAAGGACTTTTTGGGGAAGTTAGTTCTAAGTAATACTTGAAAGATTTTTTTTTCACAGTGAAATGTTCCTATAATTTTCAGGAGAAACTCGCAGATCAAAGCACATTTCCCTTTAAAAAAATGCCAGCTACTCTTTTAAGGAGTTCCATGAGTTTGAGTTCTTCATGCTTGTCCCTGAAGCCAAACAGGTTCTAATATTCCCTCGGCTATTTAGTGGAAGTTTTCGAACTGGCAGCTATATGCTCCTCTGCACTTCCTTGTTTTCCACAGACATGTATAAAATGAGGCTCATCTACCGGTCACCGTCACTGTTAACGTGTGAAGTGTGGTTCCCAAGCTGTCGTTCACGGGGGAACTAGCAAGCCCCAAACCCATGTGGTTTGTTAGTGCCCAGAGACAAGCTGCGCTCACCCACACGCACAAGATGGCAAAGAATTAAGCCACCGTTTTATTAAAGCATAGAGTCACTTCAAAATCAGTGAAGCGGTTCCCCTTGAGATACGCTTCACTCTGAAAACGCTGGAGAGTTAAAATAAGGACATTGGCTAGGGGAGCCCTTCTAGGTTTCCCATGGCACTTTCAAAGGGGAGGGGGCTCCCGCTCTGCAGATGGTCAAGCAACTTTCTAATTAGTTACTCGGTCTGTCCTCCTTTCAGTTTATCTGGGCTGCTGCTCTGGGTCAGCATGTCCCAGAATCTTTCAAGATTATCTCCAAATATAGTAGAACCCCGGACCTTGATGCTAATCCATTCTAGAAGGAGCATCGAGATGCAATTCAGTCAAGTTCCCAATCAATTTTTCCCATAAGAAATAGCTGAAAATGGATTAATCTGTTCTCAGCCACCAAGTTTTTACCCTAACCTTGCCTTTTTATACAAAACATTACACAGAAATTTCAAAGTAAATGAGTTCGGAGTAAAATAATATAATTTTAATAAGAAACACAACATTAAAAAAGTTGATAACAACTACAGTATGGCCCATACCTTGAGACTGATGAGGATCAGGATCTGTGGACACGGATGCGGAGAGGAGGGATGGAGAGAGAGTCATTGTCTAGAAGGGGATCCCCTTCCAGAAAATCAACCGGCAGCCGCTTTTCAGGAGTTTTTTCTTTAATTTTCTTTGCCATTTTTCACTAGGAGCTGGCTGGATTTCTCTGAAGCAAAAAAATCTGTCTAATGTGGTCTGCTGTTGGTGTTTCCTTAACTGTTTTCTAAAAGGGTTTACTAAATTATCAGCAATATTGCTAACATGCTTAACCAATTCCTTATCATGATGACTCTTTTCAAAATACTCTTCCTTGGGGCCCATGTTTTCTTATCTAAAAACAGTACAAAAAGCCACAAAAACTAAGAAAATTATAGCGAAACACTAGAAACCCAGCCACAAAAGGCTTAAATAATGTGCACTAACAATGCCAACTAACGCCAAGTGACAGAAACACAAACTGCTTTTGCTCCGATGTTTAGCTTGATTCAACATTTCACGTTGAAATCCGATTATGTTGAGTCCTGATGCGGTCAAGTACCAGGGCTCTACTGTATGAGCCTGGCTTCCAGGGTAAGGTGTTTGCAAAGTCAATTCTCAGCAAGTCCTTTGTTCATAACTATGTCACGGGGTCTTTTGTTCCTTCCCCCAGCAGGCAGGGCAGAAGCCCGTCTGTCCCTGTGAAAAGACCTTCAGAATTTTCAGGATTGGACTGGTACCAAATAATTGATGACCAGGAAGATCTTTGAATGAATTGAAAATACTGACTGGTTCTCTGCTCATATTTTCTTACATTATCCAGCATCAGTACAACATGCACTGACTGCATTAGTTCAGAAATGCACAACCGCTTTTCTGATCTCTATGTGATGTGTATAATGAAAGCTTAGGAAGAGCATGTCTAGAGGTTTACTCTATAGAATGAATTAAGAAATGCCTATGTATTTATTGGAGGTGGCAGTGAACAATTCAGGATGGCTTTCATGGGACTTCCATTCTATTCAAAAGTGGAAGCCCAAACCCACTGCCATTGAGTCATTTCCAACTCCTTAGCGACTATACATCTGTATAGAAGCAGCCTCATCTGTCTCCCTCGGAGCAGTTGATGGGCTGGAATCACCAACCCTGCGGTTAGCAGTCCAACACATAACCCACAGCACCATGGGGGCTCTTTTTGCATCCTGTTAGGTAAATTCAATATACTGGGGGGTGACAAGTACTTAGGAAGAACATTCTGTGCCAGAGGCTTTAGAGAGACCAAGGGGCCAGTGGTGGGGTGGGGTGGGGGTCGGGATGGGGATGGGGGTGGGGTTCTGTTTTGTGAAGTGTGGTCAGGAACATTCTGGATGAAGTTAGGGAGTGAGCCATGCAACCATAGGGGTGGGGGGGTGGTTAAGTCGAGGAGCCCTGGGGGTATGCTTTGGACTGCAATCCACTGAAACATGCAGCTCTGTGGGAGAAAGGCTGGGCTTTCTACTCTTACAAATAGTCTTATTCTTGGAAAAGGGGTGGGGTGGGGGACGTGGTGGCTATGAATCAGCATTGACTTGAAGGCAGTGCGTTTTCTTCTAGAATTTATTTATCTATTAGGTGTGACAGAGTGGGTTCGCCTTGGGCTGCTCATCGCAAGGTAAGCAGTTCGAAACCACCAGCTACTCCAAGGGAGAAAGATGAAGGTTTCTACCTCTGTACAACCCTTTAGGGTCAGTATGCGTCCGAATCAACCCAATGACAGGGAGGGTTTTGTTTGTTTGATTGATTTTGGTGCTACAGTGGTTAAGCGCTTGGCTACTAACCACAAGAAAGGTTGACTGTTCGAATCCACCCAGTTGTTGTGTGGGAGAAAGACTTGGTAAGCTACTTCAGTGAAGTCTGTAAAAACCCCTCACTGTTATTGGGCCTCTTGCGACTCACAGCAACCCTGTAGGGCAGGGTAGAACTGCTCTTGTGCGCTTCTGACACTGTAACTTTACAGGAGTTGAAAACCTCGTCTTTCTCCCAAGGAGTGGCTGGTGGTTTCGAACTGCTGACCTTGCACTAGGCAAGCAGCCCAAGGCGTCATCACTACACCTCGGGATCCTATAAAGACTATAACCTAGAAAACACTCTGGGGTAGTTTTACTCTATCACACAAGGTCACGATCAGTTGGAGTTGACATGATAGCTCTTAACAACCGCCAGATCCAGATCTATATATTCAAATAAAATCCACATAGATCAGCAGTCCATCCAACGAAGACAGTGTCTATTAACTTTGGAGAAATTGAAAACAAAATTGTACTAAGGTAGTGTGTTATTATTCATAAACTGTTTAATAAGACTGCCTGGTCACCTGTATCATCGTGTTTAATTTATTCATTGCTTTTCATTTTCTTCCTACTTCCCAATTCTACTTCAGTGAAATTGGAGCGGTTTGAAATTCCTATCAAGGTTTGCTTGAGCCCAGAACCCTGGACCCCGGAAACTGGCTTGGTAACTGATGCTTTTAAGCTGAAAAGGAAGGAACTGAAGAACCATTACCTCAAGGATATCGAGCGAATGTATGGAGGCAAATGAAATGCAACTCTGTAGTAATGCCGTTAAGCAGGAGGTGGCCTGGTGGTTTCTCAATCCTAGTGTGTTAAGCCTTTGTTGAGCTGTCTGTTAGAAGTAGGCCTGTCATTCTAAAAATACAAGAATTAAAAAAAAACACACCCGATTAACATAGTCGTTGAGTCTGACTTAGATGTGCGTAGTTCTAGTGGCACTGTAACTGAAAAGTCATTTCCCTTCAGCCGTGCTCCGAATTTTAGAACCAACAATTCTGTTTTGAAAATGGAGCCCACGGTGTCATTGTTTTCTGAAAGGAACATGTTTGATGTTGAGTCAAAGAGGAGTTGAAGTGTTGTTTGATGAAATGGGCAGCTTGCAATGTCTGTCGTCTTTCTAGTTCAGAAGAAGGTGAACTATTAAGCATCACACACACAACTATGTATTAACACTACTCAAAGCAGGAGTGTGCTGCAGGGCTTTAAAATCCTCTTCGAACTATTTCTCGATTGTATTGTAAACTGCAAAATCAAAGACTATCATGGAAACCATTTGATGATTTATAATGGTTAATATAGATTAGACATAGCGTCATTGTAATGTTGTGAATAATTTCAGTGCATAAAATAAGAATAAAACAGCATACACACACCAAATAATATTTAATGATCTATTTACAAGAAAGTCCTTTCTTTTTTTAATGTCAAAAATTGCCACTGGAAATGTTGTGAAAAGCGATGGACTCTTACTGCAAGGCCCTGAACTTGAGAAAGCAACTTCCACGCTGAACATGTCATAGGAATCAGGGATTGTTTTTTTGATGCGCTTGCATTAAATCACAGGTATGATTTGAGGTCTCCTTGCTGTTGCTGCTTTGATTCTTGAACAGAAGGCTACGGTTTCAGAACGCCTTTTCTTTTGCTTCCACTTTAGCTATGCCGGTTCTCAATGACTTCCCCTGTTATCTTGTTTGAACCTGTGAGTGAGGAATGATCTTGAGTGACTTTGGGGAAGGTCCAGGGCAAATACCAGTGTTCCCTTCCCCCCCGCCCCCTCCCATTTAAGAAGCATGTAGAAACTGGAAATGTTAGATGTGGGAGAAAGGGATGAGTTTACTTGATAAGCGACTGCTATTTGTGCAGTAACTTGGGAGTGAGGATTGCTTTTTGAATCTTGAATTAAAGTCTGGGATTATAGGTCCCTGATGGATATTCACGCTCGAAGCGCACAGTTACTGTCAACAGCAAAAATCCTTAATACTGCCATTCTTTGCACTTTTTTTCTTAATCATTATATATATATATATGCATATATATATATGTTGCTTACATTGCTTTGTACAGATTTGGGCCACCACTGCAATGAAATACAAATTCTTTTTGCTCTAAAATATTTATAAGAATATTTAAGTGTTATGTATATGGCGGTAAAAAGGGGGGGAAATCACCTGGTCTTATTTTAAACAAGAATAAAGGGTTGTTTGTGTGTGTGTGTATGTGTGTCAAGATTTCTGTTCATTGTTCTGCAGTGTAAAATGCTAGGCAAGTAGTCACTGAAGTGGCAATTATTCACTGCACTTGACTTTGAGGATTGAAAAATCATTATTATCAAAATAGACTACTCTTGAGCTTCTACCATTCTTGGCCCACTGTTTGTTAATCCTTGAAGAATGGGGGTTTTTTGGTGTTGTTTTCAGATTTTCCCCCCCTGTATGGGATTCCCCCTCATTTGGAATGGTGATATTCAATGCTGGAATGCATGCATTCGTACCTTATCTCAGATGTTTGCATCTCTATCCCCACCCCCACTATCCCCCATCCATCCCCATCTCCCAATAGCTAGAACACTGCCAACTAATCTGTTGTGTAGGTCCTCTTAGATAATTAACACTTAAGGTTGGGTGCTGCTAATTCTTTGCGAAAATCCAAATATTGTTAAGGGACCAGGGAGATGCCACTACCCCTTGATTTTTCATCACAACATTACATGTTTGTGTAAACAGAAAGCTTTCCATATATGTAGTACTTTTTGAAGTATTTGAGGCTAAAGATTTTGATCTCACATTTTTTACAGTTGTTTAAATCTCTCACTGTTTAAAGATGTTTGGAATGTTAGCCATCATAGTTGTACTTTTAAAATTTTGCAACAAGTCTGTGCGTTTGTAAGTTCAACACTTGTGACTTTTGCTTTAATTACAATGAAGTCAACCTTTTTACCTCCTTGACATTTTTATTCACTTTTATTTTCTTGAGTGGAGGTATAAGTGTGTGGTTTTATCAGTGGAACTACAGATGAATGATTCCAAAATTCAGGAGAATAAAGTTTCTTCAAACGAAGAACCTGGTGAACTCTTTGCCTCTATTTTCCAGATAGCATGAGACACATATGTCTAAGGTATTTAAATGAGGACAAACGGAACATTGTGTGTGTTTAAGATTTGGAGGGGAAATGTCCTCAATTTCAAATGTAGTTACAAATTCGAATGCATCCATATTTTATACTGTTCTGTTTTAAATTCACGATGGCAGGATTGTTAGATTTTATGTTTATTCTGAATGAAAAGCTTTGTTTGTTTTTAAGTTTTCACTTGAATATTAATAAATCCACCCATGTTATATCAAGCTTCTTTGTGCGTAATTGTGTCAAGATAAAATTTGCAAGTTTGAAGAATATTAGCCAAATTTGTAAGTATATTTTTTTACAGAGCTCCTAAGTGTGTGGAATGGCACTAAACAGTTAACCTACCTTGTCTAAGTTCCATCCATTAGTATGGAGTCATTTGAACCAAAGGCTGTTATTTTAGTTAAGTTAATATTCATTCTCCTATGTAACACTGATACTGTGGAATGAAATATGCCTTCCTGGTAGGTTCTAATCAGTGGTGGGATTCAAATAATGTAACAGCCCATTCACTGTCCTAATGACGATTTTAAGTATTAAAAAAAACACTAAAAGATCGCTTATTAGATCAGACAGTTAATACTTGAATAAGAATAACAAGACAAACGTGTGCATAAGCAAAGGTGGTGAAGAAAGGTGATGGTGCCAGGCTATCAAAAGATATAGCATCTGGGGTCTTAAAGGCTTGAAGATAAACAAGCGG
>NW_022111327.1:6370041-6401600 GCF_000313985.2 Echinops telfairi | reverse complement strand
TATCATGATCCCAATCCTACCTTACAAATCTGGCTAGACCAGAGGATGTACACTGGTACAGATAGCAACTGGAAACTCAGGGAATTCAGGACAGATGACTCCTTCAGGGCCAATGGTAAAAGGGGCGAGGCCTGGAGGGTGAAGGGAATGTGAGGTCGAAAGGGGGAACCGATTATAAGAATCTAGGTATTGCCTCCTCCCTGGGGGAGGGACAGCAGAGAAGAGGGCAGGGGGAGACGTCAGACTGTAACTTATGACAAAACTATAATAACTTGTGAATTATGAAGGGTTCATGGGGGGCGGGGGAATAAGCAGCTGAGGTGGAGGGCAAATGTTTTGAAAATGATGAGGGCAGTGAATGTCCATATGTGCTTGACACAATGGATGTATGTATGGATTGTGATGAGAATTGTACGAGCCCCCAATAAAATAATTTTTAAAAAGATTATCAGAAAGAGTTATAAAATATTAATGAAAAAAATTTTAAATACCTGACAAAAAACCTAAAACTGCTATTTAGGAGATTTCCATACTGCTGCTTGATTGGCTTTCTCACTTGCAGTAGGCTTCACTTTATCCGAGCATCACTGGCTGTGTGATCTGTCCTTAACCATCTTTTCACTATAGGAGCAGGATCCCATTCCTTCAGAGATAGACCAATTAGACTGTCAGTATCCATTGCGTTTGATATAAGTTAGAAACAGGCGACTTCTCTGAATATATTATGTTCATCTTTGAGAAAAAAACAAACAACCCTGTCCATTTCTGCTGAATGGACAGCAATTGTTCTGACAATATTTTTTGAGCTTTGGACACTTTTAGGAATTGCATATTTCACTCAACATCTTGTGGGAATTTGGGGGTATAAAACAACGCTGAAACAAATGATAGTGCCCTCCTCTGGTTGGCACACTTTCCCTCTTTACCTTATAGGTGTTTATTGTTGTTTGAAGTAACAAACAAATGAAATGAATAAATAAATAAATGTTACAAGCATAGTTCCGTCTAACTTTTTCGACTGGTTGAAAAAAGATTGTTGAAAAAGAGTAAGGAAGGTAAGTTTGTGATACCGACATTGGGCAGCTGCCACCTTAGAAACAACCCTGATTGCAAGTCCCATTTTAACAACCAATTCCCTGAACTGAACAAAATATTAGCTATCGGTACTGCCAAACCAGTGTGAATTGGCTTAATCCCACCACTGGTTCTAATACATGACTGCTGTTACTAATTCAAGTTTAACGGGAATCTTTACTTACGTATAATGTGATAGGTTTCTCTTACTTAGTCTTGCTAGCCCTGGGTCTACAATTCTCCAAAAATGATTTAATTGGGTGTGTTAGTCATGGTCAACTTCGAGACACAAATCCAGGACACTTGCGTATAAGAAAGAGCTTTATATCAAAGAGTAATTGCATATTAAGAAAACAGCCCAGCCTAGTGCAGATCAAGTCCATAAGTCTGATATTAGCCCATATGTCTGATACCAGTCTATAATTTGCTCTTCAGACTCACTCAACACATGCCAAATACAGGAAGATCACTGGCCAGTGGGTGGAAAGTCTTGTGGATGCAATGGCGGTGGAAGCATCTCAGCGCTGGGCTGGGTAGCCTTGTGGCTCCTCCACCTCCAGGGCTCTGGTTCCGTCAGGGGTCTCCTTGTGGCTTGTCAGCAGGAAGACAAGCAGAGTGTCTATGCACCGCCTCCTGGGAGGAAGACAGGAGTTCCCAGAATCCTCAGGAGAAGACCAAGCTCACAGAGGCCTCATTGGTTTTGGCCTGATTGACAGGCTAGACTCCACTCCTTCACTAGTTGACAGGAGATTATGTAACTGCCACATTGGGCTACAATCTGATAAAGGGAGGTTGGCAAATATCTGGCCTGTGGGCTGTATAAGGGCCAAGAAATCATCAGTATCAGCCACCATCACTTCATCAAAGAGAAGCAGTTCTAGCTCTCACATCAGAGGTGAGTTAATTAAATATTTGACCGAGTATATAGCAGGCTGATCCTTAAGTTGGTCATTTTGTATGACTTGTGAATGATGGTATAAATAGCCAAATGGCCGTTGGCAGAAGAACAGCTACCCACCCCTGCTCTAGAAGGATTGGTTGGCTTTCTGTCCACAGAAATGGACTTTAAGGATTTATTTGTGACTTACCTGGAGGATTAGCTAGGGACCCACACAATCTGACCTTTACCCAGGTTTGTTAAGGAGCCCCACCTATAAACTAACCTCGGATTGGTTAGTGAGCCTGCCATGTAATTGACACAGAGTAGATAGGCTGCTTATAGAAACCCCGGACCCTGAGGGCAGAGTGATCCTGAGAAGAGTCTCCCAGAGAAAGATCCAGCAGTGAGCTGAGTGTGCAGCTGCCCTGGCTGAGGAACTTTCACTTCCTCAGTGACCTTTCCTATGTGTCTTTTTTCTGCAGTTGTATTGGAAGGTTCTGGAATTTGTCCCTGAGTTGTATCTTGTTATTTCTGAGTTGTTCATCCAATAAATCACATTAACAGTATAGTCTATGAGTTCTTTTGAGTTCTGTCATAATTATTGAAAGCATCAGAGAAATAGTCAAAGAACAGAGACGTGAGCACACAGGGATATTTGACCTCCTCATAGGAACCAACCTTATGCCGAGTCTACTTCTCGAGGATATCCGAATACTGAGCTACAAGAGGAAGTAGAGAGCATAGTGCTGGTGTTAGGAGCACTGGAACCAGACTGCCTAAGTCTGGCTTTGCCATTAATTGTGGCAAGCCTGTGGGCAAGTCAACATCCCTGAGCTGCATGTCTCCACCTGCAATGTCAAAATGGGGATGACATTTGTGAGGGTTAAAGTGTTAGAGCATAAAGAGCAAACAAATCTGATCTTGGAAAAAGTATAGCCAGAATGCTACTTAGAGTCAAGGATGGGGAGACTTAATCCTGCGGACTCTGGACGTACATGTTAGCAGGTGGGATAAGTCCCCTGGAGAATGCTTACTGGTCTGATAGAAACTGGTGGAACTCCTGAGGCTATGCCCCTCAGCCACCTTTCAGGGCTGGAACTGAACTCACCCCCATGGATCAATTTTCAGAAAAACAATAGACTATATGGGGAACAGTATACACTCCTTAGAATAATCAACCATTTGAGATCAAGAAGGCAGCATTTGCCCAGGAATACAACTCAGAATGTAGGAATGGATGAAAAAGAAGGATGATCCTGACAAAGAAAAAGAACGAGAAAAAGAAAATGCTATAAAAAAGAAATGAAATGGGTAACCTTTCAGCAGAACCAAATGAGATTTTAAAAATCACAGTATTATGAAAAATTGTATTCCAACAAATTTGAAAATCTAAATTCTAGAAATGCATTATTTATCTAAATTACCACAGACTGATATAGAATATCTCAACATGCCTATAACACCAGAAGAAATAGATCGAGTCAAAACAAAAACAAAAACAAAAACCTCCCAACATTAAAAAATCAGGGACCAGATGGTTTCACTGGGGAATTCTATCAAATATGCAAAGATAGTTTAGTATTCAAAAAACAACCAATGTAAGTCTCCACATAAATAAGAACCATATGATCATATCAATGGGTACAGAAAAGGCATTTGATAAAATTCAACATCCATTTCTGATAAAAACACTCAACCAAATTGGAATAGAAAGGAAATTCTTAAATTGTTTGACATAATACAGGTGATATATGCAAAACCAATGGCCAGCATCTCACATAATGTAGCGTAGCACCACTTTTATATAGTCCTGAAAGTTTTATCTAGTGCTATAAGACATCAAAAAGATATTAAAGACACCTACATAGGCACAGAAGAAACAAAAATCTTTAGAGAGGATATAATTCTATATATATATATATGTATATATATATACATGATTCAATGTCAAAAGTCAATTAAAAGATGATGATACTGGAAAAGATATTAAAAGAACAATACCATGTACAGGAGCTACACAAACGACAAGATATTTAGGAATAAATCTTGCCAGAGAAACAGAAGACGTATAGAGAACAAAAAACCAAAACTATGAAACACTCCTACAAGAAACCAAAAAAAAATTCACACAAATGGAACAAGCTACCATGATTCTGTATAGGTAGATTAAACCTTGTGAAAATGTCAATATTGCCAAAAACACTTTATAAATTCAATGAAATTCTGATCCATTTTATACCACAATTTCTCAAAGAAATAGAAAAACTAATCACCAACTTTATATAGAAAGGAAAGTAACTGAGAATAAATAAAACACTTTGAAAATAAAAACAAAGCAGGGGACTTTCACTCTCAGACTTTAAAACCAAAATATAGCCATGATAATCAAAACAGCCTGGTACTAGTACAGAGATAGATACGAAGATCAATGGATTAGAACTGAGAACCCAGAAATACAACCTAGTATCTACAGACACCTAATTTCTTGATAAAGGATTATAAAACACATTAACTGGGGAAGAGATAGCCTTCTCAATAAATGTTGCTGGAAAAACTGGTTTGTCCCCTGCAAAAGAATGAAACGGGATCTATACCTCACACGATGCGCAAAAACGATCTCAAGATGGATCAAACACCTAAATTTAAACCACACAAACATAAAGACCATCAGCAACAACAGAAAAACAGAGACAAACTTAAGGCCTCCAATACAAGGCATAAACACACTACCAAAGAAAATTTAAAATATTCACACGATAGAAAACAAAGGACAGGGGCCTTCTAAAAATATGACGCTAATGCACATCAGATTTCATCAAAAGTGTTGAAAGAGAACCCATAGATTGGGGAAAATATTTAGTAATGTTACATAAAATAAAGGGCTAATCTCAAAAATCTATAGAAAATGACAATATCATAATCAGGAAAATAGAAATTTTAAAAATTGGGCCCCAGACATTGAATAGACAATTTACTAAACACAACATCCAGGAGGCCAACAATCATATGAAAAAATAATCACATTTTTTAACAATACCAGAAATAAAAATTACAATGGACACTTTTAGCAAAATTAAAAAATAATAACAAATGCTAGAGAGGATGTGCAGAGATTAGAATGTTCATACATTGACTGTAGAATTGTACAACCACTATGGAAACCAGTGTGGTGCTTCTTTAAACAAATATAAATACAACTAACTTATGATCCAGTATACGAGGGGGGTTAGCTCCCCAAACCAGGATTTTTTTTCAAAGCTATGCATTTAAATTTTTTTACAAGCCAATCTTCAAAGTACTTTCCATTACACTTACTATATACTCGTGTATAAGCCGAGTTTTTCAGCACATTTTTAATGCAGTTTTTGTAGTAAAATTAGGTGCCTCGGCTGCTAATCGGGTCGGCTTATACTCAAGTATATACGGTAATACATTTGTCAAATCTGCTGTTCTATTCTTGGAAACACTCATCTGTTTGGGTGGGTGAGAGCACCTCACTCATTTTTTTCTTTACCTATTCTACGTTGTCAAAGCACTGTCCTTTCATGTTCCTCCTCCTCATTTGTGGAAACAAAACGGAATCACATGGAGCAAGGTCAGGTGAGTAAGGTGCACGGAGCAAGAGAGGCATGCTGCTTTTTTCCAAAATCTGGTGCACTGAGATGGCTGTGTGAGCAGGTGCATTTTCATGGTGGCAAAACCAGCCCCGCCCCCCCTGCCACAAATCAGGCCTTTTTTGTCGCACACTGTTACATAATCTTTTCAGAACCTCTAAATAGATAGTTTGATTAATGGTCTGACCTGGTGGAACAAACTCCAAATGCACTACAAGGCAACATTTTCATCCGTTTGGGAAGTTGACAGATGTCCAGAATGAAGTTTGTCATCAATCAACATTTCACCTTTTTTGAAACAAGAAAACCGCTTGAGATTTTCCCATAGTGCCGTCCTTGTAAGCTGTATTCAACATCATAACAGTTTCTGTGTCATTTTTCCCTAGCAGGAAACAAAATTTCATCGCTGCACTCTGTTATCTTACATTGGTCATCCCCCAAAATGAGGTTTGAGTGAAACTGACTTTACGAAAAAATTCACTGTGACCAGGGAGAACCTTCCCAGGCAATGCCACTGGGTGTACTCAGAGCAAGTTACTCAATGCTTGGCTAGTGGTGGGGAATTTATTTATACACACACACACAACTCTGGTTCTTTGGGGGTACCCCCTTATATACCCTAGAGAAATGATTACAAGACGAACAGACATTTGCAGACCTAAGTTTACTGAAGCAATTTCCATAATTGCAAAAACATGAAACTAACAGAGAACTCTGATAATAGAGAAATGAACAAATAAACCCTGGTACATTCATACAGTAGAATATTATGAATCAGTGAAAAACCATGACAATTCTTTTAAACACAAGACATGGGCAAAAGTAGAGAACATTATGCTTAGCAAAGTTAGCAATTCTGGGGGGGTGTTGTTAACTTTCTGAAAAAAAATTTAAATCATTTTATTGGGGGCTCATATAACTCTTATCACAATCCATGCATCCATCCATTGTGTCAAGCACATTTGTACGTTTGTTGCCCTCATCATTTTCAAAACATTTGTTTTCTACTTGAGCCTTTGGTATCAGCTCCTCAGTTTTCCCCTCCCTCCCTATTCCCCCCTCCCTCACGAATCCTTGATAATTTATGAATTATTGTTATTTTGTCCTATCTTACACTAGCCGACATCTCCCTTCACCCATTTTTCTGTTGTCCATCTCCCAGGGAGGAGGTTATATGTAGATCCTTGTCATCGGCTCCCCCTTTCTACCCCACCTTCCCTCCACCATCCCATTATCGGTACTCTCACCACTAATCAAAAGGGTCATCTGTCCTGGATTCCCTTTGTTTTCAGTTCCTATCTGTATCAGTGTACATCCTCTTGGTTTAGCCAGATTTGTAAGGCAGAATTGGGATCATGATAGTGGAGGGTGGGGTGGGAGGAAGCATTTAAGAACTAGAGGAAAGTTGTATGTTTCATCGTTGCTACCCTGTACCCTGACTGACTCAACTCCTCCCTGCAACGCTCCTGAAAGGGGACATCCAGTTGCCTACAGATGGGCTTTGGGTCTCCACTCCGCACTCTCCCTCATTCACAATGGTAAGATTTTTTGTTCTTTGATGCCTGATCCCTGATTCCTTTGGCACCTCATGGTCACACAGGCTGGTGTGCTTCTTCCATGTAGGCTTTGTTGCTTCTGAGTTAGATGGCCGCTTTTTACCTTCAAGTCGTGAAGACCCCAGACACTATATCTTATGGTAGCTGGGCACCATCAGCTTTCCTCACCACATTTGCTTATGCACCCATTTGTCTTCAGCGATCATGTCGGGAAGGTGAGCATAATGGAATGCCAGTTTAATAGAAGAAAGTGTTCTTGCATTGAGGGAGTACTTGAGTGGAGGCCCAATGTCCATCTGCTACTTTAATACTAAACCTGTAAAGATGTGCACATAGACCTGTTTCCCCATCATCCTATATAAATATGTTTACATATGTACATATCTGTATAAATACCCTTTGCCTCCTAGTTCTTTCCTCTATTTCTTTTTACTTTCCTCTTAACCCACTATCATGCTCAGCCTTCATTTGGGTTTCAGTAATTCCACTCAGTTACATTGC
This sequence comes from Echinops telfairi, assembly GCF_000313985.2. Classification (NCBI taxonomy): domain Eukaryota; kingdom Metazoa; phylum Chordata; class Mammalia; order Afrosoricida; family Tenrecidae; genus Echinops; species Echinops telfairi. The sequence continues at coordinate 6,393,975 of NW_022111327.1, read as the reverse complement.
CCTTGATTAATCCCTACCAGGCCTCTTACACCCTCTTTGCCACTGATTTTGGATCACTTGTTGTCCCCTTGTCCCTGGGTTGGTTAACACCACTTCCTTTTCCCCACTTCCCCCTCGCCCATGTCCCCCCGGAACCATCGGTCCTGTTGTTTCCTCCTCCAGATTGTTTACCCAGCCTTTCTTAGCTAGACAGACCTGAAGTTAGCAATCTTATAAAGATAAATATTTACTGACACCATTATTATAAGGAAAAACAAAGAAAAAGGAAAGTGTTTTTTACAGCGAAAGATAAGGCCAGGGGTGCTGGGGAGGCAGGATCAGGGAGAGGGGACGGATTCAAAATGATAGCGGAAAAGATGAGGATGGTGGGGGGAAAGTGAAACACATTTATCAGGGCTTTACTTATTTCTTTTGTTGATATGGGCTGTGTAACTACATAATATATGCTTCTTTAAAAACCAAAATAAAATTTAAAAGACAATAACAAGTGTTAAGGCTCACAGCCTTAAAAATCTTTCCAGATTTGGGTCTACATATTAGTCTGAGTAACTAAAATAAGGAGGAAAAGTAAAACTGAAGTGGACTTGGATCTTTAGTGACAAAGGCGTTCATGTCAAACATGAGGGGGCAGAAAAAAGGGAAGAAGGATGGAAGAAAACAGCACAGGAAGTGGAACCAGTGCTGTCACATTGTGGGGTAACAATCCATGTCATGAAACAAAATGCATATGGATTGTTCAATGGAAAACCAATTTGATGTGTAAACTTCCAAATCACATATTTATATAATTCTCAATTTTAAAAGCATGATTCCATTGTCATTTAGCTTTTTGTGTTGCTTTTGGCATTTCAAAACACTCCTATTTCTATAGTCCCATTTTTCTTTCTCCTTTTTACTTTCTGTGACTTATTTTCAAATCGCGTGTTCACCCTTCTTGAATTTTCCATCTTGGCCATGCTTACATTGTTTATAGTTTCTAAGAGCTGCTTGGGGTTTGGGAAGGAGGACAAGTTTCTGTGGTTTCGTGGTATTCTTTTGAAGCTTTCTTTACCTTGAATAGGAGCCATGGTGGCATAGTGGCTATGAGTTGGGCTGCTAACCTCAAGGTCAGCAGTTTAAAACCACTAGGTGCTCCGCAGAAGAAAGACAGGTATTTCTACTCTTGCAAAGAGTTGCAGTCTCAACAACAACAAAAAATCACAGGGCGATCCTACACTGTCCTATAGGGTTACTGTGAGTCGGAACTGACGCGTTGGCAGTGAGTTTGATTTTACCCTGCATGGAGTGTAGTGGGTTATTACTGGGCTGCTAACCTCAAAGTCAGCATTTTGAAGCCACTAGCTACTCTGCATGAGAAACGAAACTTTCTATTTCTGTAAAGATTTCCGCTCTAGGAAACCACTGGGGTAGTTCTACTCCGTCCCACAGGGTCGCTATAACCCTGCCCAGCCCTAACTATCAATTATTATGTTGGAGCCCATCATATCCACAGCGATGTGCCAGCCCATCTCCTTGAGGGTTTTCCTCTTTTCACTGACCTGCTACTTTACATGATGTCCTTTTCCAGGGACTGGTCTCTCTTGATAACATGGCCCGTGTATGCGAGGCGAAATCTCGCCGTCCTTATCTGACAGTATTGCACACAGCACAGATCTGTGGGTTCTTTTGACAGTCCATGGTGCTTTCAATGTTCTTCGCTGACGCCATCATTCCAGTGCACCGATTCTTCTTTGGACCTCCTTATTCAATGTCCAACTTTCATATACATTTCAGGCAATTGAAAACATTACGGCATGGCTCAGGAGCATCTTAGAACTCACACGGACACCCTGGTTCTTCAGTGCTTTAAAGCAAATTTACCCAAAGCATCACCAAATATCCTGGCCACCTATAGAACTACCTTTGTGGGTTTCTGAGAGGGTAATTCTTTTTAGCAGCTAGTGGTTTTAAACTGCTAACTGCAGGTCAATGCCCATACATTTCTTAATTCCCTGTTTTCTGTTCCCAAACCAAGCCCACTGCCATAGAACTCATTCCCCAGTCAGAGTGACCCTTTGTAGACTTTTCACATTGTTCTCCCACATTTTCTGTACAGCCCGCCTCATTTCTATCTGCTTCAGTCTTCTGCGGTGGGAGGATAGGCAGTTATCTCAGCAGCGGAAATGAGGAAGGTGGTCTATGGATCTGTTTTATTTATTCATTAAAAAAAAACAGCTTTCAACCAATCATTATTTTCGCCTCACCTTCTTCACCTCTAGTTATCGAGGTCTCTGCCATTTCCATCAAGCTGTTTGCTAGTTCTGCACAATGTAAATTCAGTTGGTTCTGTTTTCCAATCGCCAGTTTGGCTTTTCTTCTGTTGTTCATCTTCCAGAATGTTAACGCTGCCAGGACTTTTTCTCCATGTCCTTATGGGCTTTTGGTTTGAAAGCAACAATAACATAAGTTTTATTGTAGTTATAGTAGGTTTTCCTTCTTTGAAGCACTCTTTTATTCTCTACTCAGAAATCATGTCAATATTTATTTATCAAATATGAAGAAATCTATCTCTAACTTACAAAGAGGTACTTAGTTACTGAGGTAGTTAGTTTATTGTGCCAACCTGGCCGATAAACACATGTGGGGTTAATTGAAGGGCAGAGAGAGAAATGACTCGGTGGGCCTTGCCTTTCTAGTTCTCAGTTCGCTTACTTTCTGATGGTTGGACCAGGGTGCAGCTGGCTTAGCCAGTTCCCTGCTTCAGCTTGCAAGGCTCACTTCCTGCAAGACATCCCTGAGGAGAAGCCACATGGATCTACCCCGATGCAGCCCTGGGTGCTGGAGCACCTGTGTGGAGACCCCTGCCAGCGCTGAGATGCTTACACATTCACTGATTCGGCTTTCCTCCTGCAGTCGGCATCACTGCATCTGTTTTGTGAGATGGAAGAAGACTTTGTGGATTGGTGTTGGACATATGGGTTAATGGGTTAATGTTGGACTTGTGGGATTGGGCAGCACTGGGTTGGGATGTTTTCTTGATGCGCACTTACCCTTTATATAAAACTCTCTCTTATACATGAGTTTCTGTGGATTAATTTCTCTAAAGTACCCAGACTAATACAGCTACACACCCACCAGAATAGCTACCATAAGACAATAACAAGTGATAAGTGAGACTGTACGACAGTGGCTGAGAACTGTCCTGCATTGTTGGAGGGTGTGGAGATTGGAACAAGCATTTGGGGAAGGTGTTTGATGATACATAAAATAAACATACCCTATGCTGGGCAGCCCTTCCTCCCTTCTCAGAATCCTCAGATATTTCCTTGGTTTGCCCTGTTCTTGGGACGGAATTCCTTCTTGCTGTAACCTATATCTGTAAACCTCTAGTCTACTCTTATTCCGTCTTAAATGCCCCAAACCCCTTCAACCAACTCATTCTACTAAATGTCCATTTGCGAACATGCATGGTTTCTGTTTCCTCAACTGCATCCTGACTGATATACATGCATTTCTGACTGGACCCTAGGTGTCTATTATCCTGTGGGGATATTTTAGGTTTTCTCTTATTTTAGGATTCTTAGGAAAGAGCCCTGGTGGCATAATGGGCTATGCATTGGGCTGTTAACCACAAGTTCAGCTATTTGAACCCACCAGCTACTCTGAGGTAGAACAATAAGGTTTTTTTGTTCCTGTAAAGATATACAACCTCAGAAACTCACAGGAGCCATCTGCTCTGTCCCATAGGGTTGCTGTAAGTCAGAATGAACTTGATGGCATCAAGTGTTGGGTGTTACTGTTTTTGTTATTTTTATTAAACTCACAACCCACTTATTTATTTAAAAAATTTTTTTAAATCAATTTATTGGGGCTCATACAATTCATCACAATACATAGATCAATTGTGTAAAGCACATCTATACATTTGTTGCCCTCATTATTCCCAAAATTCGCTTGCCTCTTGGGTTCCCGGAATCCGCTCATTTTCCTCCCCCCCCCTCCCCTTCCCTTCCTCCTCCCCTGTCCTCCATGCACCCTTAATAATTTATGAATTATTATTGTATCTTATATTACACTATCCGGTGTCTCCCTTCACCCACCCTTCTGCTGCCCGTCCCCCAGAGAGGAGGTTATATGTAGCTCCCTGTGATCCATTCCCCCTTACTACATCCCCTTTCCCTCCTGGTATCGCCACTGTCACGTGGGTTTAAGCAACCAACCTTTCAGCTAGTAGTCAGGTGCTTAACCATTTGTGCCATCCTGAGGCTTCTTTAGGATGGAACCACAACAAATAATTCAGGAGACAATCTTCAGAGGTTACCAAGAAGAAGGTTCATGGTGAACTGTTGACTCCTCTAACCTTCTCCTGTTTGTACAGGATCTCTTTTTATTTACCAGGTTAGCTAGCCCTTGTCTTCAATACCAAAAAGACTGAGCAATCCTGAGATGATGCGTTATAGAACCAGCAAGTGTCTTAGAAGACACTTCTGTATCAAAAATGAGGAAATAGGCATTACATGGGGGAGACCCCTGGAGGTGCTAAAAATAGCTTTGTCCAATTCATGTTTTGGCCTTGAGAATGTAACAAATCCATCAGACAAAAGGGCATCAAGAGGTTCCTAGGACCAAGGGAAAAAAAAACATGGTCTATTTTACCACCCATATGTCTCTCTCATACAATTTGATTTATACGAAGTGATCCGCAAAGGATCCCTTTGAAGTCAAGCATATATTCTTGTGCCTCTCTGAGTTAGAAGGTGCTCAAGATCGGATATATGCCTTACATGCATATATGTTACATACAGGCGTATGTGTGTTTCCTCCTTTATGGTTAATAGCTCTTAGAAATACCTTTCTCCCCTCAGCGATACCTTCAATATTCCTTATGATAGAGGGTACTCCAATTCCAATATTCACTTTAGGAGGTGAACAAGCTCCCGTGCACATAAGTAAGCCACAATGTAGCTCTCTAAGAGTGAGGGGCAGGACCAACGAGAGAGACAGTTTTCCCAGCCAGGCAGTGACCGAGTCATGAACTACTTAGGGAGGAATGTGAAGAAATTCAAGTTAAGATCTGTCAAATCTGATCCCCGCCCTTCCTCTAAGTCACCTCATTTCTCGTTGAGATCTGCATTTTATTAGGAACCAAGATTGATGATGATGAGGTTAACCTTTGTCAGAGGTTTCAGGTGCAGGAAGGGGATGGAGGTTTGTTTCATCTCACCAGGAATCTTTGTTTTCTCTTTAAGAGCCTCCCCCCCCACCCCAGGCTCTGTTTACCTGCGAATGTTTCTCTTTTGTTCTCACCCCTATCTCCTGGGGTCATGGCACAGCTGGGTTGGCCTTTGGTTCAGCTCAGAGAAGACAAGCTTCCAAATTGTTCTGTACTCATGAGGATTCAGCGTCCTGTCTCCTTGATATGTCAGGTTGAGTTTTGGACTTCATCCTCTTTCTGGAACTGTGGGCAAGCTCCAGTTTGTAAAGTTGTGTTGGACAATTGGACTTTCTTTGACAGCAAAGTCATGTATGTTTTATTTGGTGCCGTTGAGTTGATTCCAACCCATAGACACCGTCTAGGACAGAATAGACTTGCCCTATAGGGTTTCCAAAGCTATAATCTTTACCAAACCCAAATACCAAACTCAATGCCATCCAGTTGATTCCAACTCATAGCCACCCCATAGGGTGCAAAGGAGAAATGCCCTTGTGGGTTTCCAAGGAGGAAGATAGCCTCACCTTTCTCCCTTGCAGCAATTGGTGGGTTTAAACTGCTAACCTTGTAACTAACAAGCTAACAACCCAATTCCTAATCCACGATGTCACCACAGCCCTGTTCATTTCCCTATTATAAGAGTCCATTTGCCTTAAAGAAGACACTGAACAAGGGCTACTTCTGAGTCGTCTCTCACTTAACACGGCTAGATGATAGCTACTCACTGACACTGCGTGAACTCCTACTCACGGTGGCCCTGTCAGACAGACTAGCACTGCCCCTGTGGGTCTCAGAGACCATAGCTCTTGACAGCCGCAGAAGGCCACATCGCCTCCTGCAGAGCGGCTAGTGGGTCTGCATTGCTGACTTTGTGGTTAGCAGCCTAACGTGTGACCCACTACACAACCAGGCTCATCCCTAGTGTCTGTTCCAAAATCGTTTGCTGAATAAATGAATGATTGAAAGAAAGAGATGATCTAGGCCATGGAGGAGGAGTCAAAGCCAGAGAGCCCGGAAGAGTGAAGGGTTTTCAGGGGAATGAGATAATCTGACCAGAATGACATAGGGTCGTGGTGTGTGCCAGGCATCCCAGGAGCGTTCCCATCTTGGTGCAACAGGAAATTGTCAGGCCTTATCACGCCTGTGCAACGCATTTCTGGAGGGAGAGAGACTCACTGAAGCATTATTGCCCAGGAACAATCTCCCAATAAAAAGAAACGGGTGGTAGTTGACACAACTGGGACTGATTTTTTACTTCACATCTCATTTCAAGTCAAGCTCTGATGACCCACCAGAGGAAGTCTCTCATGTGGCCAGTGTCCTGCCTCCAATAATTCCTAAACATTCCCAGTATCATCTTCCAGCTCAGAGGCCCTTATTGAAGCCCCTGGCACCCCTGGGGCAAAGGACACTATGCCATGTCTGATAATGGGGTGAAGGGAGGCCAACCCTGTTGTTTTCTTTACTCGTTTGCTGCTGACAGTGTTTTCCACGTAGACAAAGGGTCCAAGTGGTTATTTATCATTCACAATTCATCTCAGGTATCCTAGGTTCTTTAAGGTTGAGTTCAATACCCGCACTTAAGTTCCCATAGTATCATCTGCTTATTGCTCATGATGGAATAATTAAACATAGCTAACATTATCGAGCATTTCCTCTGCTCCAGACACTATACTAACTCCTTTAGACACACACACACACACACACACACACACACACACACACACACACACCTCACTGCCATGCATTTAATTCTGACTCCTAGAGACCACACAGGGCGGAGTCATACCTCCCCTGTGGGTTTCCCATGCTCTAAAATCTTTACAGGAATAGAAAGCCTCACCTTTCTCGCCAACCGAGTGGCTGGTGATTTCGTACCGCTGGTCTTTTTGGTTAGAGTTAGTAGCCCAACATGTAAACACTATGCCACCAGGGCACCAATCCCTGGCACCAAGCCCTTTGGCAAACCCTTATATTATGCATGGTCTCCCCATTGTACGGAAGAATAAATGGGAGCACAGAGAAGGCAAGTGACTTTGCTCAAGGCAGCACAGCTGGGAAGGGGCCAAGCCAGAAGGAAAGCACGGGCGTGGCTGCGACTGGGGCTACTACCAGTGAGCACTGTTGCTGTTGAGTGCCCTCAAGGCAATATTGGCTCCGCAGCTACCATTTCAATGAGATGAACGCGCTGCAACAATGGATGCAGGCACAACAGTGAGGGTGCAGGGCTGGGCAGTGTCTCCCTCTGTTGTACGTGGGTTCGCCATGAATCGCAGGGACTGACTTGATGGCACCCAACAGCAGTCCTCTCTGTGGAAGCAGATCATCAGGTTTTTCTTACATGGACTCAAGGGGTGGGTTTGAACCACCAACCTTTCTTTGAGTTAGCTGATGAGCACTTAACTATCACACCACCAGGACTCCTTATCTTAAGCACTGTGCTCTATGATATACTTCTAACAGGACCTTTGCCACATAGAATAATGGTCTGCCACACACCTTTGCCAGAATATGATCTCTAGCACTTGCAGCCTCATTTAAATCCCAGGCCTCTAACATCACTCCCTCCCCCCATCGAGTTGATGCTGACTCCCGACTCTATGACCCGGACACTTTCGAGGTGATAATGACTCTGTGGTTCAGAGTAGCACTGCCCCTTTGGGTTTCTGAGACGTCAATGTGACGGGAGTAGAAAGCCTCATCTTTCTCTCGTGGAGCAACTGGTGGGTTCGCACTCCTGATCATGGCGTTCGCTGACCAATGTGTAATCCACTGTGCCACCTGGTCTCCTACAGGCTCCTCACATAGGACACGGCAAACCAAACTCACTGCCATTGAAACGTTTCCAACTTATCATGACCCTATAGGACAGGATAGAATTAGCCCTGTGGGTTTCAGAGACTGGAACTCTTTACAGGAGGAAAAGCCTCGTCTTTCCCCCTTAGGATCTGGCAATGGAGAGGTAGTAAATATTGGACAGAAAAGCATTCTGAATGAAGAGAAAAATCTCATTTGTCCACCAGATGGTGGTATGGGAATCCAAAAGAAAGTGCCCTCGGGACTCCTCCCTTTCCCCCTCCTTTCCCACAGTGTGCTCACATTGTTGTTATTTTTTCCAACCCCAGATAAAACTGAGTGGGTAGGGAGAAACTTTTACAAAATAACGTTTAAACAGAGATTGACACAAGTTTGACAACTTGATTCATGACCTATACTGGGGCCAGAGAGAGAGCTTGGCCTTACTTTGCCCTTTTACAGATTCATCATCCACTGACTTCTTTCAAAGATATCAATGTATTTTCAAGCCCTTGTCGCTGTTAAAAAGCTGCAAAAAACATCAGCCTTTTCAGAAGCACAGTAGGAGACTGGGAATGCGGTGAAAGGTTTCCTGAGTGGGAGCAGGAAGACATGGATTTGGATGGCTCCAGTGTAGTGGTTATGCACTGGGTTGCTCACCATGAGGTCAGCAGTTCAAAACCACCAGCCACTCCTCAGGACAAAGATGAGGCTTTCTAGTCCCAGAAAGAGTTACACTCTTGGAAACCCATAGGAATAGTTCTACCCTGCCCGATAGGGTTGTTCTGGGTCAGAATTGATACCATGGCCATGAGTTCGAGCCATTCACTTCTTGGCTGAAGTCACTCAACTTTCATGCACGTGACTTCACGCAAGTCCTTTCCCTTCTCTGAAGCCCATGATTCTCAGCTGTAAAACAAAGAACTTTAGATTAGCCTTTCAATTCAGAAACTGATTTTGTTTCTTTCTACAGCCTCCATACAAAAATCATGATAGAGCCGCATTAGAGCATAGTGCCTAGGTCAAGTCTCAGCTTGGCAGCCTGCTGGCACTAGCTGTGTGATTTGGGGTACTTTTCTTAATCTCTCTGGGCCTCACTTGCCTCATCTGTAAATGATGTTGCATGCTGTACAATTGTATGGTGACCTCATGGCCATGAATGATACGGTACTTAGCTCACTGGGCTGTTTAAGGAGTAAGGGCGAGAAGGCAGGCAATGCACTTTACAGAGTGCTTGGCACACATCAGCTTTCCGTCAAAGCTATTACTCCATAGAGCTGGCTCTCATTTGAACACCTTTCCAGAGTTTGGATAGACATTTAGTCGTCAGCAGTGGAGGGAGAGGATTTCAATAATAAATGAAAAACAGTCAGGCACGGCCCTTTTGCAAGCACCAGAATAAATGCCTTGATGGGTGCAAAGCAAGGCTGAGTCAGCACCTGATCGAAGCCGAACACGGCCGAAGTGACCACAGACCAGTGGACTCCGCATAAGGTGTGTGGCTGTGGGGAGAGTGAAAGGACACAACCGCTTAGGCAAAGGGTCTGGCGATTTCTCATAAAACCCAACTCCATCTTCCCGATGACCAAACATTCATACTCTTAGGTATTTACTCCAGAAAAAATGAAAGCATATGTCCACAAGAAGATTGCAAAGAGAATATTATTTGCAGCTTTATTTGTAATAGGCAGAAACTGGAGACAGCCCAAGGGTCTATCAATAGGAGAATGGATAAACAAATATCGGTGTGCTATTCAGCGGTGCAAAGGAACGGATATCTGAGACATGCAACAACGTTTGGCAGAGGAACAGAAGTCACATCCAAAAGGTGTTCATATGATATGATTCTTTGAACTGAATTTCTTTAGCAGGCAAAATGACTCAATCGCAGGAAAAACATATCAACAGTGGAAAAAATCAGAAAAATTAAGAAGGTGGTCTGAAGGGTTGCTTGGGAAAACGCGGGAGGAAACGTTCGGGAGTGGGACCAGCCACAGCCACTGAGTCCATTCTGACTCATAATGACCCTACACGGGGTTTTGAAGACAATACATCTTTAAGGGAGCAGCCAGCCTCACCTTTCTCCCACAGAGCAGTTGGTGGGTCTGAACCACCAGCTCTGGTTAGAAATGTAATGATTGTGCTACAGCACCCCTAGAACTCCTTTTAGGGTTCCTTCAAAATCAAAACGAACCTCCCTGCCATTGAGCCAATTCCAACCCGCAGTGACTCTGTATATGGTTTCTGAGGCTGTGCAGTAGCAAGGCTCATCGTTCCCCGGGAAAGCAGCGGCTGGGTTCGCTCCAACCACTCTGCAGTGAGCAATCTAATGCCTCCGCTCCAGCACCAGCGGGACCCTCAGGGCTGGGGACAAGTTGGCGGTGAGGAGATGGAGACCTCGTGCATGTCAATTTCACCTCGAAAGGAAAAAGAACAACTGAAGCCTGAATTCCAGTCAACGCTTGGCCTGCTGAAATCGGAATGAAATGTCTAGAAACTATTTTGAAATAACATCAAAAGAGAGAGAAGGGGTAGATGGATAGAAGGATGGATAGATGAACAGATATGTGACTCAGCTAGTCCAGGAAATCATGGGTGGTAGAATCTAGGTCATTGTGGCAGTTACATAATCTCCTGTCAACTTGAGTGAAGAGGTGGAGTCTAGCCTGTCAATCAGGTTATAGGCGATGAGACTTCTGTATAGGCATGGCCTTCTCCTGAGGATTTTGGGAATTCCTGTCTTCCTGGAGGTGAGACACAATCTTTGCTTCGTCTTCCTGTTGACAAGCCACATGGAGCCACGCTAATGGAGCCAGAGCCCTGGAGCTGGAGGAGTCACGTGGACATCCACGCCAGTGCTGAAATGCTTCCACCACCACTGGATCCACAAAACTTTCTACCCTCTTCCTAAATTCAGCATCATTGCATGTGCTGCATGAATCTAAAGAGGAAGTTATGGACTAGTATCGGGGAGAAGGGCTAATATCAGACTTATGGACTTGATCTGGGTTGGGCTGGGAGGTTTTCTTAATATACAATTTCTTTTTTATATAAAACTCATTCTTATACACATATGAGTGTCTATGAATTTGTGTCTCTAGTCCACCCAGACTAACACAGTCATCCATAGAACTAAAATTATTTCAACTTTGCTCTCAGTTTGAGACTCTCCATAAACAATATTTGGGGGAAAAGAATGAACTATGAAGTTCAACATCCTGCACAGAATGCATTTTTTTCTGTATTCAAATTTAAAGGCCAACCTCAAATCGAGGTAAACAGTTCCTGAGCATGTACTACATGCCAGGTACTGTATAAGGCTGGCATGGGTATACTAAGAGGAAGATCATAACACCTGCCCTCAGGAGGATTGTAGGGGCCTTAGGACAAACACAGGCATCATTATTGTCCTACACGATGGGGTTGCTCTCACAAAACAAAACAACACTGCCATCGAGTCGATTCTGACTCATAGCAACCCTGTAGGACAGACTAGAACTGCCATTCTAGGTTAGTGGGTCTGTAACTCTGCATGGGAGTAGGCTGGTGGTTTCAAACTGCTGACCTTGTGGTTAACAGCCCAACAGGTAACCACTGAACCAACAGGTCTCCTTCATAGAAACTCAAGAGAGAAACTTAAAATAAAAAAAAATTTAATTGGGGACCCTTGCAGCTCGTATAACAATCCACACATTCATTGTGTCAAGCACATTTATACATATGTTTCCATCCTTTGCAAACATTTTCTTTCTACTTGAGTCCTTGGGATCAGCTCCTCTTTTTTTCCCTCCATCCTCACTCTCCCTCCCTCATTCCTTGATAATTTATAAATTATTATTTTTTCATGTCTTACACTGACCACTGTCTCCCTTCACCCACTTTTCTGTTGTCCGTCCCCCTGGGGGGGTGTTGTATGTTGAACATTGTGATTAGTTTCCCCTTTACCCCCCCCTCCCCACCTTCCCCTTCCCCTTCCCCTCCTGGTATCACTGTTCTCATTATTGGTCCTGAGGGGTTGATCAGTCGTGGATTCCCTGTGTTGCGCGCTCTTGTCTGTACCAGTGTACATGCTCTGATCTAGCCAGATTTTTAAGGTAGAATTGGGGTTATGACAGTGTGGGGGAGGGGAAGCACTAAAGAACTAGAGCAGTGCTTTTCAACCTTCCTAATGCCATGACCCTTTAATCAGTTTCTCATGTTGTGGTGATGCCCAACCATAAAATTATTTTCGTTGCTACTTCATAACTGTAATTTTGCTGTTATGAATCATAAGGTAAATATCTCATATGCAGGATGTATTTTCATTGTTACAAATTGAACATAATTCAAGCATAAGTGATTAATCACAAAAACAATATGTAATTTTATTTTGTGAAATATTTATTTCTAATTACAAAGAAATGAAAATTTATCTTGAAGCATGGTGTAGCATGGGTAGCAGTGTTAATATAACAACAGTAAACTACTTTGCTACATTTCGCAACAGTATGCGTGAAAAGCCAATGTCAATGCTAAGGTTGAGATAGCTTCTTTCTCACCAGATCTGCATGTGGACGGACCCACCTGGAGATGGATAGAGGAGCGGTGTCTTAGTTCCTAAGACCATCTGAAATGTGTTTTCGATGGTATTAGGTGACCCCTGTGAAAGGGTCATTCGACCCCCCCCAAAGGGGTCAAGACCCACAGGTTGAGGACCACTGAACTAGAGGAAAGTTGTGCTATACTGCACCCTGACTGGCTCATCTATTCCTTGTGGGCCTTCTGTAAGGGGATGTTGAATTGTCTACAGATGGGCTTTGTGTCTCCACTCTGCCCACCCCCTCATTCACATCAATATGATTTTTTGTTTTGGATCTTTGATGCCTGATACCTAATCCCATCGACACCTCATGATCACACAAACTAGTGTGCTTTTCTATGTCGGCTTTGTTGCTTCTCAGCTAGACGGCCGCTTGTTTATCTTCAAGCCTTTAAGACCCCAGATGCTATATCTTTTGATAGCTGGGCACCATCATCTTTCTCACCCACACTTGCTTATACATTACATCCAGTTTTTCTTCAGTGATTGTGTCGGGAAGGTGAGCATCACAGAATGCAAGCTTATTAGAACAGAGTGTTCTTGCGTTGAGTGAGGACTGGAGTAGAGGCTCAATGTCCAGCTGCTACCTTAATACTTTACATATGTACATAGTTCTATGTTCCTATCGTTATATATAAAGATAGTTACAAACATACCTGCCTGTACTTAGACCTCTGTAAATGTCCTTTGCCTCCTAGTTCTTTCCTCTATTTCCTTTTACTTTCCTCTTGTCCCACTATCATGTTTGGCCTTTATTTGGCATTCAGTAATTCCTCTTGACTACATTTTACTTGATCAAAACCCACCAGGCATTCTATGCCCTTTTCACCATTGATTTTAGATCACTCGTTGCTCCCTTGTTCCTGGGTTTGTTGGCTCCCCTCTTTCTTTCCCCAACTTCCCCCCTCCCATGTCCTTCCAGAACCGTTGGTCCCATTGTTTTCTCCTCGGAAATGTTTATCTTGTCAATCTTATATAGATAGAAATGGGGTGAGGGGAAGCCTGTAAATAGTTCCAAGTCTGTCTGTTGACCTTTATGAATGTTTTTTGATTGTGTCTGTTGAGGTGCCAGGCCCTGCCCCGAAGTCTATTTTGGGGACTCCTCGGGGACTTTGTAGCTTTGCTCCCCTTGCTGCTCTGTTGCACTCCCTTCATGCTTCACCCCGGTGTGGGGGGTCAGACCAGGCACAATTCTACACTGAGTCTCCAGTGTTGTCCCCTGTAGTGCTATGGGTCAGTGAAGGGACACTGTCTGGTGGAGGGGCCGGCCCTACGGTCTTCTCTGTGCATTGGCTGCTCAGAGCAGGAATATCTTTCGGGTTTGGTGGGCTGGGATGCAGTCCACTTGAGAGAGAGAGAAACTTCATTTAGGCCAGGAATGTAGCTGGTACTGAAGAAAACGTTGAGTAGTTACTGCTGTAAATATGGTTGGAAGCCATCTTTGAACCAGATCATAGATGACCATTTGTTAGTCCAATGAGGTCCACAAAAAGGTTGAGCCAAGGAAGGGGTATCTGTAAGAAATATCTAGGAGAAAGGGGCATTTGCAATAGATATCATTGCTTTGAGGTCATTGGTGGGTGGTGGTGGCGGTGAACACAGGGAGGTAGGGGTATTATCCATAGGAAAGAGGTGAGGTTCTGAATGACTCAGACAACTGAAGTTCAAGGAGTTGAGCTCTTGGTTTGATCCACTTGGAAAAGGGAGGTTATTTTAGTCAGTGCCCCTCTCCTACTGTTTTGTCCCATGATGTGGTGTTTGAAGGCCACACTGGTTGTTTATCGTCAACATGGATTCTGTCTCTTGACGCTGACTGGTCAGTGCCCAAGTAATACAGCTGTTAATTTAAAAACATGATAATATTGGGTTTTCAGTGAAGGTTACAGAACACTTTTTAGGTGCCCAGTCAATGATTTCTACACAAATCGTTCAGTGGCACTGGGTATAATCTTCACAATTCATGGACATGGCCAGTATTGACAATTTAGCTGTTTCAGTTTCCCTAATCTAGTTTTCCTGCCCCTTCATGCATTCTCATCTTTGCTTTCAAGTATCTGTTGACTATTTGGTCTCAAAGAGCTGACATTTTAAACGGAGCATAGTGTTCATGGGCCTACATACATTAATTATTTTGTGTGCCAATCTGTTTTTTAGCGACAAGGTTTGAAGAGCATCTCAGTCCAGTATGTCTTTTCCTTCCTTCTTTCCTCATTTTTCTTTATCTTCTCTCTCTCTCTCTATTTTTCCTTTCCCTTCCTCCCTTCTTTCGTTCCTTCACTCCCCCTCCTTCCTTCCTTTTAGGAATTTGAGGTTTGGATTTACATTATTCTCTCACTCTCTCAGGCTCCATCTACTGTACTCCTGATGAAGATCAGTCAGTAGTGGTGACTGGGCACCATCTAGTTCTTCTGGTCTCAGGGTAGATAGTCCCCTGGTGCATGTACACTATTTGCTTACACACTCATTTCTTCTTGTGAGTTTTTGATTTCAAGTTAAATATTTGTACTATTTCATTTGCCCACCTCATAGAGTGGTCGCAAGGTTAATGATGAAAAAGTATGCAATGTGCCTTGCATATGCAAGGTCCTTGTTAGAATGAGACCAAGGACCATATTTGATGAGCCCTGGTGATGTAGTGGTTACTCATTTGGGTGCAATCTTCAAGGTCTGCAGTTTGGAACCACCAGCTGCTCCTCAGGAAAACGACGGGGCTTTCCACACCCATGAAAAGTCTGGGAAACACTCATAATAAGGGCAGTTCTACCCTGCCCTATAGGGTCGTTAGTCGGCATTGACCTAATGCCAGTGAGTACAGTGTTTCCCCAAGTGGTGATAGCTCCCTATGGGAGTGCTGGAAGGATCTGGGCTGAGTGGAGCAGCAGATAACTACACTTGATCCTAGACTATGGGTAACAGGACAAATGTTTTTAATTGCCAAGGGAGTCATTTTTTCCCTGAAAAGGAGGCGTGGGTCAGATAAGTTTGGGAACCTATGCTCTAATATGTGTTCTGGACAAGCCCACCAAGACCCCTAAGATGTCTCCAGGAGAGGAATTTGAGATTTCTGAAGTCCATCCCAATCCAAAAATGTTACCTTTTCTCAACACCTCTTTTCCCACAACACTGCACATTCTTCCACAGAACAATAGAAAAGGCCCATTATTGTATTTTTGGTGGGTGACACAGCAGTTTTTAAGTTCCCATTCAAGGGTTTCTCCACAAACTGGTCAGTGGCACTGGCACACCCTTCAAAGTTGATGCACATTCTCAGTCTTTCCATTCCAGCTGTTCCATTTCCCACTTATGTTCCTACTCATTTGGAGAACAAGGAGCCCTGGAGGTGTAGCAGTTTCACATTGGGCGGCAATCTGTAGAGTAAGTAGTTCGAGACCACCAGCTGCTGCTTGGGAGAAAGATGAGGCTTTCTACTCCCATAAACTGTTGCAGTCTCAGAAACCCACAGAGGCAGTTCTACCCTGACTGACAGGATCACCATGCCTTGATGAGTTTGGTTTGCAGTTTTTGGAGAACAGACATACTGTGATGGCTATTGGCAGGCCCCACATTCAAGATAATATGGCTCAGAGCAGGATGGGAGAGTTGCCACCCAGCAGAAGACAGTGAATCAGACCACCTGAGGGCTTCCTTTCTCAAAGCTTAGAGTCTAGGTGGAGAGTCAAAATTCTCTACAAACACAAACTCTGACTGGTCTTCCTGCCTTCTACTCACTCTGCTGAAGATCCCGACTCTGCTGTTCTCTAGGATACTGTGTTAGACAGGGTTCTCTAGAGAGATAAAACCAAATTGCTGATAATTCAATATATTTATTTATAAAGATAATTACATATATAACAAGAAATGAACTGTTAAATCATATACAGATAAATATATAATGCAAGAAAGAAACAGTTGAATTATAAAGCACTACAAATGGCTCAATTCAACTCACTGCCGTGAGAGAGTTGTGAGAGACTAGCAGTCCTTCCAGTCCAGTCTGCTGCCAGATCTTCCTCTATTTATGGAGAGAGCTAGGCTGTGTCAGCACAGCAGCCAATCAGAAGGCAGGTCGCCAACTGCCAGCCAGGTCACCAACTGTCAGTCCCCAGCTCCAGCGATGTCTTAAAGGGACCTCAACTTACAGCGACACAGAACACAGGTAGTGTAGCCTTTAAATTGAGGCACAGGACAAGCAAGGCAGCCGCACACTGGTCCGATGATCAAAGAGCGAGAGACAAGAAAGGCGAAACTCACCAAGCCATTTATCTCTCTGCCCTTCAGTTAATCCCACTTGTGTTTATCGGCCAGGCTGGCACAATAAACTATCTCAGATACAAAACAGTGGCTGTGAGCGGTACAAAGGCACAAGCTGTGTCTTAGTCACAGATGTGAGACTATCGGATCCGGCGTGGTGCTTCGCACCAACTAGACATGCAATAAATATTTATAGAAGAAATGAATGAATGATTCTTCAATCTGCACTTGATGCCGCAGGAAGCCTCTGTCTTCCCCTCCCTCAGAGTTCACTGTGGCCTTGCCTGTCTCCTAGACTCCAACAGTGCTTACCATCGATGCCCGTCTTTTGGCACTGAGCCAAATGCAATTCAGTTCCATTCAACCAACTTTCATGGAGCTGAACTATTGGCAGGAAGCATCCACAGTCTCACGGAATAGCTAAAGCATTTCTTAGCTCACGGCGCCTCAATTGTAATTTTTAAACAACCTTGCCGTGGCACAGAACCCAAGGCTTTTTGAAAGTTGAAAGACGTGATTAGAAACGACTTCCCTTGGTCAACATACTCCATGACTACTCAGGAAATAAGTGAGTTCTATGTGGTGGATAAACAAATGCTTATTTGACAGGTAGGGGGCCAATGCAGAGGGAGGTTGTGGTAGGATGAGGAAGACTGGTCCTCAATCCCTGTTGGAAGAATTTGCAACTGAAGTATGTGTAAGGGGGAAAGGGCTTGGCATTTTGGCCAGTCAGATCCTGAGATGCCTAGGAACCTCTTGTGGAAAAAGACACCCCAACATCACCGCCAGCACCAACACTAGACACAATTGTTGCTTGCTTTTTCTCCCTGACAGTTGGGGTTTTCAATTTTTATAATTATTCCTTATTCCTGTCTCCAGTCCCTTCTGTGTATCTCTATACATCTCACTCCTCCTCAAGTCCGTTTCCTGTAAATTAGTTCTTTAATTTCTCCTAGGTGATTACTTATTCGAATTGAATGAGAATTCGCCTTTTATGTGTTCATCAAAATACAATTTTTAATGGTCAACAGTTGGACATAACTGCAATCTTACAATAAGGGCGAGTTTACATACTCTAGATGTGTGTATGTGTATGTGTGCAATGCTTCTTTTTCTTGGGGCTTCTCTGTGTTTTCCAAGTTTCCTGCATTGGAAATGGCCATGAGAATCAATGGGGGAGCTGGGGGGGGGTGTGCATTGTGAAGAGCCTGAGAGCCCAAACAAGAGTATCAAGTAACTTTCTTTAAAAAAAAAAATACAAACAACTTAGTCATGAAGTCGGTTTTGACTCATAGCAACCCTATAGGGCAGGGTAGAACTGCCCCTGTGGGTTTCCAGGCCTGGCTTATTTTTTTCAAACCATTTTATTAGGACCTGAATTCAGACATCATACCATTCCATAATTCAATCATATCAAGCGGTGTTGTAAAACATTCTCTTCCTTCTTGTACAACTTGATATTCATTGTTGCTGCTAGTTTTTTTATAGTGGCTGATTATGTCAAATTTTCGAATGTGATAGCTCCAGTATTGTGAACCTATATCACTGACATTTTCTGAGAATGAAGTCATAATTAAAGAAAAAGGAGTAAAATAAAAGATCAGTTACTACTAATGATGTAATCTACTGTTGAATGATTTTACAAAACAGTCTGTTATTATACTTTTGTAATCTAGGAAATCACCTTGGAGCAGTTTAAACTATATCTATCACATTAGTCTGTGGTTAAAATGGATAATATGCCATACAGAGGAGTCTGTGTGGTCTGATACGGGAGGAAACCCACAGAGGGAGTGATGCCAATTCTAGTGATGCCAATCAGATGACTAGAGCTGAGAGGAGAATGGAAGGAACAATTGAGTTTGAGAAATGCTACAAAGAAAGATTTTGAGGTGGAAAATCAAATTTGGCTAAATAGCTGACAAGGTGGTGGGTGGAGCCATGCAAGAAGAGATTTTCCAAGCAAATGGCTGTTCAGAGAGAAGGGTCGAGAGTCCAGTCTTCAGGGACTCCAACAGTTAATGGGAGAGGGGAAGAGCAGGAGCCGGGAGAGACCGATGCGTCACAGTGATAAGGAGAGAAACTTGAGCATGCAATGCCAGCAGAGCCAAAGGTACGACAGTTACAGGAAGGAGTGGGTGGCTGATGGTATCAAATTCAGCCCTGAGGTCAATGATGCAAACTGAGCAGGGACCCTTGAATTTGGCCTGGAGGTCACTGGTGAACTTAGAGAGGTTTTGGCAGAAAGTTCTGGACTCTAGTAGGTTCCCAGGGAGGGAGAGGTGGAAAAAAATGGAGGCAGCTTCATGGATCTTACTCATGTGACAAGAGTAATGTATTAGCATCGAGAAGAATAAAGTCAAACTTTATAACCTACTTAATCACTCTGAACCTCGTTTTCTTCTGAAAATAGGCGCAACTGTAACCATAAGGCTGCTAGAAAGTACAATACATATTTAAATGATTATTTTTATGTCCTAGGGAAGAGACTTTCTCTTCTACATACCACACCCCCACCCCTTGCCCTACCTGCAAAAATAAAAAAACCCAGGAATTTCTAGGTATGTTTATGCATTGACCAGAGGACTCTTGTAGCTCAACACTCCTGTGCCTAGGATGGCACTGCTGTGAACATTCCCTAGCTGTATCCTCTGGCGTTCAGCATGCCAAGTCCCTTGAACAATTCTTCTCCAACACCCTCAGAAGTGAGGACCTTGAGGAAAGGCGATTAGGAGGGAACTCGTAGTCAGGGTCAAGTAGAATGTCTCTGAAACTTGTGTAGAGGTGGTTGAGTTGGGCCCTGTTTCAGGCACTGGGCATAACGAGATGCCAATCACAGAGGGGACTGCATCCCCTAAGTGGATGGTAGGCTGGGATGTGGCTAGGGTCAAGGTATCAGAATACCTTTTTTTTTTTAACCTAGGGCACCTGCATACTGAATGTCCCCTGGGCTGAATGGTCTAGAACAGATAGCTTGATTTTCAAGGTGTGCATGTGTGCATACCCAATGAGATAGACTGACAAAGTGACTTCAACAATAGGATGCAGCACTATTTTGCGGATGGCGCAGGCCCGGGGGCTGTTTCGTTCTGTTGCACATAGGGGCACTATGAGGCAAAGCCAACTGGACAGCACCGAACAACAACAGAAGTACATCCACTTTTCTCCCTTTCGGTTCTCAGTTGGCAGCTAGATACTACCAGGCATGACCACATCTTTTTCTCCCTCACTCTCCCTCCAAATCAACCCTTAAAGCCTTTTTCCTGGATTGATCTTTCTTTACCTTCGTGTCTTGCTTGCTCTTCCCTAGGGAGAAAGAGTCGCTTTCCCACATGCCATCAGGGCAGAGACCTATGACCTGGGTGGGAGGGGAAGCCTGGGGGAGGGGGTGAGCATCTCCTCTAGCACTGTCACTTCTTTCAGATCTTGAGCCTTCAGAAAGTGTCGTATGAGGAGCATTTCAATGTCTCAGATCTCCTTTTCTTCTTGAACTTTTCATTATGAATTCGGTGAAAGTGTACAGAGCTGATCGTCAATGTTATGGTCAACAACGGCCACACATGTATCCACTGTGTTCCTGATTCCTCTTACCTGTGGACATTGGCTTTACTGTTGGGGAGATGATTTAAGAAGGGCGGTGGGGTTACCTCATGTGAAATTGCTCTCACGCTTACACCTGCACATGCCCAGATGAATGGGCCTCTCTCAGACTCTCATAGGAGATCAGAGTAAGAGGACTCCAAGGGGGCTGGCTTGCTATGGAAAAACCCTTGGGGAAGGCTTGTGCTGTGGTCTTCTAGCAAGTGCTCAATAATTTCATCACCAAACTTGCCCTGAGCATCTTTTGAAAGAAGATGCTCTTCTTGAGCCCAGGGAAAGCAAGGGGGCTAGAAAGACAGGCCAAGGTCTCTGCCTATGCGAGTAACTGATGGAACAGGTGAACTCATGTCTTGACTTACACGCTAGGGGAGTGCAACCCTGGGGAAAGGCTTCACTGGTCTTCCTTGAGAGCCCCTGGGAAGGACTGGCTTTGGGGAGTTAGATGCTGTAGCTGGGTCAAGGCAGGGCCTGTCCTCGGACGGTGGCCAGAAAGTTGGAAGGAATTCTCTTTGCAAACCCAGGGTCCAGGCTTGGCCCCAGCAAGCTGCCCTGCCAACCTCTGCTGCCTAGGGCCTCGAGCATTCCCAGCTCCGGCCCCTCTCAGCCTCTCCTCCGGACTCGCCCCCTCCCTTGTCCCCCTTTTCCTCCTCCCCACCAGCTGTCCCCTTTCCCTGGAGCGCCAGAGACAGCCGGAGCCTGGGAAGAGGCTGACGTAGGGCAGAGGGGGCGTGGTGAGGACAGGGAGGGGCGGGGCTGAGGGGATAAGGAGGCCCGGGCGTCCAGCGCCCCCAGCCACTGCACCACCCGCCTGGGAGCTGGGTGCCACTGCCATCCATCGCCATCTCCTGCCCCTGGCTCAGTCGGCCTCATTCGCTTCCCTCGCTCAGGGGGAAAGGTCAGCAGCATCCTGGAGCCGCCGTGTCCCTCCCCGACAGCCATGAACTGCAGCGAGAGCCAGCGGATGCGCACCCTCCTGAACCGCCTGCTGCTGGAGCTGCATCACCAGGGCAATGCCAGCGGTCTGGGGGCTGCTTCCGGCCCGGGCCCGAGCCTGGGCATGGGGGTCGTGCCTGACCCCTTCGTGGGCCGCGAGGTGACCAGCGCCAAGAGCGACAATGCCTACCTCTACATCCTGCTCATCATGATCTTTTATGCCTGCCTCGCGGGGGGTCTCATCCTGGCCTACACCCGCTCTCGCAAGCTGGGGGAGGTCAAGGACGAAGCAGCCCCGGCCTGTGCTGAGCACCAGTGGGCCCCTGGAGGCGCCTGGGCCAATGTGAATGCTGAGACCGCCGCCGGCTCCCTGACCGAGGGCCGCCGACAGCTCCAGCTTGTTCCTGGGGGGCTGCCCTCCCTCCCCCAAGCCACTGAGGGGGTCTAGAGGCACAGCCGCAGTGCCCTGCTCATTTTGCTTCCCCCTTGGCGCGGCTCCTGCTGTTTCCTCCCCTTTCAAGGTTCTCCTCACCTGAGGCCCAGGTAGTCATGGAGGCCAGGGGACCTTGCCTGCAAGGCCCTGGAAGGAGAAGCACAACCCTACCTACCCCATGGCCATGTTCTCCCTCCTGATGGCCTTCCTTCCTTCCATCCCCCCACCCCACCCCCCACCCCCCAGCTGGCACATCCTACTGCACTTCCACTGCCTCTGCTCTCATCTTCTGACAGCCCCGACAGCACTCTCCAGCCCTCCGGGAACGGCATCCAACAAATTCAACACTTGGCCTGAATGGAAGCACTGAAGTCAATCAGAACACTGGGCAGTCTAGCTGGCAGCTGCTCCAGGGATGGCCAGAGACTGCACACTGCCGAGCCATCCGTGTCGCCATCATTGCCAGGGCCGGCCGTGGCAGCAGCGCCAGCTTCCCGTTGCCTTAGGGACAGAGACAAAGAAAATGAAGAGACCTCAGACATCTTTGCCCTCCCTCCCTCTCCCCTGCCGGGAGCTAGCCGGACACAGGTCCAGTCTGTGGCATGGAATGGGCTTCTTGGGGACTGAGGGGGAGGGGGACTTCACAGGCAGGGGGAGTCCTATGACTCCAGCTGTATGGTTTTCTTGCATCCCCAAAGGCAACTTGCTGGCTCTTTAGTAGCGCTGCCGTCTTCTGCTGTGGGTAGCCCTTACTGGGAGTATCACCACACATACCTCCCAAGGCCTCTTCGATATTGATTCAATTGTTCTCCCAGCTGGCTGCTTCATCAGGGGAGCAGGAGGCTCAGATGTCCCCTGCTCTGTAATCCTGGGGCTGTCAGAGGCAGGTAATAAAGGTTGATGAAACCATAACCCATGGCTCTTCTCTCAAAAGATCTTGGCCCTGGGACCCCATCCCCTAGAGTGAAGGAAGGAATCTCATTTGCTTTTGTAAATGATTGAGGGACCTGGGTTGTGCCATCTTTATACATATCTCTCCATCAAGTTTCAATACATTAGTTGTGCTTGTGGACAAAGAAAAGATTGCAATGGTCAAATGGGTTATTTTATCTCTTCAACTGTTTTTTTTTAAATACCACCTCTTTTTCCTAAATTTAGAAACACTTTCATAATGCTCCTAAGGATTTCCCATTTTCTTTGTAGAGATTTTAAAGATGTGCTTAAAACAAACAAACAAACAAACAAACCTTCACAACAACCACTATTTGCTATTATCAAAGCTATTTTTTAGAAGTCACTTTAGTAACTCAGGGGGAAAAAATTCTTTAACAAGAATGAAAAACAAATTAAAAAAACCAAACCCACCGCCCTTGCTATTGATTCCAACTCCTAAAAAGCCACCAAATAGTGTAACCCCTCAACCACAGGGAAGAATGTTCGTCCCAAGTAACCCTAGCAACAGATGTGGGACTCAGAAGGGTGTGTGTGTGTGTGTGTGTGTGTGTGTGTTGATATTCTCATCTCAAGAAGGTTGTCAGAAACTTTTAGGGCTGAGATGACAATGGTTCTTTGAGCTTTATCAAATGCACATAAAAGCCCTCTAGTTTTAAAGTCAATTTGCTAAAATACAGCTAATTGCATAGTAATAGCAGGACAAAGATATTATGGGTCCCCTAAAATGCATGGGATAATACACAAACCTCACTCATTTATGCCCAGCTGTTATTTGACTGGAATGATTAAGAAGTTAAATGAACATTTATTTCCAGAATTCACTCCTTAAAGCTACCTTGACCTTGCCTCACTGCTTCCTCTCAGTTCTAGCTCCAGCCACCATCATTTTGTTTCCTTGCAAGTAGGGACTAGGGATTGGTCAGGAGCCCAAGACAATGGGAGGAAGAGAGAAGAACTGTGGGCAAGTCACACTGGCCAGACAGGGAGGTCCAAGGGGAATTTAGAGGGAGGAAAAGGACACAAGGTGGCTTTAAAAAGTTCCTGGGGGAAAAATGAAATAAAAAGATAGTGGAAAATGTCCATGAACTTTCTGAAATATTCTTGTAGGCAGCTGAGTTAGTTAATTGTGCCAGCCTGGCCGATAATCACATGTGGGGCTGGTTGAAAGGCGGAGGGATAAATGGGTGGTGAAGCCTC
>NW_022111327.1:6322180-6368218 GCF_000313985.2 Echinops telfairi | reverse complement strand
TGGGTTAATGTTGGACTTGTGGGCTTGGGCAGCATTGGGTTGGGATGTTTTCGTGATGCACCTTTTCTTTACATAAAACTCTCTCTTATACATGAGTTACTGTGGATTTGTTTCTCCAAAATACCTAGACTAATACAGCAGCCATTCCAGTGGCATGTGGGGGATCAGTTCCCAGGCCCGCATTTCAAGGACAATAAAGTCCTTCCTTCAACTGGCGTAGCTAGGGACACAAAGCTGTTTTGGTAACAGAAGCGTTAGCATTGCTTTTGATATCACAACGTTGTAAATATATTTGTATCATTCCCCTGCCCCCATGGCCATCTTTTGAAACTCTACTGCTCCGCCACCAAAAATTTAAAAAACATAAAATGAAAACGAGTTAGGAGCAGCTGGGACAATGCCCATAGTAAACATTCAGGTGTCAGAGGTGGAACAAATATACGGCTACCTTTAAAACCATGTTCATCTTTTCACGACGAAGAACCTTTAGTGAGAGCAGCTATAGCAAGCTCCTCAGGAGGGAAGTGAACTGGTCTTGGGCGAACTCTTGGCTTTACTGCTCCGTTGCCGCCCCCCTCAAATCTTTTCAGGGTTGCAACTGTGTCCCAGGTTAGGAAAACTTCCCAGAAGTCTGGCCACTTGGCTATTAGCCATTGCGGTGTCAACCTCATTACAATGATCAAAGCAGAATCCGCTTAAGAAAGAGAGGAGAAAACCTCAGCGTTTGGCTACTCCCCAGGTTAGATCCCGAGTCCCCGAAGAACATGAGCTGGCTGTACAAATTGGAGAAAGAGAAATGTTAGCCAGGATGGTAAACATTGTCATAGATTTGCTTTTTTTTTTTTTTCCCAACCCACTCAGCAGTCTATCCCCTCACCCGGACTCTGTGTAAACAGATCTTTTTTCCCTTCAGGTTCAGCTCGTGGCTCCACCCTAAGACGGAAGCCGAAGACCTACACTTTCTTATTTGTAACTTGGGGCTTTCAACGAAGTGGGCCTAAGGAGCTATGTTGAGTTCCAACGTCTGGAAAGTGCTCATGGAGAGTACAAAAATAAACAGAAGCGCTTCTTCCATTACAGACATAATTCTGCATTGTTGATTTTATTTTTCCAGAGGGATAGTCAGTGGGGGTGGGGGTGGGTTGTTTCAGTGGTTTCTAGTTCCAATCTTCTCCTTTTCCCTTTGCAAGTGCTCTTACACTCAAGATGGGCACGTGATTTCTAGCAACAAAGAGAAGAGGGCCTTTCCCAAACCATCTTGCCGGACAACTAAGGCAAATGCACTCTGGGGTCGTGGAGAGAGTTTAGGCCCAGAAATCAGGAGAACTAGAGACCAGCCATGGCTTTGTCAAACAATGGACTTTGCTTCTCAGGATGAGCTGTTTAACAGCTCTGGACCCCAGTCCCCAGAGCTATGGGGGCTTTGAGACTCAAGCAAAATGATGTATGGGGAAGGGCTAGGAGAAATCTAGCATTTATACATGTAGAAGGTGTTAGGTTTATATTTTTCTTTTTCTTCCTTGAGGGAGTGCTCTGGGAAAATGTACAGGGTGGGCAAGAAGGGAGAAGGAAGGAAGAGAACAATCCTCAGATGTGGAAACTCTACTCTTACTGCTCCAAGAAGAGGCCACTAGCTTCCAGATTTCAGAGCCTACCTGCACCATCCTCAGAATCTTCCAACAGTGTTTCACCATCCTACTTTGATTCCCAGTTACCCACCAGCCTTTAGTGCCGTCGATATCAGAGAATAGGGCAAACAACTTAATAACGTTATTTATAACAATACATACAGGTTATCCAGGCTTGAGGATGACTGCTACACCAAGGATCTTCATATTTTCTCAAACATCTCTTAGGACAATGTCAAGGTGGAACCTAAGGAGAGAGTCTGCAACATGTGGATTTCGGTAGATCGGGAGAGAGATATTTTGAAATATTTATGTGTACTGAGGAGAGTGCAAGGGTACGGGTGCATTTCCTATAACTTCTCACATCTTGTTAGATTCAGTACAAGTTGATTTTTAGAAGCTTTCGTGGATTCTGGAGCAATCTAAGGAGGCCGTGAAGGATTGGATTTCAATATGAATTGACAGAACGCCTCCATACCTGACCCACAAGGTGAAAACTCCTGAAATCTCTTGAGGACACAGGGCCACATCTTGGCTCCTTTTGGGATCCAGATGTGATTCACTGACACTGCAACTGCAGCCATCCTGGCAGAGAAAGAATAGAGACAGGTGGCATCCTGCCAATGCTCCTTTCTCTGGGGACTGCAGCATCCTTAGGCACTGTAGAATTGGCACTGATCTCATTTTTCTCCTTCTTGTTTCAAGGTCCCACCCACCACTTCCAAACGCTGTACTCTACAATGATCCCTTGCGTCCAGTCAGCACCTAGTGATTGATTATTGGCAGCTAATCGGCTACTCATCCCAGCGGTGATCCAAGGAGCCCAATGTGGGGCTTTCGTACACTGGGTGCAAGAGAGAAGTATGAAAGGGTGTTTGGGCCACAACTAAAACCAAGTTCACTGCCATTGAGTCAATGCTGATGTGTGGGACCTGGACAAACTCCTTAAGCCACACATAGATATTTCAAAATCTCTAGGGGTTTGTGCTGGGGCCCTCACAACATCAGAGATGACACTATTGTGTTATGTGCCTCAAGAGCAGAACGGCTTTGTTTTCTTTATCCTTACGACCTGTGCAGGAGTTCAGAAGATGGCAATCTTCAGCCATTGAGGACCCCTGCATTTCCATGAGTCGCCCTGGAGGACTGGTGGTTACTCCTTGGGTGCTGACTGCAAGCTCGGCAGTTTTCCGAAATGTATGGACTTGCTGCTATCAGCAAGGTCAACGGTTTGAAACCATAGGCCACTCCGTGGGAGAAAGATGGAACTTTCTACTCCTGTAAAGAGTTACATCTTCGGAAGTGAATAAATAAATAAATTAATTTAAAAAGTTTCAGCTTCGGAACCTCACAGGGCCAGGTCTACAATGTCCTATAAAGTCACTATGAGTTGGCATTGGGATTGTGGCAGTGAGTTTGGTTTTCTCTTAAGGTATAGGTTGGAATTTTGACTCTCTTTCATAACATTTCATTTCTTCCTAATCTAGGGTGGTAGTGTTGTCGCTTCTACCACACCAGTGAAACGTCCTTCTCATGGTTACTGATGACTGGCATGCGGCCAGGTTTAGAGCATGATTCTCAGTCCTCATTTCCTGTGACAATCGGCATTTGATGCAGTTAATCACTCTGCTTCACTTCCATGACACCTCACTGTCTTGTGGTTCTTATCTTTCACCGGCCCCCTTTCGTCTCAGTTTCTTTGACTGGCCCCTCCTCATGTCCTCAACCTCGAAATGTTGAATGAGCAAGCACTCCACCTTGGACTGCTTCTCTACTCTCTTTACTTCGTTGGGTCTCTTCACCGAGTCAGTCTAAGACTTTACATCTTTACAAGAGCAGAAAGCCTGATATTTCTTCATCGAAGGAGCTGGTGGTTTTGAATTGCTGCCTGGTGGTTACTCACCCAACAAGTAACCCACTACCCGACAAGAACTCCTGGCCCTGCTTGATCAGACATTGAAAGTACATGAAATGAAATCTTACCACCATCCTTGAGGCTAAGAAGCATTCTGGCAGTACTTCTTCCAAAACATATTTCTTCGTTCTTCTGACAGTCCATAGTACTTTCCATATTTTTTGTCAACACCATAATTCAAATGCCTCAATGCTTCTCTAGGTTTTCTTATTTCTTGTCCAGCTTGTGAATGCAAATGCAGCATTTGAAAACACCAGGACCTGGATCAGTGTTGGGAGCCATCCTAGCCATGCTGTCTAGCAAAGCTACAGCCTGTTTGAAGGAGCTTCTGCAGAGCAGAGCTTCCCAGGGAGGGTTTCCAACATCCCTCATATATTTGCTGTTGTTAATTCCATTCTTGAGAATTTTGTGCATTGTCCTGTTTACCGCACCTGGAGCGGATGTGAGGTCAGTCTTGAGAAGTACCAATGAAACCAGATCTAAAACCTGCTTCAATATGACGGGGCTTTCCTTAATTGAGACATTGGAGAGGCTTAGACAGCGAAACATCTTTGGGAATTCTGAGAAGGATATGTGGGAATTGAGTGAGGAAAAAAACCCAAAAGTTGAGGTCAGATGAGAAAATGAAACCCACCAAAAAACCCTGGATTCCATTCAGATTAGGAAGTGGGAGACTCTTTTGGTCTCCCCAATATAGAGGATGTTATAGACTGCCTCCCCCAACTGACACCCCTTTACCTTGGACAGGGTCTTACATAGAAGGAGAAAGAATGGTTAACATTAATAAAAAAAAAAACATGTAAGAGGGGAAACATTAAGTCTTTGGCAAAGAATCAGATGGTTTGGCTCCCCATTGTGCCTCAGGAGTATAAAAAATAAAAGAGACATAGGTAGACAATGGAACAGTTACCATGAGATAGTTTGTAAAGGAAAATATTTAACTCTGAGAAGCATTTAACTCTGCTTGTACATATTAGGCTTTGAAGTAGCACATGAGGTAGTTTCATTGTGTTGAGTTAGTCAACGAGGAAAGGAACATTGTGAGCAAAAAATAGGGCAGTGAGTAGGATATGAGTCTAACCAAATTTTCTGAACACCTCAATCAAGAATAGCATGTAACATGGACAAGCAGTCCAGAAAGAAAGAACCAGGAAGAGGACAGAAAGTGATAGAAAAAAGTACAGACCTTATAATGGTCTTTTATCAGGTTTCAGTGGAAACAATAAGGGTGACTTTGGAGTTCATCATAAGGCATTGTTTTTATGTAGTGGTCAGAAAAACTTGTTATGGTATAAATAAAGCTGTTTGGAAGAACTCAGCAGAGATTGCTTCCACCAGAACATCTCTCGTGTCTGTCTCTGTATTCGCCGACTCCACACCTCCTTCAGGTATACAGTTCAACCCTCCTGGTGCACCATAGTCCTCAACGTGCTATCTTTGCTTCTTGACATTCGTGGAGCAGGTTTACCCAATGCAGCACGTCATTGGATTGTTTGACCATTTGATTTCTTGACCATCGCCTCCATGGGCTTTGATTGATTGTAGATTCAAATAAAATTAAATTCTCGACAAGTTCAATCTGTTCTTAGTTTATGGTGATGTTGTTTATTCGTCCAGTTGTGAGGATATTTTTGTTTGAGGTGTAACCCACACTGAAAGCTATAGACTTTGATCTTCACCAGTCAGCACTTTGAGTCATTTTCCCTTCCACTGAGCAAAGTTGTGTCATCTGCACATCACAGCTTGTTCACAAGTCTTCCTCCAATACTGATGACACGTTCTTCTACACGTTCAGCTTCCCAGAATTATATGCTCAGCACACAGATTGAAGAAGTATGGTGAAAGGCTACATTCTTTAAACACTTTTTTCCTGATTTTAAACCTCATAGTATCCCTTTGTTGCTATTTGAATGCATGCACGTGTGCATGTGCACACACACACACACACACACACACACACACACACACACACACCCTGGTGTTGCAGTATGATTAAACAAAAGTCCAAAGGTTCTCAAAGATGTGGCATCTACTCTGATAAAGATTTACAGTGTTGGAAACTCGATGGGACAGATTTATTCTGTCCCATAAGGTTACTAGGAGTCGGAATTGACACAATAGCAATGGGTCTGACGTTTTTTGGTTAAACTGCTCTACATACATATGTCACCAGTATCATGGTAACGAACATATCCTTCACCCCCCAAGTTTAGAAAGGTCTAAATACAGGCACGTACATATGTAAATATATTTATATAGGATGGTGGGGAAATAGATATACATGCATATATTTATATGTTTAGTATTAAGGCAAAAGATGGACATTGGACCTCCACTCAAGTACTTACTCAATGCAAGAACACATTGTTCTATTAAATTGGCATTCCATGATGCACACCATCCCGACATGATTGCTGAAGACAAGTGTCTGCATAAGCAAATGTGGTGAAGAAAACTGATGGTGCCCGGCTATCAAAAGATATAGCGTCTGGGGTCTTCAAGGCTTGAACAAGTAGCTATCTAGCTCAGAAGCAACAAAGCCCACATGGAAGAAGCACACCAGCCTGTGTGACCACGAGATGTCAAAGGGATCAGGTATCAGGCATCAAAGAACAAAATATGATATCATTGTAAATGAGGGTGAGTGCAGAGTGGAGACCCAAAGCCCATCTGTAGGCAACTGGACACTCCCTTACTGAAGGGCTATGGGGAGGAGATGAGCTAGTCAGGGTGCAGGGTAGCAACGATGAAACATACAACTTTCTTCTAGTTCTTAAATGCTTCCTCCTCCCACTATCATGATCCCAATTCTACCTTACAAATCTGGCTAGACCAGAGAATATACATTGGTATAGATAGGAACTGGAAACACAGGGAATCCGGACAGATGACCCCTTCAGGGCCAGTGGTGAGAGTGGTGATATCTGGAGAGTGGAGCGAAGGTGGGGTAGAAAGGGGGAACCGATTACAAGGATCTACATATAACCTCCTTCCTGGGGGATGGACAACAGAAAAGTGGGTGAAGGGAGACCTCAGACAGTGTGAGATATGACAAAATAATAATTTATAAATTATCAAGGGTTCATGAGGGAGAGGGAAGCAGGGAGGGAGGGGGGAAATGAGGAGGTGATATTAAGGGCTGAAGTAGAAAACACATGTTTTGAGAATGATGGTGGCAACAACTGTACAAATATGTTTGACACAATGGATATATGTATGGATTGTGATAAGAATTGTATGAGTCCCCAGTAAAATGATTTTTTTAAGTTTCTATGTGAACATCTTTGTCGCAAACTCAATCACTGATCTGCTTTCTAGCACTATAGTTTAGATTGAGTTGTTTACAAATGAAAACACATAATATGCGTGTTCACTCACCATACTGATTCCCCCTAAACCCTACCCCATGTTTAGGGAGTTGTGGTGGTGTGGTGAGTTATGTGTTGGGCTGATAATCCCAAGGTCAGCAGTTTGAAATCACCAGCTGCTCTGCCAGGGAAAGCTGAGCCTTTCTACTCCTGTAAGGCTTTCCAGTCTTGGAAATCCACAGGGGCAGTTCCACCTTGTCCTATAGGGTTTCCCGGAGTCAGAATCCACTAAATGGCAGCGAGTTTGCTTTGCTTTGTTGAAAGAGTTGGAGCGTTCCAGGGGTCAAAGGCTCTCAGGGTGAAGGCCAGTGGGGCTGGGACCAGGATGTTCAGGAGCCAGATCCTCAGGGATGTCTGGAGTCTGTCTGTATTGTATTTTTGAGCAGGGCCTATCTGTGCTTAGTCCATCCTTCCCCACACCCTCAGAACATCATCCCTTCACCGTGTGTGACGGAAGAGAGCCCACTGTGCTTGAAGCTGCTTGCTCCCCTTTGCCTGCGATGGATGGAGAAGTGGGTCAGCCCTGGAGCAATGATGACAGTGACGATCTTGGTCAACCTTCTACATCATACTGATTTCGAGATTTACCACCTTGTTAACCAACAGATCCGTTCTCGGTTATCGGGTCAGATTCCATCAACTCACCTGGTGAAGCATATCTGAGGTGTTTGTTGTTGTTGGGCAACTATGCATACAACTTCTTTGAGCATTTGTGGGTAAATCAGTCCGGGGACTTAGGAGGCTAAGTCCAAAAGTATTGCTACTTGGGTTCCGGTCCATGCATGCATGGATTTATTCCAAACCAAAAATGGCTAAGGGTATCTCATTAGGATGCCTTCACAAGATGGAAACTTCTTGGGCCCTGGGAGGGAGAAAAACTGATTTTGAGGTCAAGGTTAACAAACATTTTCCAATAAAATTCAAGTGAACATTTTCCAAACTTAATGCAGTTTATGCAACAAGTTTATAGGAATGGCACTCCATGTCAAACAACTGTTGTGAGGTGGGCAGAGCATTTTAAAGAAAGTCGAGAGAGGTCAATGAGGAGCCCAAAGGGAGAAGACTGTCAACATTGACAAATGAAAAGCACTGTGACTTATTTTTCTTTAAAGTGTAGGAAGAAGGCCACTGAGTTCCCATTGATGTGGTAACTATTCAAGTTACGATCGCACGTGGTTTAGCATTTTCAATTTTATGGGAGCATCTTGTTTTCAGCAAGGTCTTGGCTCAATGGGCACCTAAAGCATTGCATTCTATCAGCCAACTTGAGCTGGATCTTTCCATCAGTCTCTTAGGCACGATTGAAGTTAATGAAGACAAGTTTAAGGAATGCACCAGACCTGGGGACCAATCTTGGATTTACCAAGATGACCTAGAGAGCAAGATTCAATCAAAACACTGGCTTCTAAGGGAGTCAGCTGGCCAGTTAAATTCAAGGCAGAGAGGTCAGTTCAGCAGGTTCTGATGAATACCGTGTGTGTGTGTGTGTGTGTGTGTGTGTGTGTGTGAGTGATTTCTAAAGGGCTAGGCAGATTTTTTACAATGACACAGGGCAGTCCATCTTATTATGGGGCTTATTATCATGACATTTTAAGGAAATGGAAAACTGTGTTGATGAGAAAAAGGCTAGCAAAGCTGCTCATTCTTCAAGGGTAGCAAGGTGCATAGTCCTTAGGATGGGAAACAAAACAAAACAAAACATTGGTGCAGCTTCCCTGTCCGTTCAGACTTTTGTTGGGAAACCTACCCTATCAACTTGCAGACCTCATCTTACCCCTTCAGTTTTCTTTTTGTTCGCCAAACTCAAAGAATATTTTCACAGGAACATGAGCTGAGCGCCGCCCCCCCCCCCATCCCCCAAGGAGGTCAAACTGCCATTTTTAAAATCTGGTGTCGATGGAAGAGGATTCAATGGATGGAAACACCACCGTCAGCAGGATACGGACCTTGGCAGGAGGGTATGTCAAAAACCAAGAGCTCCACATTCGAATCGTTTTTTGGCTAATAATGGTTTCGATGATTTCATAGCCCTACTTTTTAACTTACCCTTGTATGCAGAATTCGGGGATTTTGTGTGGCCAATTCCTTGAGGCATCCCCCATAGCTAGGCTAAATACTAAATGGATAGAATGACTGGCTCTAGCCCAGCTCCACTGACATTTCCACCGATCCTATGCCTCACCTTTAGCTCCCTCCCTCATTTCCCCCCCTCTTCTTTCCAAGCTATTGCCCTTGGTGACTGCTACCACCTTGAAAGTGGCTGTTGGAGAAACCCTGCCGATTGGGTTCACTGCCAATATGTGCTCCCTACCCTAAGCTGGCCCCTCTGACTGTTCAACAATCCTGTCATTCCTCGCTTGCTGACTCCCTATCACATTCCCTACAGCAGCTGTTCCAAACTTCCTGTCCTCTCCTCAAGCCCCCAGCCCCATCCTCTCCCTCATTCTCAGGAGATGACTTCACCTCCTTCATGACTGAGATGATTGAGGCCAAGTGACAGGAGCTTCCATCTGAGCTATCTCCACAAGGCCATCTCAAATGCCTCCAGCTCTCAGGAAGATGTGCTCCTTTACCTTGCCAAGGTTAAGTCAGTGTGCCAGATCCTAGTTTCAACTGTAATAATCGTAGCAATGACAACATAAAAGAACATTTATTTCGTTCTGGATATGCTCCACACATGGGACTACGTGTTGCAAAACTGCACTGTTATTGAAAAATAGACCGCGAACATATATCATTCCCCTGATTTTCAAAAGCAAAGTATTACAAATACATGATGTTAAGAAACTTGCATTTAAAAAAAATCTCATTTAATATTCACAACAAAACTGGAGGCAGGATTATTTTAAAATAACAGAAAACTGAGGACCAGAGAGGTGAGGTATATTACTTTAGAACATATTGTTAGTAAGGGGTGGAGCTAGAATTTAAACTAATCTCGAACTCCAGAATTCGCTAGTTCCTTCTGTTCTCTCCCTCTACCGGGTGGGACCCGCCTCTTACATTTTCTCTACTTTTTTTCTTTGAAGTTCAGATTGTTGTCTTAATCGTATGCCTCAAATCACGAGGGTTATCGTCTTTGGCAACAACATAAGGCAATTAGACATGAAAGTGACATAAAGGAGAAGGGAAGCACACCAGGTGCAGACACGAAACATCTTGCCAGACTAAGGAATTTGAACCTTATCCGGGCAGGCAGTGATTCCCATACTTTTGGAAGTACTCCCTGGGGTACGTGTTAATACTGTAGATTCCCAAGCTCTCCTCTCCGATTTACTGAATCAGTGCCTCTGGGAACAGACAAAAGTGGAAGCATGACCCATCAGTTAGTAGGGTATGTATGGCTGTGGTTGAGAGTAGACATGGCAGTGGCCTGAACTATGATGGGTGTGATGAAGACAGAGAGATAAGGACATACTTAAGACTGTTTATAAAAAACATTGACAGAGTGGTGAAATTGATAAAAGAGCTCTAGTTAAGTGTGTAGCTGGCATTTCACAGCCATCCAGTGGCTCTGTAGAAGGAAAGGCCTGGTGATGTGTTCCTATAGAGATTACAGCTTAGGGAACGCTGTTCAGGGTAGTTCTACTCTGTCACATGGAGGCTTCATGAGTCAGAATCGACGCAATGGCACAGAATCACAGTATGCAGCCAACGGAATTCAGGAGGTGAGAGAGAGGGGAGAGACAAGCTCATTACGTTTAATAGAATGCTGATTGGGATTGGGGTGGTGATCACCTATTATGTTTTTTAGAGACCCTCGGTGGAAGATGCCAAGGAACCAGTTGAAGTGGACATGGACTACTAGTGAAAGGTAGGGCTTGGGCAGCCTTTAATAGCGAGCACTTGCATAAGGCTTGCTATTTGGTAGGCAGTGGCCCAAATGCTCTCTAAACAGGGTCCCAATGAGTTCTCATTTTACAGTTGAGTAAACAGAAGCACAGAATAACTTGCTCAAGTTGTTAACATGTGTCAGAGGGGAGATTGGAACTCAGGTGGGCTGACTCTGGATGCCAGGTTGCTCCTCAAAGAAGGTAGTTTTTCTTTGCAAAGGGATAATTCTGGAATCCAGGAGAGAGAAGGCCAGGCTGCGGACAGAACCTGAAGGAAAATCTGCATGTCTGCTGAGAGACAAACAGAAGCAGAATCCACTGCAGAAGGCAGAGAAAGAGGGAACAGGGAGGCAATAGGAGAAGGAGTCCTAGTGACTTCTTGCACTACAGGGTAGAACTGATTTTACTAGGGTTTCCTTGGCAGCAGGCTTTACATAAACAGGTCACCAGGCCTTTCTTCCACAGTGACAGCTTTTTAATTAGTAGTTGAGGGCAAACCACATGTACAATGGAGGGACCTTCAGTGCTCGCCAACATTCTTAAAAAGTCTGTTCTTTTCTAGCTCCTGCTCTCACCAGAGGTGCTTAAACTCAGTCCAGTGAGTCAGCTGGGGCTTAAGGGACAGTTCAATTTCCCTGGTCGGTCTCCTTGCTCCACAGCCACACCCCACGGGCAATCTTTTCTGTCAAAATGCCCCCCATTTGGACCCATTTCCCACCTCTTACCTTCAGGGGAGGTTTCTAGCAACTTGGTGTCACATACAGAGCCTCTTAGACATGTTCACGCCAAGGCAGGGTGTTTGCTTTTATAGTTGCCTGCCTTTATAGTTACGCAATGAGAAGGAACAACTTGGAGGAGAACCTATGGCTAAAAAAAGGGTGTTTGTGTTTGTATATCCCTTAAGAAGGGAGAGGGTTGCCCGTCTTAACGCTGAGAGGAAAGCCAATAGAGAAAAGGAAGTTGAAGACACAGGAGGGAGAAGGGACGACTAACAGGAACTGGGTCCGAGAGAAGAAGGCGGCCAGGGAAAGCCATCCCCCACAGTGGATTTTAGCATTAAAGAGAAAATCATGATCCTCCCTCTTTGTGGCCCGAGGAGGGCTCACAGGGGAAGGAAGAGAGGATGAGGACTTGACTAAC
Source organism: Echinops telfairi (assembly GCF_000313985.2). Classification (NCBI taxonomy): domain Eukaryota; kingdom Metazoa; phylum Chordata; class Mammalia; order Afrosoricida; family Tenrecidae; genus Echinops; species Echinops telfairi. The sequence goes on along the minus strand of NW_022111327.1, from coordinate 6,356,334 downwards.
AGATGAGGTAGGAGTGTCGCTACCAGAGTGTGTTTATTTTCTCTGTGAAACGAGAGGGGGGAGGATGGGGGGGGAGGAGAAGGCGAGGTGTGAGAAATGGGAAGCATATTATTATTAGGACATGGTTACTGTGAAGGAGTGTTCCACAAGCGAATTAGAGAATAAAAAAACCTTATTAAGGCAGCGGGTCGGGGGTGGGGTGGGGGGTGGGACCTCAGATGAGTTCAGTAGGCACAACTTAATTATGTGTGAGACTGGCAGTTATTTGCGGAGTTCTCCAGCGGGGCTTGCTGGCGGGCAAGAAGAAACATGCTTTCCCTTCTGTTAAGGGCCAAGGGCTGCTCCTGTTCTTCCCCGGGCATCAAAAAGGGACTGAACTAGGAGTGAATACAATCTGGGTTCAAGACCCAGTTTCCTCATCATCTGCGACTTGGGGCCAACGAATGTGACCTTTTCACCTCGCTTATCCTAGCTACTGTTACACACGGGATCGGGAGCAGCAAATGCTTTATGCACGGTCAGAAAACATCAAAACCAAGGGGGGAGAGAGGAACACAAAAGTCCACTACAGACGTTTTGAAAGATAACTTGTGGGGAATGTTTTAAAAGAAGAAAATCTTTAAAACACCTACTACAAAAGGCTTAGTAGACAAAAAAATAAAAACAAAACAAAACCCACACTCATGGTCAATGCATGGATGCCAACTCACAGTGATCTGAAAGGTCAGAGGAGAACTAATTAGCCTGTGGTTTCTGAGGCTGTAAATCTTCACAGGAGTAGAAAGTCTCATCTTCCTTCCATGGAGCAGCTGGTGGGTTCAAAGTGCTGACCTTGTGCCTTGCAGTCCAGCACAACACACTGTGCCACCTTAAGAGAGTACTTTCAAATTAAAAAGAGTAGAAAAATGGGCAAAGGGAATGAATAGTCCATTATCAGCAGAAGAATACAAAGAGCGAATAGACGCAGAAACCAAGTTCAATCTAATATCTCACGATGGTCCTGTTAGTTCCATTCCCTAGCAGCCCCATGGGACAGAGTGGAACTGCCCTCATAGGTTTTTGAAAGTATAACTGTTCACAAAGGAGTAGAAAGCCTCATCTATCTCCCATGGAACCATTAGTGGTTTCAAACTTCTGACCTCGCCATCAGCAGTCCAACTACCTATCACCTCTCACTAATAAGATGTACAAAGGCTAAAACAAATCATTAATAACAAGCATTCTCATACTAGTGGTGGGGAATGCAAACTGGAGAGATGAATGGAGTAGATCAAAAGGATACACCTAACTTGGACGGTTAAAACCTTGTCACTTAATTCCCCTTCTGATACACTTGGTGCCTAATCTAAATTTCAATATTTTCTGGATTTTTTTTCTTATTGGGGTTTATCTCTAATGTATTTTATTACTGTGGGTAGCCCTCTTGAATTTTTGTTTTCTGTTTTTCAGTATGTGAAACCCAGGATTGATGAACCTATAGAGACAACAAGTAGAATAAGGGGCCCTGGGGGTACACTGGGGGAAGGGGGTCAAGGGGAGCTGATATCAAGGAGTTCAAGAAGGAAGAAAAAATTTTGAAACTGATTGTAGTAGCAATTGTACAATACTGCTTGATGTGATTGAAGTATGAGATGGTATACTATCTGTGATAGCTCCAAATACAATGTTGTTTTTAGCTCATTTCTAGTAAATTATTCCATGGAGAGGCTCACACGGTGTGCAAAGAGATAAGCCCAATGAAAGCCATTGCCTCAAAGCTTGCAATTGTTAAAAACAAAAACTGCCAAACATTTTTGGGTTTTTCTTTGTTGTTTTGTTTTGCTCTGCCTTTTTTTGTGTGCTTATTATTGTCTCTGCATGTCTACCTAGATAAGATAGGCAAGATAAACAATCCAGAGGAGAAAACAACGGGACCACTGGTGCCAGGGGAACATGGGAGAGGGGAGGCAGGGAAAGGAAGTGGATGTTAACAAACCCAGGGACAAGCGAACAACAAGTGATCTAAAATCAATGGCAAGGAGGGCGTGGATGCCTGGTAGGGCTTGATCAAGGGCAATGTAACTGAGAGAAATTACTGAAACCCCAGTGAAGGTTGAACAGGATAGTGGGACAAGAGGAAAGTAAAAGGAAATAGAGGAAAGAACTAGGAGGCAAAGGGCATTTATAGAGGTCTAAATACAGGAATGCATGTACATATGTAAATATATTCATATATAAGGATAGGGAAATAGATTTATGCACCAATATTTATGTTAAGTATCAAGGTAGCAGACAGACATTGGGCCTGTACTCAAGTACTCCCTCAACACAAGAACCTGCTGTACCGTGTTGCTCACTTTCCCGACATGATCACTGAAGACAAAATGGGTGCACAGCAAATGTGGTGAAGAAAGCTGATGGTGTCCGACTATCAAAAGATACAGCATCTGGGGTCTTAAAGGCTTGAAGATAAACAAGCGGCCATCTAGCTCACAAGCAACAAAGGCCATATAGGAGAAGCACACCAGCCTGTACGATCACGAGGTGTCAAAGGGATCAGGTATCAGGCTTCATCAGAACAAAAAATCATATCATTGTGAATGAGTGGGAGTGCAGAGTGGAAACCCAAAGCCCATCTGTAGAAAATTGGACATCCCCTTACAGAAGGGTCACAAGGAAGAGACGAGCCAGGCAGGGTGCAGCATAGCACCGACGACACATACAACTTTCCTCTAGTTCTTTAATGCTGCCTCCCTCGCCCCCACTATCACAAATAGTGATAATCATGATATCATGATCCCAATTCTACCTTACAAATCCAGCTAGACCAGAGGATGGACACTGGTACAGATAAGAGCTGGAAACACAGGAAATCCAGGACAGATAAGCCCCTCAGGACCAATAATGAGAGCAGTGATACCAGGAGGGGGAGGGCAAGGTGAGGGAAGAAAGGGGGAACTGATCACAATGATCTACATATAACCCATTCCCAGGGGGAAGGACAAGAGAAAAGTGGGTGAAGGGAGATGTCGGTCAGCGTAAGACATGAAACAATAATAATAATTTATAAACCATCAAGGGAGGGAGGAGGTGAGGAGAAAAAATGAGGAGCTGACACCAAGGGCTCAAATAGAAAGAAAATGCTTTGAGAATGATGATGGCAACAAATGTACAAATGTGTTTGACACAATAGTGTATGTATGGATTGTGATAAAAGTTGTATGAACCCCCAATAAAATGAATAAAACAAAAATAACGAAACAGCAAATAAGTCCCTTCATATTAAAACAAGAAAAAAAATAACATAACAACCCTATAAGACAGGATAGAACTGGCCCCTGTGAGTTTCTGAAACTGTAAATCTTTGTGGAAGTAAAAAGTCTCTTCTTTCTCCCGCAGATCGCCTGTTGGTTATGAACTGCTTGGCCTCCTGGTTAGCAGACCGACTTGTAATCACTAAGCCACCAGGAGGATTCAGAATTTGTGAAGCATTACTTTTCCCATGCAATACTGGCACGAATGTGGGGTAACAACCACAAAAGCCAAGCACACACCTACAGAATGTCAAATGATCCGTCAACAAAAAGGAAGCCAGCCAGCCTGTTCCCCTACATAGTCATTCACCATCCACTTCTTTTTGGCTACTTTAACCCCAGATGCAGTGTACCATGACGTTCTAAGTATTTTAGTCTGATGTGTCTTTCCCTGAAAGTAGCATTTTGCTGTGTACTTTTGACCAAAAGGCTGATGAGTGATGGTGGGCGGAAGCAAGTGATTGTGATGACCGGGGCTGGAGACACATGTATTCATGTAAAGATAGGTCTCTGGGGTTCTAGGCTTGGGCAGCACCCCCTGAGCTGCCATGGGGCCCTGGGCAGGTCTGGTTCTCTTCAAGGGGAAGAAGGGAGGGAGAAATGAAGGGGAGGTTATAAAGAAATGAATTTAAAAAAATCACTTTATTGGGGGCTCATACAACCCTTATCACAATCCATACATACATAAATCAATTGTGCCAAGCATATTTATACATTCATTGCCCTCATCATTCTCAAAATATTTGCTCTCCATTTAAGCCTTTGATATCAGCTCCTCATTTCCCCCTTCCCTCCCCACTCCCCCTCCCTCATGAAACCTTGATAATTTATAAATTATTATTTTGTCATGTCTTACACTGTCTGACGTCTCCCTTCACCCACTTTTCTGTTGTCCATCCCCCAGAGAGGAGGTTATCTGTAGATCCTTGTAATCGGTTCCCCCTTTCTACCCCACCTTCCCTCCACCCTCCAGGTATCGCCACTCACACCACTGGTCCTGAAAGGATCATCCGTCCTGGATTCCCTGTGTTTCCAGTTCCTATCTGTACCAGTGTACATCCTCTGGTCTAGCCAGATTTGTAAGGTAGAATTGGGATCATGATAGTGGTGGTGGTAGTGGTGGGGAAGCATTAAAGAACTAGAGGAAAGTTGTATGTTTCATTGTTGCTACACTGCAACCCGACTGGCTCATCTCCTCCCCGCGACCCTTCTGTAAGGGATGTCCTATTGCCTACAGATGGGCTTTGGGTCCCCATTCCCCACTCTCCCTCATTCACAATGATATGATTTTTTGTTCTTTGATACCTGATCATGATCCCATCGACACCTTGTGATCACACAGGCTGGTGTGCTTCTTCCATGTGGGCTTTGTTGCTTCTCAGCTAGATGGCCACTTGTTTATCTTCAAGCCTTTAAGACCCCAGATGCTATATCTTTTGATAGCCGGGCACCATCATCTTTCTTCACCACATTTGCTTATGCACCCATTTTGTCTTCAGCAATCATATTGGGAAGGTGGCCACACAATGATATGTTCTTTTGTTCTTTGATGCCTGATACCTGGTCCTTTCTATACAGGCTGGTGTGCTTCTTTCATGTGGGCTTTGTTGCCTCTCAGCTGGATGGCTGCTTGTTTACCTGCAAGCCTTTAAGACCCCAGATGCTGTATCTTTTGATAGCTGGGCACCATCAGCTTACTTCACCACATTTGCTTATGGACACATTTCGTCTTCAGTGATCATGTCAGAAAGGTGTGCATCATGGAATGCCAATTTAATAGAACAAATTGTTCATTTTGGAAGATTGTGGTCACCCCCAAGCCCGCAAATGAAAGGGAAATAGTGGTTGCTTGCAGGCATCCAGGATGTTGTGCAAAGGAAAACACTTCCTCAAGCATTCTGTCCCGCTTGCATGCCCTCGGTTTCCAAGTGCTATCCAAGAGTCCTCTGCCTGATTTTAGTGGTACCCAATTTCAGGAAGGGGAGAGTATACATTGGTAGTTGAGGAATTATTCACAGAAAATATAAGTTAAGAGAAAAGGGCCTAAACAAAACGCTCTGGAGGGCAAACATTCATTAAAATGTTGGGTTCCAGAACCTGTCCATTGATTGAATAGTCTTCGTGTTTCTAAGAAACAAAGAACCTATTAGAGGCTACTGCAGAGGGAAACAGGAAGTAATACATCAGGGTTGACGGTAAACCTTGTGGAAAATTTGTGCCTTTTGATTTTTTGCATTTTTCTGTGTGTGTGTGAAATGCACACAGCGAAAAACCCTCATACATTGCTAAAATGTCTTCTGCTGGACACCTCATTAAACAAATTATTATATCACTGATTTATAACACTTTCTGAAACATATGTTATTATATGTTGCAGAACATCATGGAAAAGGTCTGAGAGAAAGGGTTACATGAAAAGGGTACAGAACTGTATGTATAGCATCCCATTTAAAAGTATGGGTCAATGGGGGGAAATGATCCAGAGGAATATACAACAACTTAATCATATTGACTGTTGGGAAGCAAGATCATAAAGACTTTCTGCCTTATGTCTGTCTGTATTCCCTCCCCCCAAATGTCATCATTAATTTGCTCTCAGACAGAAAAGTAGAAAGAATTGTAGCATGAACGCCTGTCTTCGCCCCGATCTAGTTTCTACCATGAACACTTATTGTACTTACTTTACCATACATATCTGCGATTGTCCAACCTGATGTCCATATTTTCAATTTGGCTACTATTTCTATGCATTTTGAAGTCACTAACATCAACATGTGTATCCCACGTATATAATGAATGGTAGTTCAAGAATTGTACATAGTTTTAAAAAAATCTTTTATGATAAACTTTCTAAAAACCATCTTAGAAATCCTCTAAGACAGAGTATAACTGCCTCCCCCCATAGGGTTTCCAAGTCTGTAAACAGGGTAGGGGTCTGGGTTGCTCAATGGTTAGGCACTTGGTTGCTAACCAAAAGGTTGGTTTGAACCCTCCAACTTCTTCGGGAGAGAAAGATGAGACTGTCTGTTCCTGTAAAGATTTGGAACCCCTGTGGGTCACAGTTCTACTCTGTACTATAGTGTCACTAAGAAGAGGAATCGACTCAATAGCACATGTTTGGGTCTGGGTTTTGAATTTTTATAGGAGGACACTACCATAGCTTTAGCTCTTGGAGCACCTGAAGGTTTCTAGCCACTAACCTACCATCCTTTTGGTTAGTAGCCTAGCGCTTTCACCACTGTGCCACCAGGAATCCCTTGATAACATGCACATGCAATGGATTGCACAAATATGAAGTGAACAACTCAACATTGTTGACAATTGAACACAACCTTGTAACCTCAAACTTTATCACAACATCGAGTGTTACCATCGGCCCAGAATTTTCCTACTCAATCTCTGCCCCACTCCCTTCTCTGTAACATTAAAAATATTTAAATACACCCTTAATCTTGGAATAGTTTTACATATGCACAAAAATGGACAAGTTCATGCGGCATATTCTCATACACCAGCACCCAGTCTTCCCTCTTGTCAACATCTTACATCATTTTGGGATATTTGTCACACTCAGTGACATTTTTATCTGAAGTCCACAGCTAATTCCGTTCCCACTTGATTTTCCCTAATGTCCTTTTTCTGTTCTGGTGTGATTGCCAGGATACCACATTAGTCAACATTTTGCCATAGGCTTCTCTTGGCTGTGACAGTTTCTCAGACTTTCCTTAATGTTTATAACCTTGACCTTTTTAAGGACTACTGGTCCAATATTTTATATAATGCCTCTCAATTTGTGCTTGTGTGGTGTTTTCCTTAAGGTTAGACCACTTGGTCTATAACTGATCAATATGTAAGATATCGTATATACTTGTGTATAAGCTGAGTTTTTCAGCAAAATTTTAATGCAGTTTTTGTGGTAAACTTAGGTGCCTCGGCTGATATTCAGGTCGGCTTATACTCGAGTATATAGGTAATACTTTTTAAAAATCATTTATTAGGGGCTCATACAACTCATCACAAACCATATATACATCAATTGTGTAAAGCACATTTGTACATTCATTGCCCTCATCATTCTCAACACATTTGCTCTCCACTTAAGTCCCTGGCATCAGGTCCTCATTTTTTTCCCCTCCCTCTCCGCTCCCCCCTCCCTCATGAGCCCTTGATAATTTGTAAATTACCATTTTGTCATATATTGCCCTGTCCGACGTCTCCCTTCACCCACTTTTCTGTTGTCTGTCCTCCAGGGAGGAGGTCACAGGTAGATCCTTGTAATCAATTCCCCCTTTCCAACCTACTCTCCCTCTACACTCCCAGTATCGCCACTCACACCACTGGTCCTGAAGGGATCATCCTCCCTGAATTCCTTGTGTTTCCAGTTCCTATCTGTACCAGTGTGTGTCCTCTGGTCTAGCCCGACTTGTAAGGTAGAATTCGGATCATGATAGGTGTGTGGGGGGAAGCATTTAGGAACTAGAGGAAAGTTGTATTTTTCATCGTTGCTACATTGCGCCCTGATGGGCTCATCTCCTCCCTGTGACCCCTCTGCAAGGGGATGTCCAGTGGCCTACAAATGGGCTTTGGGGCTCCACTCTGCACTCCCCCCTCATTCACTATGGTAAGATATTTTTTGGTCTGATGATGCCTTATACCTGATCCCTTCCGCACCCTCGTGATCGCACAGGCTAAAGACAAATGGGTGCATAAGCAAATGTGGTGAAGAAAGCTGATGGTGCCCAGCTATCAAAAGCTATAGTGGCTGGGGTCTTAAAGGCTTGAAGGTAAACAATCGGCCATCTAGCTCAGAAGCAACTAGGGTGTCGAAGGGATCAGGTAATCATTTTTAAGTCTTGTAATCAGACTCATCCTCTGTATGAGGGAGCATTATCAAGTTCATGAAAAAGAATGGAATGACCTTCTCAGAGCAGCCAATGCACACAGAGGACCATAGGGCCAGCCCCACTAGGAGACATGACATCCCTCACTGACCCATAGTGCTATGGGGGACAATATTGGAGACACAGTGCTGGAATTGTGCTCAATCTGACCCCACCACTCCAAGGTGAAACACTGAGAGTGTGCAAAAGGACAGCAAGGGGAGCAGAGAAGTGAAGTCCCCAGGGAATACCAAAAATAGACTTTGGGGCCAGGGCACCCCATCAGACTCAACTGGCAAACACTTCTAAAGGTTAACAAACAGACCTTGAACTATTTACAGGTCATTCATTTTGTGTGTCGTTTTTGTTGTTGTTGATGTTTTGTTTTCTTTTGTTGCTTTGTTTTGCTCTGTCTTGTTTTTGTGTATATTATTATCTCTGCATATCTATCTAGATAAGATAGGTGCGATAAGCAATCTGGAGGAGAAAATAATGGGACCGATGGTTCCAGGGGGACATGAGAGAGGGGGAGGCAGGGGAAAGGAAGTGGGTGTTAACAAACCCAGGGACAAGAGAACAACAAGTGTTCTAAAATTGCTGGCGAGGAGGGTGTTGGAGGCTGATAGGACTTGATCAAGGGCAATGTAACCGAGAGGAATTACTGAAACCCAAATGATGGCTGAACATGATAGTGGGACAAGAGGAAAGAAAAAGGAAATACAGGAAAGAAGTAGACGGCATAGGGCATTTATAGAGGTCTAAATACAGGCATGTACATATGTAAATATATTTATGTATGATGATGGGGAAATATATCTATGTACATATATTTATAGGTTTAGTATTAAAGTAGCAGATGGACATTGGACCTCGACTCAAGTACTCCCTCAATGCAAGAACACTTTGTTCTATTAAACTGGAATTCCATGATGCTCACATTCCCGAGAAGACCACTGAAGACAAAGTGGGTGCATAAACAAATGTGGTGAAGAAAACTGTTGGTGTCCATCTATCAAAATATAAAGCATCTGGGGTCTTAAAGGCTTGAAGACAATTAAGCGGCCATCTAGCTGAGAAGCAACAAAGCCCACATGGAAGAAGCACACCAGCCTGTGTGATCACGAGATGTCAAAGGGATCAGGTATCAGCCATCAAAAATCCAGAACAAAAAATCATGTCATTGTGAATGAGGGGGAGTGCAGAGTGGAGACCCAAAGCCCATATGTAGACAACTGAACATCCCCTTACAGGAGAGTCTCTTGGAGGAGGTGAGCCAGTCAGGTTGCAGTATAGCACTGATGAAACATACATACAACTTTCTTCTAGTTCTTTAATGCTCCCCTCACACTATCATGACTCCAATTCTGCCTTACAAATCTGTCTAGACCAGAGCATATACACAGGTACATAAGAGCTGGAAACCCAGGAAACCCAGGACAGGTAAACCCTTCAGGACCAATATTGAGAGTAGCCATACCAGGAGGATAAGGGGAAGGTGGGGGGAAATAGGGGGACCGGATCACAATGATTTACCTGTAACCGCCTCCCAAAGGGACAGACAACAGAAAAGTGGGTGAAGGGAGACATCGGTCAGTGTAAGACATGAAAAAAAAATTTTTATAAATTATCAAGGGCTCGTGAGGGAGTGGGGGAGGGAGGAAAAAATGAGGAGCGGATACCAAGGGCTCAAGTAGAAAGAAAATGTTTTGAAAATGATGATGGCAACAAATGTACAAATGTGCTTGACACAATGGATGGATGGATTGTGATAAGAGTTGTACGAGGTCCCAATACAATGGTTAAAAAGAAAAGGAATGAAGAAATTGTTCTAAAATAGATGTGGTGATAAAAAAAGAAAAAGAATGGAATGGAATGAAAAGATAATAGATTTGTTTTCCAGGAATTTTTAAAATCGGGAAGGGGGCACGAGAGTGAGTGGTGATAATGATGAGGGAGGCAGGCCCACCTTTGTAATACAAGGCCTGAGTAGGAGATGTGGGAGGGGGAAGGAGGAGATGAGAGTGGAGGAGATCCGCAAGCAAAGCCCGAGATCTTTCCATAACAAATGCCTCCTAAATCAAGAAGCTTTCCTAATCTTGAAGGATTGGCCATTCCGCACCACACGAAGTGAGAATTCCTCACCGCTTTCTGGGCAGATAGCAACGGGAAGCTGGACATTGAAACCAGTTCCGGGAATGCCCGGGCCCGGGTACAACCTCAGCACTGGGGCTATTTTGGGAACATTTGGACACCTTCTGCAGCATCATATTTATACTTTGGCAAAACAAGCCTCGTTTCAAAGAAATCACCGTTGGTTTCCTCCCCAGCCCGACGTCCTAGATTTTCGCTTACAGAAAGCCATATTCTGAGCAGAGATGGCTGGTCTGAACTAACCATTACCACACTCAGTCATCAGTGGGAGGTTGCACTTGGATTTGTAAGAGCAAGTGCCCATTATGTGGGGTTAATGGGGCCAGAGAGGGATCAAGCCAGTGAAATGTGAGAGAATCAACATGGGGAGTGCTTGACGATGGCACATTCACACATCACACGGAGGAAAGAGGCTAGTGTTACAGCCAGCAACTGCAGATACTTAAGCATTTGCTATTTGTTGGCAGCCTCGAGCATCTTGAAAGGATTCACAAACACAGTTTGGGACGCCCTCTTGGTTCTGTCTGGGTGTCTGTGGCTTAAGACTGCCCACCCCCAAGTTCCCCCACCTTGGTTCCACAAGGTTGACTTGGAGAGAGGAGACTTGGAGGGACTAGTCATGTCAGTATCCAAGGAAAGGTGTGCTTCAAGGGTGTGTGTGAGTGTGTGTGTGTGTGTGTGTGTGTGTGTGTGTTGGGGGAGCTTGGGGCAGGACAGTGAAGTGGTGGAAAATGAGCAAACAACTGGAGACACTCCAAAACAAGATGGAATTTTTGATCTGGCAAAAGCAGGGGCAAGAAGAAGAGATCAGGAGGGATTGGTGATGGTAGAGGAGATGGAATCCAGGAGCCTCTGCAGTTATTAAAGCTCAGCACCTGGTATAGGGCTCTGCACACAAATGACACATTAATTAATGTTCTAAAAATAACTATGATGTGTTCAGCACTTACATTTCATATATATATGTATATGAAATATATATATATTATATATATTTCCAGGCACTATACTTCGGTGGCTTAATCATCTTTAATCTCTCAATACCCTGAAGGATGAGTAATCATATTATTGTCCTCATTTTACAGACAAGACACTGAAGCCCAGAGGTGTCACGTAATTTGTTCAAGGTCACAATTAACAAGTAGCAGGGCTGGGATTTGAATTGAGAGGCTGTACGTGCTCAACTTCTTCTGCAAGGTCACAGGAATAGTTGTTCAAGTTTGGCAGAGTGAATTGGCTGATTTCCCGGCTGACATCTCCAGGTACATGCACTTCCTCTCTAGAATCAGGTCTCCTCACTTTTTCAACAACACCAAAAATTTCCACTTTGTCCCCACCTCCCAGGACTTCTGCCCTCCAAGTCTGGCCTATCTCCTTGTCTCACTGTTATCCTCTATGACAGGGGTTCTCAACCTTCCTAATGCGGCGATCCTTTAATACAGTTCCTCATGTTGTGGTGACCCCTCAACCATAAAATGATTTTTGTTGCTACTTCATAACTGTTATTTTGCTACTGTTATGAATTGGTCGACCCCTGTGAAAGGGTCGTTCAACCCCCTAAGGGGTCGTGACCCACAGGTTGAGAACCGCTGCTCTATGAGATCTAGGCTTCTTCATCCCCTCCACCAGATTCTAACCCTCTTGTGACAAGAGGGACTTTGGGCATCTGAGCTTAGTGTCGAAAGGGGTGCATAGTGTTTGTTGAACCAGACGCAGGGTGTTAGGCCTCCGGTGCTTCCACTGGGGAATCTTCAGGGAGCTGGTCTCTGAGACCCTGGACAACTCCCCACCCCCATCCCCATCCCCCACCAACTACTCTCAATATCCAACTTTCCAGCTCTGTCCACCTTCTCCGCTGTTTTGTTCAGCAACGGCATTCCTGGCCTTGTTCAGAAAATTATGACGGGGTCGGTTTACCACCACCTCCGCCCGTCCCCAAATTATTCTGACTGCAAGTTCAGGCAGCTGCAGACAGATGGAAACAGATGAGCTGGCATTAGTAGCTCCCAGGCTGCAGGGGGCCTCTCATGCTCTCTGCAAGACTCAGAACCTATTCTCCTCAACTCTGCTTGTCCCGCTCCATTCCCTTCTCCTTCCCCTTGCCTTTCATTCTTTTCACGAAGCACTTTTGTTTCCCGTATAATAAAAGTAACCCATGCAAAGATAGGAACGTCAGTCAGAAATTATTGCTACTGGCATACCACTTCATACACGCCCAGGGGCTACTTCAGACAAAATGTGTTTAAACATGTCTGCGGTCAGTGGATGGCTGCAGAGACAATCCCCTGCCTTAATCCCATTAGGGGGCCTTACTAAAGTAAAATCCAAACAGTGGCTCCCAAGGGATCTGCTGAGCCAGTTAAATTCCAGGCAGAGAGGACAGCTTAGAAGGTTATGGCAGCTGTTATCTGGGATTTCAGAGGGATCATCTTGATTGATTTTCTCGAGGACACAGGACCATCACATGGCTTATTAGGAAGAAATTTTTTGGTTTTCTTTTGGCCGTACTTCTTTTTTATTTTATTTATTTATTTGTATATTTATTTATTTATTTTAATCGTTTCATTAGGGAGGAAGACATTTTAAGAAAAGGGAAGATGGCATCCATCGGTGAGAAAAAGGTCAGAAGGTGGTGCCAAGAGATAGATATTTTTTCTACCATGGCAATGCACCTGGTCCTTCTTCAAGGGAGGGGGGCTGGGGGGGGAGGGGAAAATGAGGGGCTGGTACCAAAGGGTCAAGTAGAAAGCAAATGTTTTGAGAATGATGAAGGCAGCAAACGCACAAATGTGTTTGACACAATGGATGGATGGATGGATTGTGATAAGAGTTGTACGAGCCCCCAATAAAATGATTTTTAAAAAGATGTTAACCACAAAAAAAGTGCTGAAAAACTCGACTTATACACGAGCATATACCGTACATTTGCCACAAATATATCCGTGAATGTGGTAGAACACAGAGGGGGCCAAGTTATCGAAACCTTTTAGCCATAACCAAACACCTTAAGAGAATAAGTCACTGGGCCTTTGAGCTCAAAATCCTAGTCTATGGGGACATCAAGGTCAATGGACACCATATAGTACACACACACACACACACACACACACACGAGTATTCGACATTCTATTTTGGTGAGTAGTGACTGTCTTAAAAGCTCAAAAAAAGTGAGAGATCATTTAAGTAACAGCTACTGGTCTCTTTCCATCTAGACCAAAGAAGATGGAAGGAAATAAATGCATGGAAACCATTAGTCCAAAGGAGTAATAGAATTTTGTTTGGCCTTCATGACATTGAGACCAGAAGAACTAGATGGTGCCTGGTTACCACTACCAACTGCTCTGAAAGAGATCACAAGAGAAGTTCTTGGATAGAGGGGGAGGGAGGGAAAAAAAACACAGAACAGACAAAATTATTTAAAAAAACCCAGGTTCACCATTCAAATAGAGACTGGTGGAATCCTTGAGACTATAACCCTTAGACACCCAACAAGCCTGGATTGAATTCACCCACAGTAGCTCATCTTTCAGCTTCTGCTAACCTCAAGGTTAGCATTTTGAAACTACTAGCTGCTCTAGAGGAAAAGATGAGACTTTCTACTCCCATCAGGAGTTACAGTCTCTGAAACTCACATGGGCAATTCTACCCTCTTCTATAGGGTCAGTATAAGTTAGAATTAACTTGATGGCAGTGAGTTTGGATTTTGTGTTTTTAATTAATGAACCTTAGAACAATTATCCATTAGCGATCCAAAGGGTAGCAATTGGCCAGAGACAAAGTTCAGAAGGTAGGAATGAGTAAGAAATAAGGGAAATGAGAAGAGGATGGAAGAGGAATGACTGCTGTTACATTGTGGGGACTGCAATCAATGGCATGAAACAACGTGTGTATGGAAAACTGATTTGATTTAAAAATTCTAACCCAAGTCCTATTAAAAAGATTTAAAAGAAAGAAAGAAACTCTAGAAAGAAATGCTGGGATAGATGAGGCTTTCAAGCAAAAAGAGGTGGTCATCAGAGGACAAACTGGTGGGTGTTGTGAGTAATTGGGGAAGGGCAACCTCACATCAGGAAGGGATACCAAACAACTGTAGGGACCTAAGGGGAGAATAACCCTGGTTTTATATTTCTGGGTAGACATTTTGAATACAAAGATAAGGATGCTACAGCAAAATGTGAAGAAACCAGATGGTGCCTAGCCAGCAACTGAAGTCGTGTTTGGGATCTTAAAGGTTTGTATTCAAACAAGCAGCCATCTAAGTGAGGAGTCAACTAAGTTCACGTGAAGAAGCACACCAGCCTGTGTGATCCAAATACGAAAATCTGAATAAGATGAAGGGAAAAGTATCAGTGCTTTTAAACACCTAATTTGTGAAGGCTATGGAGGACAGTGGGGCCTAAAATCCATCTGCAAAGTGTCAGCCTCTGGCTGATTCCCCTGGCCACAAGCAAGGAACTCGAACAGCTTTTCTATCAGACAATGATGATTGTAAACTAGATTATGGTGGATTGAAACATGGTCTAATATGATACTTGGACAGTTGATCTCCCTCTTGACTGAACCTAAATGTGCTCTAGGCTTAAATATGTCTTGTTTGTTCCAGAACAGAAATTTCTTCTCTTGCTTTTTAAATAGTTAGTGGTCTTTTCTTTTTCACTTTAAAACTTTATCTTTATATCATTATTATTACTATTATTTCTTTATTTCTTTTTTATTGTTTCTGTTAAGCTTCCCAGTTTATGAAGCACAAAAGGAGTGGATGTATAGAAATGACAGATGCAATGGTTTATCAGGGACGGGATTGGGGAGGGTGAGAGGGTGTGCAGGGAAGGGTGAGGTGAATTTAGGAGCAAACAAGGAATGCAGGCAGGAGGAGGGAACAGTAG
This sequence comes from Echinops telfairi, assembly GCF_000313985.2. Classification (NCBI taxonomy): domain Eukaryota; kingdom Metazoa; phylum Chordata; class Mammalia; order Afrosoricida; family Tenrecidae; genus Echinops; species Echinops telfairi. Next base: position 6,341,124 of record NW_022111327.1, on the reverse strand, counting down.
AATGGATTGTAATGATGTCTATACAGCTCTTTTTAAAAGCGACTTACCTATGCGAGTGTATGAGATGTGAACTTTATACCAAGAAAACTAAGAAAACAAAAACAAACAAAAAATATTGGTTCCAATGAGTGAAGGCAGAAAAGATTTTGCTTAGGAGGCACTGAATTTATGTTAGCTGTGGTAGAATCATTTGAAAAAGGATCTCAGTACTGGTTGCACAGCATGAAGAGTATACTCAATGGCACTGCATTGGACAATGTTTTGTTGTGAATGTTTTTGCCACAATTAAAAAAAATTCCAAAAAATACAAATACAAATAAATAATAATTAAAAACTCCTCTAAAGCAATGAGTACCAGGAAGAAGACAATGTAAAATTGATTGTGGTAATGATTGTACAACTCTTCTTGATATCTTTGAACTATTCAATTGTATTGTACACGGATGAAGTGCCCATAAAATGGTTTTCTTAAAAAAGAGGTGGTCAATGAGTTCAATTTTTACTGGGAATGAGAATAGGTTCTCAAACCTAAAACGAAACACCCAACCCTATTTCCATTGAGTTGATTTGGACTCAAAACGATCCTACGTAGATTTTAAATGGGATCAGACAGCTTCATCTTTCTCAGTCGGAGGAGGCAGAATGGATTTAAGCCACCAACCTTGGATTAGCAACCTAATGGCCAACCCGAGGCACCCAGGAGGGTGGTCATTTAAAAAAGGCTTTGGATTTGGCCACAGCGATCCTCAAACTTGAGCAGACACCATAACATCTTAGAAGACATGTTAAAAGAAAGTTATGTTGACGTCACCCCCAGAGTTCCTGGTTTATTTGGTCTGGTGTGGAACATGAGAATTGCTTTTATCACTTAGTTCTTTGGTGATGCAAATGTCCCAGGGACCACACTTTGAAAATGATTGCGTTAAAAGGGTGGGGCTTACTTTTGTGTTTGTTTCTTCCTGTCCCAACACATGTGAGTGACATAACACACTCAAATAGCAATGGCTCAAGGCAGAGATGCTCGCCTGGGGCTGGGAACCAACGTCTTTATTTATTATTTTTAAAGAACTCTCCTGACCTGTAACCTCGCTAGACACCTGTAACCTCGCTAGACTGCTAGGGAGGTGAGGAGGGTGTGAACTGGCGATGGGGTGGGGCGTGTGACACCAAATTGACCCCGGTCTGCTAATGAAATGGACTCACTGGGGTTATTATCACCCACCACACAGAGATAACTGTTTATCGCCCCCTTAAGTGAAGGCGGCCTAACTGCAGCAACCCCCTCTGTGAGGAGAGAAGTGCTTCCTCTTGGCCAATGGGAGCCGGAGAATGGCTTCATAGGGATGGGGCAGGAAGCAGTATGAGTTTGCTGGAGGCAAGCCGAGTTGAGCTAGGCTTTGTGAGGTGTCTGGGCGAGGTCAGGCCACTCTGCCCACTGGAGGGCGCTCATCCAGAATGCTCCACCCATGGGGGTGGGGGTTAGTGAAAGCACCACGTTACCACACTGGGCAACATTAACTTTATCTGGTGCAGTCACTGCCCCACCCTCAAGTGATCCTGAATAGCCTCCATTTAGAGACAAGGAAACCTGTCAATCATTTTCAAAAAATAAAACAACAATGGGACTACACCCAAAGAAACCTTCTTTGATCATACAGCAGGTACATTTTGGGGATGCAGTTGCATGTGACTAATCACTCATTTTTGCCACCCAGTCGGTGGCAACTCATTGAGACCCTATAGGGCAGGGGAGAACTGCCCCAGTGAGTTTCTGAGATTGTATTCTTTTTTTAACCGAGCACAACAAAGCAACATTAGAAAATAAAACAATAGCTACAACAACAACAACAACAAAAAGGCAACAACAAAAATTAAAAGAAGAAGAAATAGTTCAAGGTCTGTTTGTTGTTTGTTTTCCAGTCCAGTCTGATGGGGGTGCCACGCCCTGGCCCCACAGTGTATGTTTGGTGTTCCCTGGGGACTTCATTGCTCTGCTCCCCCTGCTGCTCTGCTGCCCGTCCCCAGTGGCTGGCTTCGGTGTAGTGGGCTCAGGGTGGGCACGATTCCCGCCGCGTGTCTCTAGTGTTGTCCCCCTATGGTGCTATGGGTCAGTGAGGAATGTTGTCATCTTGGCTTGGTGAGCCAGGATGTGCTTCACTCTTTTTTTCTCCCTTCTCCCCTTGTTGGCACCTGTGTGCTCTGATCAGACACGTCCCTCTCCTTGAGCTGTAGCTTCAGTGCTGTTCTCTGAAATGAATTCTTCTGGGGTATGTGCAGGGGGAGCTGTCCACTTAGTTGGTAATGGGGCCAGCCCCTCTGGCCTCTCTATTGGTATTGTATTCTTTACGGGAGAAGAAATCCCTGTCTTTCTCCATGGAACAGCTGAGGTTTCGAACTGCTGACCTTGCAGCTAGCAGTCCAGCGCACATAACCATTACTCCACCAGAATTCCTACACATGAATGGTGGTCTCGTCGATTTTCCCACCCTCAAGATGAGTCTCTAAAATGATCGATTGTAGGGGAAGTAGACCTTACTGTCTTTCCAGCTGGATGGCTAGCCACAGGTAGGTAATCATTGTAACCTTATTGCTCACAGTCATTGGTCAGTAGGCTATCCCAAAGGCCACAATGAGGGTGCTGTCGATGGTCATGGAGGGAACAAGGCAATGATTTTCCTCCTGGGCTCACAGCTCTGCTACTACATTTTTGCCTTTCTCTAAAACATACTATAGACACTGGACCCTGAAGAAGGTTTCCTTTTCAGAGTTCGGGCGATTGGGTCCAAAGTCACACCAAGTTAAAAGTGAAAACTAGATAATGTGCTCTTAGCCGAGCTACTCAGTTTCTTACACCGTGCAAAGGCATGCGGGCTCACTGTCCATGTGCTTGGGAGCATCATATGGAGAAGCCCTCCAGGACTCCAGAGAATGGCTAACCTTCTCTGATTTGCCCCTTCTTTATTCTTTCCTGAAGTCCTCTCTCTTTTACGCTTTTCTATTCCCATGTACCCACGTCCCCTTTTTTTCTCCAGAAGCAAGTCACTTCCCTCCCTCCAGAAGTGATCATGTCTGTCTCCTGTGTCTGCTGAATGTCAGCAACTTCCTAACCCTGCCCAATTTTTGCAGAAGGACATGTTAAAGCTCAGGTCTTTCTATCAGATTTCGTTAATTTTTTTTCACACGCTACTTAGACAAATATAGACCTGTTTATCTACTCCCTTAACCAACCTCATCCTTGCAAGTAACCAATGTCAACAGTTTGGTGTGTATCCCTTGACATCCTTCTCTGCACGCCTAACATCTGGGTGCGTGCATGTGTTTGTTTTCCCCATGGAAGAAAAAAATATTTATGTGGGATTATATTCCGTGGATCACTCCATGATGACCTTCCTTATCTTTTTAGTATCTAAGTGGTGGGGTTGAATGAACTTTGATGGGTGGGAAATAAGCCTTCAATTCTGCACTATGAACTCTACTATGATTGATTTCCTTCAAGACCCACCTCCAGCCTATCCTCTGATCTGCCTTGTAGGAGAGATTCATATTTCTCCCTTATACATAGCTTATGAGTCAGTAATTGTGGCCTCACAGTGCATTCACCTGACCTCTCCCCTTCAACTGCCTAATGGGCAGATGATTATTATAATAAATCACCTTGACAGCTGTCCTCCCCACTACTCCCCCCTCCACGCCCCCCACTGATTCCTGGCTGCTCCAAAGCTGGCCTTTCTATGCTGGCAATGATCCTTGATGTTCCACTACCACATAAGGTATGCCTTTCCAGTGCTCAGATACCTTAGACAGACTCAGGATGCCCAGTTTCCGCAACTAGACCCAATCTCCGGTCCTGGACTCCTGGCACTGCAATAGTGTATCAGGTGCTTAGTTTGTCTTGCTAGGTTATTCTTGGCCACCTTAATGGCTTTTTTCTTCACCCCAGCCCTTATCCTGAAGCTGAGGTCAGTTGACAGCTGGGGCTCCGGTGCAAATATCAGTAAAGGGGGAAAAGCCAATGGAGTCCTTCTTGGTGTCATGTGTGGGCATTTGCCAGGAAAGCCATATGCTACTTTAGCTCCAGTGCTACTTCAGCTCAGGAAACTGCACCCCCAACATGTTTAAGAATGTCCTGTGAATGGGAGGGCCGTTTTCCCTTGACCTAGATTGTGGCACTCTTGTGTTCTGGGGTCAATATCACCACTAGCACTATCCTTCTTTTGCACAAGTGCAGAATCTTCCCCTCCACCTCATTAGGTGTCCAAAGGTTACCTTTAATCTTTATTTATTCTTTTCACAACATTTTCTTTCCATGATTCTTTCTCGTTATTTCAAGTTACTTGAGTTTCACTGATGTATGCCATTCCATTAAGGTATTATAGCTCAATTCTGAAACACTAGGGAATTTCACATCCATTCCACTGGTGATAGACCTCTGAGTAGTTTTCAATCGGAAGCTACTACAAATAACACTGCTATGGCAATTATTTTTCTAATTAGAAAGCTTTATTTTTTCAAGAGTTTTATTGGCATATAATTCAAATATACAAATCAATAGTTCAATCATATCAATAAAAGTTTACAATCATCACTACAATTGGTTTTAGACAGTTTTACTCATTCTTGTACTCATCTATGTTAGCTTCCCATTTCCCCCCATCCTCCCCTGTCATACCCCCAAGGAACCATTAAACTAGTTACTACCTCTATAGATTTAAGTATCCTAGATTTCATATACAGGAAACATTAAAATAAAAAACCTAACAAGAACAACAAAGTAAAACAGATAAAAACCCTCAAAAGAAAATAAAGCCGAAAATATTAAAAACCAGAATTTAAGTGGATCATAAGGAAGATCAAATGATGGGGTGCTAAATGTTAGCCTAACTGCATCTGCAACAATCCACTTTCCAAAGCATTCTGCATGTTAGCAAAGCTATTCACATTCCTGGTCCATGGTCAGAGGGGATTCTCCAAAGGCTTAATCCACATATACTTCCCCTTCACTTTTATTAAAATCTGCTATAAAAAAAGCTTTATAATGTGTGAAAACGGAGGTCAACTGAAAAGATACTACAGTTTGACCTAACTGCATCTGCCACAATGGAATTTTAAATGCTCCCTATCCGATAACAATGCTATTCACATCCCTCAACTATGATCAGAGGAAATTCATCAAAGGTTTAATCCATGTGTAGTCCTTGCAAATGGATTTTGGGCATCCACTGTCATCCATAACCTTCTGAAAAGCAGGAGTTAACAATTTAAGCTCTGCTACATCTCCCTCCTTTAGATTTGAATGATATTATTTACAATCCTTAGATCACACAGACTGGTGTGCTTCTTTCCATGTGGACTTAATTGACACCTCACTTAGATGACTGCTTGTTTGAAGATGAACCTTTAAGACGCCAGATCCTATTCTTTCTGATAGTTGGGCATTGTCTAATTTCTTCACTACACTTTTCTATTGCACTCATATCTTCGGTGATCTTTTCATGAGGGCGAGCATCAAGCAGGGCCATGCCAGAATTAATTGTTTTTCGCTTGGGACTAGAATTATGTGCAAGCCCAAAATTCATCCATGCATCTATGGTTTATGCATATCTCTGGTTCACTTTAGTGACATCATTGCAATTTTATATTGCACAACATTATCAATCATTCCCCTAGGGCATCACTTCCAATTCCATCAAGTCAATGTTGACTCACAACAACCCTATAGGGCAGGGTAGAACTGCTCCTATGAGTCACCAAGCCTGAAAATCTTCACAGGAAGATAGTCTCATCCTTCCCTTGGGGAGCTGGCTGATGGTTGCGAACTGCTGACCTTGAATTGATAGTATCATTGGTATAGCCAATAGTATAGAATTTAAAACACTGTTGACAAATGGACAATTGAGGATTAAAGGTCAGCTATGAACTGAAACCCTGCTGCACACCTTTCCTGATTTTTATACCACGCGGTATTCTCTTGATGTAGCTGACCAGGGTTGTATCCTCCCACCATATTTATTCAATCTACATGCTGAGCAAATAATCAGAGAAGCTGGATTATATGAAGAAGAATGTGGCACCAAGATCTGAGGAAGGCCTAGTAACAAACTGAGGTATGCAGATGATAGAACCTTGCTTGCTGACAGTGAGAAGGACTGGGCACACTTGCCGGTGAAAATCAAGATTGCTGCCTTCAGTATGAATTATGAAGCAATGTAATAAAGACCCAAATCTTCACAATGGACCAGCAGGAAAGAACACGATAAACGTGGAAAACATTGAAGTTGTCAAGGAGTTTGTCCACGGAAGCAGTAGTCAATAGATTCAAAGAAGCATTGCGTTAGGTAAATCTGCTGTTGCACAAGACCTCTTTAAAGTATTCAAAAGCAAGGATGTTACTTTCAAGATTAAGTTGCACCTGAAGCAAGTCATGGTATTTTCCTTTGCATCATATACATGTGAAAGTTGGACATTAAATAAGGAAAGCAGAAGATATTTAAATTGTGGTGCTGGAGAAGAATATTCAAAGTACCCTGGACTGCTAAATGACAAACTAATCTGTGTTGGTTGAAGTATGGCCAAAGTGCCCCTGAGCAGTAAGGATGGCGAGATTTGTCTTCCATACTTTGGACATGTTGTCAGGAGAGACCAGTCCCTGGAGGACATCATGTTTGGTAAAGAGGAGGGGCAGTGAAAAAGAGGAAGGTTCTCAATGAGATGGATTGACCCTGTGGCTGGAACAATGGGTTCAGGCATAGGAACAATTGCGGAAATGGCAGAGGAGCATGCAGTGTTTCATTCTGTTCTGCACAGAGTCCCTATGGGTTGGAACCAACTCAATGGCACCTAACAAAATGAACTGCAATACATGAATTTGTTGACACGTATTGATTTAACTCCAAAGTGACTAGACACTATTTACATAAATAATGGGGATTGGCGATAGAGAAAATCTTTCAATAACATTCATTCATTTCGATCTTGCAAGTCTGGCTAGACCAGAGGAGGTACACTGGTACAGATAGGAACTGAAAATACAGGGAATCCAGGGCGGATGAGCCCTACAGGACCAGTGGTGTGAGTGGCGAAACAGGGAGGGTAAAGGGAGAATGGGTAGGAAAGAGGGAACTGATTACAAGGAACTGTGTGTGACCTCCTCCCTGGGGGACAGACAACCGAAAAGTGGATGAAGGGAGATGTCGGACAGGGCAAGATATGACAAAATACCCATTTATAAACTCTCAAGGGCTCATGTGGGAGGGGGGAGCGGGGAGGGAGGGGAAAAATGAGGACCTAATGTCGGGGGTTTAAATGGAGAGAAAATGTTTTGAGAAATGATGTACAAATACGCTTTACACAATTGATGTGTGTATGGATTGGGATAACAGTTGTATGAGCCCCTAATAAAATGTTAAAAAAAAAAGAAAGGAAGATGGGGCTTTCTCTGCTCCTAAATAGCTGCAGTTTTAGAAATGTCCTGGGACAGTTCTACCTCACCCTGAAGTTGGAATTTGGATTGGAATTACGTTGTATTTATAGATTATTTTGGGTAGTATTGACATTTTCACTCTATTAATGGTTGGAAACCCACAGAGGCAGCTCTATTCTGTTCTACAGGGTCACTATGAGTTGTTGTTGTTTTTAATACGGGTTTCTAAGGAGCAGTGAAGTTTTTCTTTCTTTTTTTTAAATAAGGTTTTCTAAGGAGCCCTGGTGGATTAAATATTGGGCTACCGACTGCAAGGTTGGTAGTTCAAACTCACCAGCTGCTCCACAGGTGAAAGGTGAGGCTGTCTGCTCCTGGTAAAGATTTAAAGCCTTGAAAACCCTATATTCAAATGCTATAAGTTGGAATCGACTCAATGGCAGTGGGTTTGGGTTTCTAGGGTTTTCTAGGCTGGACTATTTACAGAAGAGTCCTGGTGAAGCAGTGATTTGGTGCTAGGATGGTTACTGAAAGACCACTGGTTCAAATCCACCAATCCCTCCTGAAAATATCGGTCTGTATAAATCTTTATAGCCTTGACAAGCCTATGGGGCAGTTCTACTCGGTCGCATGGGGTCACTGTGAATCAGAATGGACTCGGCTGTTTGGTTTGGGTGTCTTAAGTCAGTCTCTTTGAGAAATAAAAGCAGAGTTAGCAAGGAGAGAAAATCACCAAGGAACCAAAGAACTGAAGCTGAAAAGAGATAAGACCCTGCCTCTAAGAGCCAACAGGAGAAAAGACCTTCTCCTAGCTAGCACCGTGAATTCAAATGCCGAGCTTCCTAACACGGGAGACAATAAATGTCTGTTTGCTAAGGGCACCCGGGTGCATTTCTGTTATGGTCACACTAGATAACTAAGAACAGGTGGATTTCTCCTGTTTTATTCTCTGAAAGATGTTGTATGCTATTAGAATAGCTTATTCTTTGAATGGCTGGAACCTGGTAATTCAGAATCTTGGATGTGTTACTGTGTGTTTATAGGGTGGTCTCATGAGTTGATTATTGGGTAGCTACTGCAGGTTTCAGGGAAACACTACTCTTAGTTCTGTGTAACACAACTGCCACCACCTGTTCCCTAATGAAAATCAGGTCAAAGCTCTACTGGTGTGTTAGCAAATGTCTTTCTCTCTGGAGAAAGAGGTTCTTATTTGTAGCATTTTCCAGTTTCTGTAGTGTAAACCTTCATCATGGCTGATTCTAGACTATCAAAATGATATCAATGAACATGAAATTGAGAAGAGATGTGTACAATCAGATCTCATGCGCCAGACTGAAGATATTGAAAGAGAAAAAAATTGAGAGTAGTGGGAACGTTGTCTGTTTGAGTTCCAAGTCCAGGTCCTAGTGGACCAGGCAGAAGCATAGTAGAGAGGCAATTTAAGGTATTGAGGGTAGGAAGGAAAGAAAAAGGAGAACTCATTGCTTCGGTAAGGTGACCAGATTTTAACATTGGTAAAGCGGGACATCATTGATAAAACTCATATCCTGGCAAAATAGCCACATGGCAGCCGAAAACTGTGTACCCTAGCTTGTCGTGCATTCTTTCCAAAAATTGGGACTTTTTAAAAACACGCGGGATGCAGGAAAAAATGTTAAAAATCGAGACTGTCCCGCCATAAGGTGACATCTGGTCACCTTATGCTTAGGGGAAATTTAGCGTATGCTAGAGTTAACAGAGAAACTTGGAAATAGATAATGGTGATGTTTTGAGAAATAGTCAATATAATTAATGTCACAGAATGTTGAAGTAACAATAAAAAAGGAAAAAGAAGTATATTCCGAAGCATCCTCATGGGGTTGGGGAGGCCAGGCAGGAGTTCCTGGAAAAGTCATGGTTTCACTACCTGTATCCTCAATGTAGGATCCCTGGTGACAGAGTGGTTACACGTTGACCTGCTAATCTCGAAGTTCAAATCCACCAGCTGCTCCACCAGAGAAAGGTGAGGCTTTCTACTGCCATAGTTACAGTCTCAGAAAGTCACCAGAACAGTTCGTCCCTGTCTTTTGGGTAGCTAATGAGGTGGAATCGAGTCAATGGCACTGAGTTTGGTTTGCAGTAGAAGGTTCATGTCAAGATGACTTATATCCCGTCAAACAACAATTCCATGTTGACTATTGTATGAGCAGTATCTGGTTCAAACTTTTAGAAGACCAGTCAGTGTTTGGCCTTTTGTTCTGAGAGCAAAGAGGTTCCCATAATTGGGGTCGATTGCATTAAGTCTGTTGTTCATGAGGGTGTGGGGAGGAGGCAGAATCTGTCAGTAAGCATTAATGTGATTAGACCCAGCAGGTGTGATTCATATAGGCGAGTTAATTGGAACCATTGCAATCTATTTCACATCTGGTCTATATACTATTTAGCAGCAGGTCAGGAGCAGTATTTTGTATTTTCTTCTCTCATGCCTTGAGTGTTAAGGCAAACTATCACACAGGAGAGAAGACACACCATGGGAAATCCCCTGGCTAATCTCCAAGAAGAAAGGCGTCAGAGCCAAAGCCAAGAAAGTTATCATTATGGATATGCCTCCATTATGACTTGTGGGAGGCCAGCCTCCCCACAACCGAATGGGTCCAAGGGTTGGCTGTGTAATTGAGGGGTAAATTAAAGAGACATCACACAAGATAAAGCATGCCAGGTCTCACCTCCGAGATTGGTTCAGGAACCAGGTCCCAGCAGAGAGAGAGAGAGTAATGTAATCTCATGAGTTTATATAATCTTGGGCACGCAGGCCAGGGAAAGCACATACGTAACAGTAAGGGGTTGTATTAAAAGCATACATGTAAAATGAGGAGGGGGGGTGCAGCTAGGGGTATACACACAATAGGAAGGGAGGTACTAGAGGCATACATGTGACAGGAAGGTACAAATATAACAAGATGGGCAGGCTCTAGAGTCAAGATGGCACCCTAATTTTGGTGTCTTTGAGCTGGCTTGACCTTAGGTGTCTTTGAACTCTTCTCCATGGGAACAATCTCTGATCCTTATCAAAAGGGAGTGGGCCCTACTTGGGTTGGGACAGACAAAAGGCCTTTGATGACAGGCAACCTTCAAGCATATATAGTAGCAGCCATGTGCTTGCATGTAGCATTATTATGGGGGGGCATTAGGGAAATAACTTTACTTAAGAAAATGTGAGCGGGAGGCATCTCCAGCCCACAGATGTGACTTCCCTCCATGGGAGCCCTGGCCTCCCAGACTCCTTAGCGTACGGATATTGAGAGTTTTTCTGAAACTCTCTTCCCAGATCTGTTTCCCATAGTGACTGTGACAGAAAAGAGAGAGAGAAGGAAATGCTAAATACAGGGAAGACAAGGCCTTAAATGGTCATAACTGTGATGTAAGGTGTGTGGAATGGGAGTATCTCTGGACAATGCTCCAGATCTGTTGGCATTTTATGGACCATTCTACACAACCGGATTTTTGTCACAGACCAAACACTGATGCATATTAACCATGTTCGTGTTACGACTTTAGGACTGCTGTGTCTAGTTATGAGGGAGCACCTTGTTTCAGAACACGGTCGGAGAACAACGTCGACAAGCCATTTATTTGAAGGCATTGAGAGCGGATAAAATAACCAGTACTTGACCCAAGAACCTGGAGAGAATGGCAGCATGGAGTGGGGAGCTTCTGCTTTAACCCTTTGGGCATTTGCGAACTCTTGGTATCGGACAAGAAGCTTCAAATCTGGGCCAAGTGTGTTCTTGTTAAAAGAGCAACCACTAAAGCACTTGGCTAGCTAATGGAACAGAGGAGATAAAAATTGGAGTTTAGAACTGTCACGAGGCAAATAACTCAGAGATAGTACTGTTGTGGGTTTTAATAAAGGAGAGCCACTACAATGTCTTGAAATTTAGAAGAGTCTCTTATTCCGTTATAACCAGACTGCGGGAATCTGAAAGTGGCGCCTTGATTGTAGTGATGAGTGGGCATTTCAGTCCATCTTTAAAGGCAAACACCATTTATAATTTGCTAAGACTTAGGCAAGCGTGGAGAGAAGCAGAAAGCCAAATCAATGTTTTATTCTTTAGAGTTAGTGAGCAGGACAGGGTACATCATTGATAATAACATCCTGGTTAATAAAATAAAAATAGTAATATCCTGGTCACAACATCAAAAGGAACAGTATCATTAATTGCAAAGTTCTGATCTTGAGTACATTTTAAAATCAATCACTAGTGGGACCTTCTGAGATGGGAGGGGGAAGGAAGCAGGTCATTCAGCAGTCAACAAGATGGCGTTACAGTGGCTAGTGCTAGCCTGTCTCAGTACAAGCCCAAAGAAGTTAGCTAGGCATGCCATGGTTTTGGCCCTCAAGATATTTGCCAAATTCTAAAGTTGTGGAGTACAAGAAGCTAAGGTGTCATGTGAAGAGCCACTTAAAAGCAGTGTTGAGTTTTCAAGACAGAGACCATGCTTGGTCATCATGCTTGGTCAAGTAGACATAATGCTTGGTCAAGTAGAGGGGCAGCAAAAAAGAGGAAGGCCCTCAAGGAGATGGATTAACACAGTAGCTGCAACTGTAGGCTCAGGCATAGAAGTAATTGTGAGGCTAGTACAGGGCCGAGCAGGCAGTTGCTCTGTTGGGCAGATGGTCAGTATTGCTCTGTTGTACAGAGACTCACTATTGCTCTGTTGTGCAGAGGGTCACTATTCGTTGGGACCTACTCAACGGCATCTAACCACAATATAATGCTGAATGGGGGAAAAACTCCAAACCTTCATGTCTATTTGAGAAGTTAATTTAATAGTTTATTATTGCTCTGAGGACTATAATATCTATTTTTTCTGACTGCTTTTAGGATTAAGTTTTCATAAATTTGAGCGTGATGTACCCAAAGGAGAAATGGGCTTAGTAAACATCTCAGGCTCAAAGACACACAGGAAATGCGAATGAACCAGGACGAGACTGACTCTTACAAACACTGCAACCCAACCTTATGTCTTCTTAGTGCCTGACTGCATTCAGGTAGGTTCCGTCCCCCACTCCAGTACCTATTACAGGATAAGACGACCTATTCTAGAGGAAGATAGCATAATTCAGGGCCATTATAGATATTTGTCATTTTACATACAAATAGAGCCTTTCAAAAAAAAAATACCAGGCATACCAGGAGGCAGGACCAAGTGCAAAAAATCCTCCAAAAAACTAGACAATAGAAACAGATTCATAGTGACTTATTGTCGTTTTCTGATATGGACTTTAAATAACTGTGGCTACTATGCTCAAGAAACTAGACGACAATGTGGAGAATTTTACCAGAAAACAGAAATCTTCCAAAGAGGAATGAAGTGGCTATTCTAGAACTGCAAAACAGGAAGTTACTGGATTGATTTAACAGTTGATCGAACACAGAAACCACTAGGGAACTTGACAAGCAGGTCAGGTGAAAATACACAGGCTGCAAGTTGGGAAGCACAAATTGATAAAAAGTCTAAAACAGGATGTCAGAGACAGAGGGCCATGGTAAAAATGTCTGACACCCGTGTCACTGAATTCCTTGAAGTGGGGAGAGAGCGGGCAAGAGCCTTATTTGAAGAAATAATGATTAGGATTTTACCAAAAAACCGATTCAGGACATACAGCCACATACTACAGAGCACAGTAAACACCAAGTATACATAGAAAGCCACATCAGGCCCATCACATTTAAATTCCTGACAATGAACTCAAAGAGGAGATCTTAAAAGCAGACAGAAGGGTGGTGGGGATACGCAGGAAGACACATTACTTTTTTTTAAAGCAGAAACAGAAATAGCTTTATTATTACATTACGTTTTAAGGAGCAGTAAGATCTTAACTGATTTCTCAGCAAAAGCATCTGAAGTCCAAAGACAATGCCAGTGTTAGCACCGAGAGAAAATAACTGTCAACCTTGAAATCTGTGCAAAGTGAAATTACCCTTTATAAAGAAAGACTTAACCAAATAAACACACCTGCAGCAAATGTTTCGCTAGTAGATTCACACCCTGGAGCCCTGGTAGCATAGTGGTTATGTATTGGAATGCTAACCACAAAGTCAGCAGTTCGAAATGACTAGGGGCTCCTCAGGAGGAAGAAGAGGCTTTCTACTCCTGTAAACAGTTACATTCTCAGAAAGCCACAGGGGCAGTTCTTCCTGTCCTACAGAGTCGTTAGGAGTGGGCATAAACGCGATGGCAGAGTGAGTGAGAGATTCACACGCAAAGAAATGCAAAAACTGAAGAATAATGCAGAGAATAACTTTAAATGAATACCAATTTACAAAATGATAATATAAGGTTCAAAATATATGTAGAACATAAAGTGCATGATGCCAATAACAAAAATCAGAAGGAGGGGAAATGCAGATAGAGTATTTCGCAACAGCTTCTGTCTCATGACCTTAGATGGTTCCTCATCCAAACTTCCCTTCCTTTTTAAAGGTCCTTCTTAAAAAACTGGACACATCACTTCTGTTGGCATTCCAGTCACATGACTTCAAATCAGCTGCAAGAGAGATTGGGAAATGGAGACTTTTGACGGCGGGCTAAGTACCCAGCTAAAACTTGGCATCTCTACTATTAAAAATGAGAGTTGCTACTGAAGATGGGTAACTGGCAGTTTATACCATATTGACTCATGATTTGTGTATAACTGATGGTTAGCGATGTGTAGATTCTAGGGGGTGGGCAGACTTCAAGCAAGTACCTGATGCCAGTGGACCCACTAGTCAATGTTCACTTTAGACTTTTGGGGATTCAAATAGGCCCTCCATACTATACCCAGGAATTATCTTGGAAAGGCTATGGTGAAAGCCTCAACCATGCATCAAATCATCTTAATGTGTTCACTAAAGGAGCCATGGGTGTGTCGTGGGTTCCCCGTTGGCTGCCCACAAGGGAAACCATTTGACCCTACTAGTCATTGTGGGAGAAAGAGGAGCCTGTCTGCTTGAGTCAAGATTTACAGACACAAAAACCCACTGGGGCAGCTCTACTCAGTCCTGTCGGGTCACTCTGAGTCCGAATGGACTTGGCAGCAGCGGGTGAATCTGGTTACTCTTTCATCACGTGGGAATGAAGGACTGGTGCAGGGCTCAGTGAGTTGTCTTGGTGCTGTGGTCACTACCAGAGGCAGACAGAGGGGACGAGCAGGTGCGTGTGTAAATTTCCTCCACAAGTTTGGGTTCTCCTGGGAGTGGGCCAAGACTATGCCCCAGGAGTCTTCCCCTGTCTGGGGCACTGCAGGGCACCTTCCAGGCACTGTGGAAGCTGATGTCATGGGGCCTGTGATCTGGAGGTAGAGCTAATGCTGGAACTCAGTGAACAGCTGCTGTTTGTCTCTTGTGGGTGAGGGTCTGAGAAAATGACCTCTTCCTAGACATTTTTTTTTGGTGGGGGGGGGGCGATGAAAAGAAGAGCCCAAGAAAAGATTGAGGGACTAGAAAAAATAATAGAAGAAGAGCCTTTGGAGAAGGAAGCTCGGTAGTTTCAATCCATGGTTTCAAAGATGCACATTGCTTAGCCCAGCAACTGCTCTTCTAGAAAGAGACCCTCTAGCTGTGCTCACACAGGTGTGTGAACATATGTCTGCAGGTGCATCATGGTGCATTGTTTGAAATATACTAGACAACAACAGGAAATTGTTGTACCCAACAGGAGAATATGGCTAAATACTTACCATTCACTCAGCCTGGAATCCTAGACTCCTGTGGTACACAGGAAGGAGCGCAGGTGGTGTAGTGCTTACAGGTCGAGCTGCGATCCACAAAGTCAGTAATTTGACACCACCAGCTGCCCTTCAGGAGAAAGATGGGAACTTTTACTCCTGTAAAGAGTTAAAACCTCAGAAACCCAAAGGAGCAGTGACCCTGTCCTATCGGGTTGCTATGAGTCAGCATCTCCTCAATGGCAATGAGTTTTGTTTTGGTTTTCGGTGGTACAGAATGATGATGTCTTGAGCTGCTAGCCAGGTCAGCGGTTTAACACTACCAGCCATTCTGAGGGTCAATGTCAGGACTTTCTACTCCCATAAAGAGTTCCGGTCTTGCAAACCGACAGGGGCAGTTCTATCTTACCCTAGATGCTTGCTATGAATTGGAGTGGATTTGATAGCAGTTGAGTTGGGTTTGGGGTTTTTGTTTAAAAGATTGAGGATGTGCTTTTAATATGATTATCCTTTTCCCCCCTGAATGCTTACTATATGTCAGGTGCTAGGATGTTTTAGGTTTTATCTGATTTAAATCAATACCTAGAAAAGTCCATCATGCTTGGTAAGGTCAACGACAAAGAGGAAGACACTCAACAAGATGGACTGACAAAGTGGCTGTGGCAATGGGCTCAAACAGAGCAATCGTGAGGATGGCCTAGGACCAGGCAGTGGGTCATTGGGCCATACACAGAGTCCCTGGGGAACAGGAGCTGACTCTCGAGGGCACCTAACAACATCATCAACCCTCCATCAATTCTCCTTTTTAGTCATTTAATTCATTCATTTAGCGCTTATTCCCTGTGCACCTGTCATGTGCCCTGGTGGTGAAGCGGCTGTAGTGGTTACAAGTTGGGCTATTACAACTGCAAGGTCAGCAGAAGGGGTTTTCTACTCCTGTAGAGTTACCGTCTCAGAAACCCACAGGGGCACTTCTCCCCTGTCTTATAGGCTCGCTAGGCACCAGCATCGACTCAGTGACAGTGAGTGAGTTTGGTTTGGGTTTTTGTCGTGTGCCAGCTCTGTCCTTGTAGTGCATAAAATGGACTAATTTTCCTAATCTCATTAGCAGTACTGACCCCTCTTCTCTGATAATTTCTTAGAAATTTGCATTGTGTGTGTAGGGGGTGGGGTGTTATCACAGACTGTGGTCCTCAACCCAGGCTCTGAATATCTGGTCCCGGGTAACGATACACCAAAGGCAAGCTCAGGAGGCAGGGCAGGGCAGAAGGCCAGGGCATACAGAAATCTGTGGCAGGACAGCTTCTGTTTGGGAATCACTGGTTAAGTGCATACTTTGCTGCCGGGATGCTAGGATGCCAGGACTCCAGGGTTCCCTCATGAATACTAACAGTGCTAGCATTTAACTCCATCCCCATTTTCCAGGCCCAGACAGCCTGTGCCTCTCTATCTCCTTTTTAGTTCCAGCCCTTATGAGGCCAAATGTTCTCTGCCATGAGCCCCTCCACCCCCTCACTCCCCAGTCTTTTGCCTGAGTGGCTCAGAAATCTCTCCCACAGCCTGAGTGGGAGGCTTTGCAATGAGCCTTTGTCTCCCATTTATGTCCTGGTCTGTGGCAATCTCCATGGCAATGGTGAAGCGGGCTACCAGAATAACCACCTGAGACACCACCAAACGCACACTCTCGATATTGACCAACGCTTCAACTCAGCAGGGTACAGGTAGCAAAAATTGCCTGGGTCAGTGCATGTCCTCTAGTAAACAGATGCTGAGATGGAGATGAGAGTGTAACACATTTCCTAGGTGAGGTTGGACAGGAATGTCTTCCGCCTGTGATGTGTATCCCCCACCTATGAAAGGGAAGATGGAAGGAAGCCGAGCGAGGCAGGTGGGGATGTGGATTCGATATGAGTGAGAGCTGCGCAGAGCAAAGACAGCCAGCCCACTAGAGGAGTCCTGCCCTGGACCAAAGTGGCCAGGTTTTACCCTGCCCAGTCAGGCCCCCGAAAGCCATGCTGTGGGTGTGATTATTGCGATGGCTCCCGCAGATGCTGTGCTACAGGCTGTCGGCGACCTGCCTTGTGGTCGCCGTGGCTGTAAGGTGCCATCATGTCCGCGCCAACTCCTAGCGACCTGATGGATGGCAGAATGAACCGCCACCACAGCCTGTGCCATCCTTGGGGCTTTCTGTGCTTGAGGTCATCATTGGAGCCACTGTGTCCAAGTTAATTCTTGTCTTCTATGCAGGCATTCGGGCTGCATAGGGGAAACAGAGCGGTGGCCATGGTGGCCACAACCCCAACCCTTTTTAGCCACCGAGCAATTGCGCAGCACGGCTGGATCCAGACAGATCAGGATTAAGGTGAGGTATTTCCATGTCATGCTTCCAAGACAGAGTTTACGAGCGATTTTGGCTGGTTTTCTCTGCCTTTGGAAGACTGGAGGGGAGAGATGGCCCCCACTTTGTCCCACTGTAGTTTTCTTTACAGGTCATCCTTAACTGTGACGTAGATGTAAATACACTTCCCTGTGTTTACCCCTGGCTTTAAAAGCCTTCCATCCAGGAAGCAAGAAAATAAGAAGCTAGGAAGACACGGGAGCTCTGGTGGCAGACTGGTCAGCAGTTTGAATCCATCGGCTACCCTGGGGGAGAAAGATGAGGCGGTCTAGTCCTGCAAACACGGACAGTCTTCGGCATGCACAGGGGCAGTTCTATCCTGTCCTATATGGTTGCTAGGAGATGGAATTGACTCGACGACAGTTAGTTTGGCATATTTGGGTTTTCTCACTGTGACTGAGGTCATTCAAGGATTGACACGGTGGCTCACGACGAGTCAGAATTGAATGCATGGCAGTGAGCCTTAAAAAGATAGGCGATGTACGGAGACACACACACACAGTTTGTTGTTGTGAGTTGCTTGAATTGGCATTGTTGCATGGCAACCTTATGTAAAACAGAAGGGCATGTGGCCCAGTCCTGTGACATCTTCATCACTGGTGTACCCAAGCACACATAAGTCAGCTTTTTAGAGTAATGTCATTTTCCTCTAAGTTGCACACAATATATGTGTTGAGTCTATAGGCCGCTAAGTCTCCCCCAAGTTTGACCCTAAGCAGCTGTTGCTTTAGGTGCTGTTGGCTAGGGCTCTTTTCTAAGCAGTTGAAACACAGCATATTAATCAACAGGGAATGATCGTAGTCATTCCCATTTGTGAAGTGAATGTATGTTATCACAAGGAGCCTGGTAGCACTGAGGGTTAAGTGTCGGGCTGCTAACCACAAAGTTGGTGACTCATATCCACTAGTCCTCTTTGTGAGAGAAAGATGAGGCTGTCTGCTCTCCTAAAAAGCAACTGTCACAGAAGCCCGAAATAGGGTCACTATGAGTTGGAATCGACTCCATGGCAGTGGGGTAAATGCTATCACAATGGTTAAGAAAGACATGCCTCGGTTTGAGTCCCTGGTTTTCAATGAAGTGGCCTTGGGTACGTGGCTACTTCTCTGAGCCTAGATTTTCTCATGTTCAAAATGTTGATGATAGCATCTGTTTCCTAAAGTTATGGTGAGGTTGAATGAGATAATTCAGTATAGCTCAGTATAGCCTGGCACATAGTAAGTGCTTAATAATCATTAATTCTTGTAGCTATTATTTCATTCAAACCTCACGATAATCTTGTCAGGTGAGTTAGTTAATTGTGCCAGCCTGGCCGATAATCACATGTGGGGCTGGTTGAAAGGTGGAGGGATAAATGGGTGGTGAAGGCTCGCCTTTCTAGTTCTCGGGTCTCTTGTTTTGTGATGGTTGCATCGGGTGCAGCTGCCTTAGCAGTTCCC
>NW_022111327.1:6297599-6319048 GCF_000313985.2 Echinops telfairi | reverse complement strand
ACTGGTACAGATAGGAACTGGAAACACAGGGAAACCAAGGCAGAGTGGAGATTCTGGGAGGGTGGGTTGGAAATGGGGAACCGATTACAAGGATCTACATGTGACCTACTCCCTGGGGGATGGACAACAGAAAAGTGGGTGAAGGGAGACATCGGACAGAGGAAGATATGACAAAATAATAATTTATAAATTATCAAGGGTTCATGAGGGAGGGGGAGGGGATAAATGAAGAGCTGATGGCAGGGCTTAAGTGAAGAGCAAATGTTTTGAGAATGATGAAGGGAATGAATATACAAATGTGCTTTACACAATTGATGTATGTATGGATTGTGATAAGATTTGCATGAGCCCCTAATAAAATGTTAAAAAAAAAAAAAGATTGGCAGTCTCAGAAATACTCTATCGGGTCACTGTGAGTCAGAATCGACTCAATGGCAGTGGGTTTTCATTCTGGGTTTTGGTATAAAGGATTCCTTAGTGGTGCAACCAACAAGCTAACAGAAAGGTTGGCAGTTCACAGTCACCCAGTGGCTCAGCAGGAGAAAAGACCTGGTGATCAGCTTCTGTCAAGATTACAGCCTATGACACAAAGATACAACCTAGGGCATGATGGCTGGTCGACGCTCTCAGATGGGGTCACCATGAGTCAGATTTGACTCAACAGCACACAATGAAGGGACACACAGTGAGAGGCAGGGCTGCTCTTCACCTCCAGGTCTCTGACTGAGCTCAGACCCATTCTTTTCCCCAGGCTGCTGCTCAAGGGCCTCTGCAGGCTCCGAAGCAGTGAGGGGCCGGAAAAAGGCTTTGGATGCATTCTCAGCTCTCTAACAATTAGGTGAGTGAGTGTCTCTGGGATGGAAGCCATTTATCCTAGTGAACAGAATTTGAACGAATGCTATGAGTCGAAATTGACTGGATGGCAGTGAGTTGGACTTACAGGGACTGTATCAGACAGTAGCACTACCTCGGTGAGTTTTTGAGCATAGAAAGCCTCCTCTTTCTCCTTCGAACCAGCTGGTGGTTTCAAACGTCCTCCTTTGTGGTTAGCAGCTAACACATAGCCAACCACGCCACCAGGACTCCTCATGAGTCAGAATGAACTTAGTGGCAGTGAGTTTGGTTTGTTGTGTTGGACTCGTTTCTATTCGATGATAAACATGTAGACATTTGCCTTCTGCCAAGGTGTACTTTGAGTGGCACCAAAGTGCCCTCTGATCTTCCAATCAAACTCCTTCCATCTGTCATACCCCAAAGATGTCCAAAGTGCCATGGTTAGCAAGCTACTCCCTTGAGTTCTGGTATTGTTCTAGCTTTTTCTAGCTAAAATGCAGCAACCAAAAAAGGTAACATGAACCACCTTCATAATGAGGTAAAGAATCGCCAACTTCACTTGAAAGCAGAAGGTGGGACCTAAGGAATGATTTTCAAGGCAAAGAAGTTTGGATGGCATGTGAAAGATTTGTAGGGGGTTGGTGCTTGAAAAATAGGCCCAAACCAAACTCACTACCTTCGAGTCCATTTTGACTTGCAGTGACCCTATAGGACAGAGTAGAACTGCCCCTGTAGGTCTCCAAGACAGTAACTCTTCATGGGAGTAGATAGGCTCATCTTTTTCCTATGGAGTGTCTAGTAGTTTCGAACTGCTGACTTTGTGGTGAGCGGCCCAACATGCAACCCACCACATCACCAGGGTTCATCACATGTGTGCGTTGAAGGGGGATAGCCCCAGGAGAATGAGAGAGCAGAGCATAGAGGGAGGAGGGTCCTCTAGTTTCTATTTTGCCACACTGTTTTCCTCTAGATTTTAAGGTATATCAGCTTTTAAACTGTAGTTCTCAACCTAAGGTTTAAGGGCTTCCTTAACTTATCTTCCTTCCAAGTGTTAATAAAATTTTGTGTCCAAGGAAGACTATATTTGGTCTCTCTCCCCTCCCTTTTAATTTTCAGTATGGAAAACAGCGTCCTAATTGTCCCTATCTCACCCTGCAGCGCCCCCGCCCAAGCCAATTTATCCTCAAGTCTCTTTCCCGAGGCTTGCCTTTTTCTCCCCAGCAACATGCCAAGCCACTGAATTATTAGCTCAGAGATTGGGCCTGGACCACTGGGAATTCTGGGTGTCACAGATGGACAGATTAGCATATTACAGAAATTGGTCCCATAGGCTCATCCAGCAAGGACACTAAAGGGTCAATGGAACAAAGACACATTGGCCACCTCAGGCAGCTCAGAATTCTAAGGCGAAGCCGTAGCACCTGCGCTGGGTAAGTGTTGCAGGCGTCTTTCTGGCTGATTTCCTACCCTTGAGCAAGATAATTGGAATCAATAATGTTTCAGTCCTTCTGCCCACCCCCGCTTACGGAAAGAGCTCTCCTAAACTACATTTGTAAATTGCTAGTCTTGCTTCTTCCCTTTAAAGCCCTGAATTTCTCTTTAAGGCAAAATAAGCATCTCTAGCTACATCGATCTCATCTTAGACTGTGTGTGTGCGTGTGCATGTGCATGTGTGTGAGATGGCAAACGTTTAGAAAAAGTGCCTGGTTGTCGATAGCAGTCACAATCTCAGTTGGTTTGTGCTTAAAGAAATAGAATTTTTGTGGAGGGCGAGGGAAGCCAACTACTTGGCCTACGGTTATAAGACACATTTCTGAAACCATTACCTTGGTACATAACTTTGCACTTTTCAATGTATTTTCAAATCTGTTGTCTTATTTGATCCTGACAAACACCTGGGGAGACAGGACCAGTATTATCGATATTCAGCAGCTGAAGACAGTGGCCTGATGTGTGTGAGTGAATTCTCTAAGGTCATAAAACTGATCACGGTCAGGAAGGTCTTAGAATAAGGTGACCAGATTTTAACATTGGTAAAGTGGGACACCCTTGGTAAAACTCATATCCTGGCGAAACAACCACATGGCAGCCGAAAACCGTATACCCTAGCTTGTCGTGCATTCTTTCCAAAAATCGGGACTTTTTAAAAACACCATGGGATGTGGGACAACTTGTTAAAAATTGGGACTGTCCCGCCAAAAGTGGGACGTCTGGTCACCTTATCTTAGGATAAAGATCTCCTGTGTCTGGATCCAGGATTTGCACCTTGGTAACCACCAAGCTGCTGCTGTTAGATGTCCTTGAGTCAGTTCTGACTTAGAATGACCCTACGGACAAGAGTGAGAGAGTGCCTGGTCCTGCACCATGCTCACAATTGTTGGTTCAACTTGTTGTTGCAGCCACTGTGTCATTCCAGCTCGAGGGTCTTCCTCTTTCTTTCAGACTGAGTTGCTAAACAGGTCAGTGGTTCGAATCCACCATCTGCTCTGAGGGAGAATGATGAAACTGTCTATTCCTATAAAGATGTAACGTTTCTGAAACCCAAAGAGGCAGTTCTACCCTGTCCTATGGGGTCTAAATGAGTCAGAATTGACTCAGTAACCGTGAATTGGTTTTTATTTAACCTTCCCAAGCATAATGTCCTTTTCTGGGGATGAATTCCCTTGTCAAATCAGGGTGTGTGTGTGTGTGTGTGTGTTTATGTGCAGATGTTAAGTGTGTTCAAGGGAGAGAATAAAATCGACTTACAATGACACATGTCACTGAATTAACATCTATAGGCATAGACTTGGTGTGATATCAGACCACGATCAAAGGACTTCTGTAGGAATGCCTTCTCAGTTCACTGCATGGTCATCTGAAATATGGCATTCTCTTCCCTGTTTTCTTTGCCACTCAGCATCACCTCTGAGTCAGCCCAAAGACTACGCAAAACCTTTCCTCTTCTGGCTCTGACCTTCAGGCCCAAGTGAAGGAACGAGAGGAAAATAGTGTTGCCGTTCATGGCTCTCAACACAGGTAACAAGGGAGAATTTTTTTCGATCAATTCCAAGACAGGGTGACATCACTGACACATGGTAACACTTTTTGGATACCAACCCCATATCTCTGCAAGAAAGTGATTGTGAAAAGGTGGTGTTTCTTTCAACTGCTGGCAAAAAAAAAAAAAATCAATGCGCACTCATAGACCCAAATTGATCCTGAACACATTGCCATCCGATCAATTCTGACTCATAGTGCCCCTATAGGGCAGAGGAAAACTGCCCCTTTGGATTTCCATGGCTAAGATCTTTATGGAGTGAATGCTGTCTTTCTCCCACAGAGCAACTGGTGGGTTTGAAGTGCTGACCTGGCAATGAGTAGCCCAACATGCCACTGTGCCATCAGGGCTTCTAATGAAAATCACTAGAAGTTCTAGAAAGCAATTTCATAGGTTAGGGCCAGCGTGCGTTCTAAAATAAATGAACAGACAATACCTCAAGTAGTAAGGACATGTTTTACTTTGGACAGGTGTTTTTAGTATGGACTTCAGTGCAGTAGGCACCTGTATTCTGGGTTGTGGGTCATGGTAAAATGTTTTGACTGTATGCCAGGGTGAAACGCCACTGTAGATAAAATGCCACTAATCTAGGGGATGCATCGTCAGTTCTTGTTACATTCAGTACCATCCCTTCAGCTCACCAAGAACACTGCCTTAGCACATACCGAACAATTGCCCTAGGGCACAGGGGCCCGAACTTGTTTGGCCACCCCTTTTCAAAGAAACAAACCCCAAAACAGAAAACCAGACTCAGTGCCTGCCGAGTAATCAAAACTTTTGTATTCTAGCCTAGAATTTAGGATAAAGTGGTTAGCTGCTTTTGTATACCACCCCCCTGCCCCTTGGGTCATTTCAGTGGCCTTTAGGGGCCAGCACCAGCCACTTTAGGAGACCCTGTCCTCGGAAAAATACAAGGGTAGATTCCGGTGGACCTTGGGCATGTTTTCAGCAACTGGTTCATACATACACTTGTTTTGTGTGTATTTATTGAAAAAATGACCTTACTTCTTACAAATAATCCCCCAGCCCCACAAATGTATTTATCTGTTTAGCTGCCTTTCCCCCAATTTCCAGTGCCATCATGCACTGCAGAGGTGACTCTCAGCACTCTTGCGTAGACTGGTGACTTGGCCCTTCTCTTTCTGCAGGTACCATGCGGTTTATTCCTTCACATTGAGCTCATGACCAACAGCACTGTAACTCAGGCCTGAACAAAACGTTTCTAATGCCTGTGCTGTCTCTCTGAGGAACACCCCATGTTGCTAGCACTTAGGCATACTAGACAGCCCTTCAGTACCATGCCTCGGGGTCATTTTAATTCGAAAAATCACTAATGAAATGCACAAACGAATGTCAAATATGCGGTACTACAGAAGAACCTGGAAAGCACAGGCGCTGAAACAAGCAGGCAGAGATGCGCATTATTTGGCCTTAGCTGGGAACCTGCAGTAAGAGCCAAACCTGTGACTGCTCTTATACGCATGTGCCAACGACTGTGAGAGCAGTAGTGGCTTCAGGTTACAAATACAGGTTAGCCAGTAGATGTACGCACAAATAGAGATGCCCCCCAAAATGCGCTCAACTGTCCTTCAATCCTTAGTCCATGGTGAATCCAAAGACGTGTCACCGGACACATTACATTCAAATGACACTGCTAGTCATTGAAGGAAAAGAATAAAAATCTGTTATACAGAAAAGCTGCTATTGAAAATGGGTGAGAATTTATTAATTGCAACGAATAAAAGTCAGCAGTTTGGTATCAAGTGTTTTGAGGAAGCACAGAACCTAATGCTAAAACGGACAGTCAAGTGCCCTACCAGTTTCCCCTAAATACAAAAACCAAACTCACTGCCACTGAGCCGATGCCGACTCACAGCTGCCCTTATAGACCAGGGGTGAACTGCCCATGTTTCTGAGACTGGACTGTTTTACTGCAATAGAAAGCCCCCTCTTTCTCCTGAGGAGCAGCTGGTGGTTTTGAACTGATCTTGCAGACCATTGCCCAATGCATAACCACTATGCCCTCAGGGCTCCTCCTTTCCCTCAATAGGGGTGGTTCTGTCCTATATATCATATCACATTTTAAAAAACATTCATAAATCCTGTTTCCTCCTGTCAAATTCCTGCCTATGAACTCCAGGCAATAGTCAATTCAGAAAAATTCCAGAAAAAAACAATTCACTGTACACGTTTTGGCTTTTGACTTCTTGCTCCACGCCAGAATAGACCACATATCCCATTTTACTAGGACTTTTTTTTGGACACACTATACATTAATAATGCCCCCAAACTTGGCGACAATTATGATGACTCAATGCATTTGCATATGGGTTGATCATGAAATACAAGTAGCATGATAACAGTTTTGAGTCATGAGTGGCTAACATCTTAAGCTTATAGTTTTTCAGTTACTAATGCCTCCAAATTTAGACCCAAGTAGATTTCTAACCATTCTGTCTCAGCAATTCTACATATCCATCCAAGATGCTGAGTCTCAACACATTATTTTATACACCAACGAGAAAGGGTGGTGGTGAGCCATTTAAACTCACGTCAGATTTGAGATACCTTTCAAGGTTGTTAAAATGTGAAAACCATGTGCATCTTTGAAGAGATGAAATATGGTATTTGATTTCAAGGGTCACTGCTTTTTCTTGCTCCTCTCCAAAATTGTCTGTTGACCTATTTCCAGAGTAGTATTAAAGGTAGAGGGGCCCCACACTTCCTGGGACAGTTGCACTGTTTTGATGGCCTACTTAAACTAGCATTCTGCCTAGTTGCTCAAGGTTAAAATTTCCAACTTCTCACCAAACTATTATTTCTTCACCCTCTGAAGTGATCCTGGGAATATGAGTACTTGATAGGGAGAAAGAATAGGGTAGTCTAAAAGGCAGGACACAAAACAAACCCCTTATAGCTGTGCAGTTGATTCTGACTTACAGCAACCCAATAGGACAGGGTAGAACTGGCCCTGTGGTTTCTAAGACTGTTAATCTTTATGGCAATGGAAAACCTCACCCTTCTCCTGAGGAGTAGCTGGTGGTTTGGAACTGGTGACCTTGGGGTAAGCAGCCCAAAGCGAAATCCACTACAGAAAGTTCAATTTGTCAACTGTAGTTTATCACACACTAACCATATTTTTCAAACTTGAAAAACCTTATGCTGTAAAGAAACAAGTAGTTGCTCTGGACCTTTAAGAAATTACAAGGATCTAAAAAAAAAAAGAAATCACAAGGATCTTTAAAACAGAGAGCTGGATAAATCTTGTTACAACAAGGAAGATTTTTTTATTATTTTTTCAAGTTACAAAAATATGAGCATATTAAAATACAGATAATTCACATAAAGAGTAGGTTCTAGCCAGTTGAAGTTATTCAGAATTCAAAAAAAAGTACTCATATGCAAGTCATAAAAATACAATTAGTTTAAAAGACATAGCTGATTAGTGCTGTTATTGCTAGTTATAGGCAACTTCTTCTTGAGACTTGTCTCCCTAAGGGCAGGGATAGGTAGTATTTAGGCTTTCAGATGGTTGCAATGTGGAGGTTTTGAAAAGTCGATTTATAGCAGTAAGCTCAATTTTGAGCAGAATATGTAAGTGTATACTAGAAGAAGGCATGAATCATTTCTAAATTACAGTTCCAGCTCCTTCTTTTGTTACTATAGCAGAAATAGTGTGCAGTTTGAGGTAAGAGGCAAGGGGCTGGTGGCTTTCAAGTTAAGGGATAAAAGTTGTAATGTAGAAACTAAGCTGACATCTGCAGCTTAAAAGCACTTAAAAAATAATGGAAAAATGTTTAATGTCTAACCAGAAAACTCAAAGCTTGGTGTCCTTCTCTTTAGCAGTTGAGACATCAAGTTAATTACGTTGCTGTTTTGAAGCACGACTCTATAAAATCTAGTGTTCATTTTCTCTTTCGAAAGGCAGAGTAGACCACCTAACAGAATGTTTAAAAATTGGGCCTATTGCTCAATGCCAGATGGAAGAACACATCATAACAATTATTTTTAAGTAATTAAAACTAACTCAGTTGATGGTATAAAATGCAGGGGTTAAAAAAATTAATTTCTTTTTTTTTTTTTTGCAATTTTGTGGGACTTTAATACATCATGGATTTGGGGCCTAAAGTTCACATGGAAGACATAGAAGTTAAAAGATAAATCCCATTACTAATGGAAATGGCTTTGTTTCTAATTTTCCCGTGAGACTACATGGACTAGACTAGAACAAGCACACTGCTATAGACAAGAGCCCACAACACAGGGAATCCAGGAGAGATAAACCCCCAGAGCCGACAATGAATAGAGATATCAGGAGGATTAGGGGAAGGTGGGGGGAGAAAGGGGGAATTGATCACAAGGGTCAACCTATAAAACCCTCAGGGGCCAAACAACGGAAAAGTGGGTGAGGGGCGATGGATGATGATGAAAGATATGAAAATAATAATCTATAACATATCAAGGGTTCACGAGGGATGGCGGGGGAAGAAATGGGGAGCTGATATCAGGGGCTCAAGTGGACAGAGAATGCTTTCAAAATGATGATGGCAGCATATGTGCAAATGTGCTTGAAACACTGGATGAATGTATGGATTGTGACAACAGATGTAAGAGGCCCCAATAAAAGTATTTAATAAAAAAATGGGAATTGAGACTTCTGTTGGTGCCAAGTATGAGTTAAGTTGAAATCTTTTAAAAATCATGTTGAAAATATTGGTACAGTCATGAGCATTTGGCAAGGATACCAATGACCCTGTGGTTGAAATCCTCAAATATGACTAATTTTTAAGGAGTAAATAACAAGTATCCCAAATTTAGCATCTGGGCACTCCCCTTCCCTTCGTTAGTTTTGGTTCTATCCTTGGCCCTCAACAGTTCTTATTTTCCATTCCCCTTTAGGCATATCACTGTTTGGCACCTAAAGTTACACTTGGAGCTGCCAAGAGAATAATTTTTTAAGCTGTTTTATATTGAAATCAGCAAATGTACCCTGGAATTGGAGGCTGGTTGAGAATATCTCTAGGGTACTGATTCACGTTATTATAAAGAAATCATGCCAACATAAAGCACAGGACTTAAGAGGTAAAAAGGCTACCAAACACAAGTCTACATGCGATTCCAGGATGTCAGAGGAGTTGCGCAAACTGAAATTATGAAGATTTTCATTGAATGGATAGGGAAAAAGGCAGGTATGAAAACTGCATAACTAGTGTTTTTCACTCCAAAATTAACCTAATCACCAGAAAAAAACCATCTCCTCCTACAGGGTTCTGGTGTGCCGATAACCCACAGAGAACGTTCGAATAGGGGTTCATTTTTGCAATGGGCTGAGTTCACAGCGATTATCAGGACAGAGATCCTAGGTGTAACACTACTATTGGAAAGTCAGGGGTGGGATTTATAGAGGGCATACACAAAACCAGCCTTTGAGCTCTTACAGGGCGACGATTCAAACAGGTGAATGCTAGAAACAGCGCTGCTAGTCATCACAGCAGGGCAGAGAGATTTTATGTTGGCACATACCAACGTTACTATGTTTCTACCATGAAGGGAATTACACTTGTGCTACGTTTTGGTTGCTGGAATGAAGGGGCTGAAGGAGAATGGAGTCCCCCCTGCCCACTTTAATTATTAGACCAATCCTGAAAGCGGAAGCAGTCGCTTGCAATCTTCCACACAGTCTGGTTAGGGGTGGACTGAGCGGTCAGCAGAAAGTTTTGGTTGTAGTAGTGAGGATGGCTTCCATCAAACTTCACGGTTCCACTGGTAACAACAAGCACAGTACTCTGAGATGGAGTGGCTTGTTCTTACGTCACCAAAAGAAAAAGAAAGGGGACAGGTCAGTTTTTATGTCCAAATAAAGCAGGTTAGCAGGTTCAACTACCATTGCTGATGATATTGCACTAAAAGAAAGTTCTCATAACTTTCTTGACCTTGTGCAGAATCTGAATGGGGACCCCCTAGGTCAGAAAACCAAGTATCAGTTCTAAGATATTAAAAAGACTTTATATGCCAAAGTGGGGTGATACTGCTCCCCTAGTATACTGGGATGATCCAGGCAGGGGTGGGGGCTGCATAAGCAGGTACCTACACTTTATCCTAGATTATGGGCTATAGCACAAACGTTTTTAATTGCCGGGGGCTGCTGGGTCATTTTTTTTTCCGAAAAGGGGGCAGTAGGCCAATACGCCTGGGAACCAGTGATCTAGCATGAGACCACTTACTGTATGAATTAATATTTAATTGGATTACCACTAGTGCTTATTCACATTTTGAGTTTGAAGTTCCTATTCTTTTTAAGACCTCTAAAAGTAAAACAAAACTCCCCTAAACTACTACTGAAAAGATGAGGTGGGCCCTACTTGGAGGCTCATTTTATAAACAGTATCAAAACTATCAAACAGCTCTGTCCTTTCAATTAACTGAATTTTTTTTTTTGGTGAAATTTTCATAGGTTGTAGGACACTATGAGGAGCCGTGGCAACACAGTGGTTGCTGCTAGAGCAACCTCTAGTTGAAAGGTTATCTGTTCGAACCCACCCGTTCCTCTATGGGAGAAAGATATGGTACTGAGCATCCTTAAAGATTTACAGCCTTGGAAAATCTAAGGCAGTTCTACTCTGTCCTATAGAGTTGCTGTGAGTCCAAATCAACTCAATGGCAAGGGGTTGTTTCCCCCACTAGTTTAGTTATTTATTTAATTAACAGTTGCACTGGCAAATAATTCATGTACCATACGATTCCATGGTTTAAATATATTAAGTGTTGTGCAAGGCAGTGGGTTTTTGAAACCTACTAAAAGAAATTAATCACAGGTGTGGTATATGTTTCTCTGGAAACATTTCAGGATACAGCACGAAACAATTTATTTAGGGAAAACGTAATCTCTCATCCTCTCTAAGAGACATCATAGTTTCAATGTATGTTTTCATAAACCATAATCGTATCATCAATCAAAACTGACTCGCCGACCTCTGGAGTGAAATGCATTTAAAGTAAGACCAAAAGTTTGATTAGATTGCTGAATATTCTTAGGGCCTAGCTTGCGTGAATAAGTAAAGGCTTCCATCATTCAGCGTTACTGCTTATCGTGTAAAAAACTCAGTCGGTACACACTAAAGGGAGACAGAAACATGTATCTTGGAAAATCCTGATCTTACCGTGAACTGGCTGACAGTCTAGCATGTTAATTTGAAACTCACTGGAGGGGAGCATTTCGAAAAAATTAGTTATTCCATCCATTCCAGTGACAACATTGCCGTTCCAGAGTAAAGTGGCCGTGTCCAAATACAGTCTAGGTAGTACCTAAAAGCAAAGAGATAAAAAGGGTGAGGGGAAAATTTTGTAACGGGGTAATCATTTTATAGACATGGATTACAGATGTTAGAGCAGGTTACAGGTGGCATAACTATTTTCCTGTAACCCTATTAAGGGTAAAGCTGCTGACTGAAGGGTTGGGTTGAAATTCACTCAGTGGTTCAACGGTAGAAAGACCTGGAAAACTGTTCCTGGAACGATGAAACCCAAACAAAACAAATGCACTGCCAGTGAGTTAGTGACAACTCATAGTGACCCCATAGAACAGATTAGAGCTGCCTCTGTGAGTTTGGGAGACTGTAACTTTTATGGAAGTAGAATGCCCCCATCTTCCTACACTGAACTGCTAACCGTTAAGATTGCAGTTGAGCTCATAACCACTACACTAGCAGGGTTTCCTCTGTAAAGATGACAGCTTCGAAAACCCTGTTAGGCACGTCACTTGGAGTCTATGAGTAGAAAATCAACTCGGTGGCACTGAACGACTCCCTGCATCCCCTGCCCCACCCCAAACCAATAGGAACTGGTTTCTACTGCAACAAAGGTGTCTGCTGCATAATTTTGGCCTTAACTAGGTATCAGTTCCCTCTTAATGAAACAGATAATTGACTCTTTTTTCCTAGTCTAGCCAAAATGCATGAAAACTGGGAAAGAGTTTTTTAGGTTTGTTTTCTTTAGTAAAGATAAATGAAGTGGTCACAAGATCCTACACATACTGCCTCAGAGCCGTTTTACTCTCCCTCCCTTTTTGAGAAAAGACATTCTGAGCACTA
This sequence comes from Echinops telfairi, assembly GCF_000313985.2. Lineage (NCBI taxonomy): Eukaryota > Metazoa > Chordata > Mammalia > Afrosoricida > Tenrecidae > Echinops > Echinops telfairi. Next base: position 6,307,084 of record NW_022111327.1, on the reverse strand, counting down.
ACAAAGTTGTCAGCCAGTCTCTAAATGTTCTTTCATCTGGGTGTGATAATCCGAGTGAAAACCTTAGTCTTTTTAATGTTTGTATGCATGAGAGGATCGGGTCCTTTTTGCTACTATTCTATCAGCATACTTCAAACATATACATGCTCACTGCCACTGATCTGCAAAGAACCATGAATTTTGCTTAAGCAGAGCCTTTGCTCTATCAGATTAAGTTAAGGTCCAGATAAGACAACAGTCAGTCATTAACTCTTTGGAGGCAAGAGGAGACACTACCTGCTTAATGCTATCATTTACTTTGAATTAATAGGCCACCATATAGCTTGACTCTGGCAATAAACTACGATTTTTTCCCCTGCCCCTGTCCCCCCACTGATTGCTTTGAAAACAGCAGGTCACAATAAATAGTCAAGGCAAGGCACAATGAAAATTCTTTGTCACATTTCTTGGTCACTGCACATGAATGAGTGGCTGAAATGGGAACTGAGAGTTAAGAGCCAGCAGCCAGCTCGACAGCACTCACCCGTCTTCGTTTGTCCATTGTCTCATAGTAAATATGGACAAATTCTTCTGCAGCTCGACATGCCTGATCTACATAAGTTTTAAAATCCTACAACAAAAAGTTGCAGAAGTGTAAATGACCCTTCCTCCAACCCCTGCCACCCACCAAACCATTCAATCACTTTGTGGCTTTACACATAGTTCACCTTTCACGTGAAAGAAGAGGCTTCAAAAGCTTCCAAGTTGTAAAAAGTCACAATTTCTAGGTAGATGTCTGTAGGCCCTAAGTCTAATGAGTGATCAGTATTATTTTTTTACTCTTGACCTATCCATTTATGACCTGTTCATGGCCAAGTCCCTCACGCTTTCGATATTTTTACACAATATCCACTTTAATAATAACAGTTCTACCTGAACCTTAAAAATAAAGGTGCATTTTATTTGCTAGTGCGTGTGCTGGAACAGCTAGCTAGTTCTCTGTTCCGGCCAGCAGTTGCGACCAAACTCAAGAATTGCTAGAGGGAAAGAGGAAAAAGAGATGACTTTCAAAGAACTTCAAATTCACTGCCATCAAGTCAATTCTGACTCGCTGCTACCCTATAGGGCAGGGTAGAACCACCCCAGTGGGTTTCCATAACTGTAACTCTTTACAAGGGTAGAAAGCCTCCTTTTTCCTGCTGGGTGGCTTGTGGTTTCAAACTGCTCACCTTGCCCTTAGCAGCCCCAAATACATAACCCTACTTAGAAACCCACCTGGTACATTCACTGGCATTCGTAAAGGGAAAGCAGAAGTAAAGAAATGCTGCCTGCAGTTTTAGTATGCAAAAGAATCAAGTACTTTCTTTTCTAGCTAGTTACCTTGCCCAGTCCATTATAAGAGAAAAACAACAACAACAACAAATCAAGAGTTTCATTTCTCAGGTCAGCTAAAGTGATTTTTAGAGAGGGAGATAATCGAGAGGAGATGCCAAACCATGAACAGACTCGCGTCTTGCTTGTCACCTCCGCAGGGTCCTTACAGAGATTAAAAAGCAACTACTGTTTAGACGGAAAGGGGGAGGAACTTCGGGCCCCGCCCCCGACCCCGCCCCGAGATGGCGGGCCAGCCTGGGATTCGCCACCTGCCCACATGATCAGCGGCCGGCTGGCCCGGTGCCCCGCCTCTCCACCTCACAAGCGCGGCCGCTCTGGCACCTCACGACAGCACGAGCACTTACCACAGACATGGTCCCAGGGGTGCCTAAAGCGTGTTCAGGCAGTGGCTGTGTGACGACTTGGTCACGTGTCCGTGGCTGGTACCTTTAGAAAGATCACATATTTAAGACCGCAAAACCCGCCAAAGACACCGAACTCTCCACCCACCCATGCCCTTCCGGAAGTAGTTGCGTCCGTTTAAAAGGCACCCGAAGGTCCAACCTTAAGTCACGGCGCCCTTCCGTTCCTACGTTCCCCTCCCAGCCGCCTTTTCTATTCGTTTGATATTTATTCACAGCGCTCGATTTAGAAGAAACTTGCTTTGTAAACTGACTACTGACTGAAAGTCTCCACAGTTTTCTACCGGAGCGTCCCTTCCCGCCAACAGGCAGCGGAAATCTCCGTTGAAAGAGGCCAATCAGGCGGCTTATTTGTTACAGGAGGTGGGGCAAAGCCTCGTTATAAGCCAATAGGGGACAAGGGTGGAGCAGGGGGGGCGGGGGGGCGGGCTTGGGGAGCACAGTCATAATGCGCATGACCAGCTGAGACCAGGCCTTAGCCTAGAGTAAAGTTGTCGAAGAATAGTTCTCAAGCGGAATGAATCCCCGAACCCCGCAGGGACTTTAGTTAAAAACACTCACTACTGCCCTAGCTATAGCCAGTAGAAAAGGCTCCTGGAGTTCTTCCATTCTGGGATACACGTTTAAGTGCATCGATGACCAAATGAAAAGTTTTCTATATTTTTACCACAGAGTAGAACTTTTATTCACAACATTTTCACCACAAATTAGATATCCCAAAACCTACTTTTACAATAGTTAAAATTTCACCCAGTGGCAATCACACATCGCATTCACCCATTCACCAATTGGTTCCGTAAGATAACCGTAAACGGCTATATTATCATTTCTGTTTTATACTTAAGAATTTCTGTTTTATACTTAAGAAACTAAAGCCCAGAGCGAGTAAGTAACTTAGATCTAAGTACATAAAAAGCGATTCACGCTTACACCTCACGAAAACTTCTCATCTCAAAACCACCGCAGACTTCTGGTTTGTTCACTTACTGACTGGTCTGTGGCTCCTCTTGGCTACTGTCACTCCTTCCTTGGCATTTTGGTCTAGCTCCAAGAGGCCAATCTTCCTCAGATTTCTTCATATTTTTGAACTGGTTTGTCCCTGGGCTGGCAACTCAGGACCTTGCGCCCTAACAGCCTTGGCGCTCTAAGGCGTGTAACCACGCCCCCTCAGACTGTTTGCCTCCCAAGAGCCTCTTTCTTGCGTCACATCCGGGGTTGTCTTGGCAATGATCACCCTGCTCCCACATGATCGCAATGTATACACATATGCTGATGAATCATAATAACCTATCTTCCGCCCTTTCGTTTCTTTGAGCTTTCTTTCCAAAGAACATAGGGAATTTTACTGACCATGAACAGCAGAATGCACTATAAGATCCCGAAACTCGTTGAATGCAAAATTTATTAGATTCATTTATTATTTTCTATGCACGTCCAACCTGCTTCTGGATTCTCTCAGTCGTCTGTGTTGAACCCCTGGAAATGTTCATCCCTCTTGCCTATCATCCAAATGTATGGATTCATTTAACAGGTACTACCGGAGTCCTTCCTCTCATGCTTACTATTGTTCCTGGCATTGTATAATGTCCTGAACAGACAGTGTTGAACAGAAGAGAGATGGTTCGTATCCTTATGAAGCGTACAGTTTCATGTGTATGCCAAATAAAAAATTAATTACAAAGAATTTCCAAGTCAGTCACCCTACTCTGCACATTCTCTCCAGCACCTTCTTCCTTTCACCCCCTCCCCAAATTTTTGTCTAGATCTATATTAATTTTCCTTGGTTAATTAATCTCCCAAATAATATTTTTCCTGACTGAATTGATCACCCTTTCTTTATCTCTACCTTTCCCTCACTCCTACACACACACACACACACACACACACACACACACACACTTTGCTTAACCTGATCTCTTTTTTCAAAATTTCTCCTAATCTGTAATGATGCTTTTCTGGTCCAATTTACCTTGCCAGATTTATATGGCTCAGATTTACTGGTTTATTGGTGGCTGCTTTTCTTTATTGAAAATGCAGAACATCTCCTGAATTTTACATGATTTAATCAATCCTCACAACCCCTAAAGAGGCAGGCATTATTTTTCATATTGTTAATTATTAAGTTCAAGAAAGGCAATTTGGTCAAAAATAAAGTTCAACGTGGTTAAATCATTTGGACAAGATGATATAGCTGTCTTAATGAAAATTCAAGTGCAGAACTTTAAAAAACAGACATTGATTGTCCCAATTAAGAGGGTCAGCAAGGCTATGCTCCCTCCCTGTGGTAGTTACATAATCTGCTGTCAATTTGAGACTGAAGACTGAAGGGGTGGAGTTTAGCTTTTCAATCAGGTCACAGCATGATGGTCTCATTTGGAGGCACTAAAGAGATAAATAGCTCGCTGAAGGCGGGATGCACACTCACGCAAGCCCTGCAAGGCATTACTAAACACGAGCCTGATGAACCTGTGCTGGTGCAGCCGGAGCCCTGAAGCTGGAGGAGCCAGGTGGAGACGCACGCCAGCACTGAGATGCTTCTACTGCCAATGGATCCACAAGACTTCTCACCCACTGGACTGATTGTCCTGCATTCAGCATCACGCATGTGTTTCTTGCGTCTGAAGAGGAATTTATAGATTGGTATTGGACATATGGCCTACATTGGGTTTATGAACTTGATCTGGACGGAGCTGGGATGTTTTATCAATATTTAATTGCTTTTGTGTATAAAGGTCTTTCTTATACACATATGAGTGTCTATGATGATGTTTCTCTAGTCTACCCAGACTAACACAGTCCACTCTAGGCAAAAGATTATTCTTTTTATCCTTCAGCTTCCAACCACCTAGCCATTTCTTGACATTCCTTGGTTAGGTAGACCCTCACATACTGGCTTCCCTTGTGTGTTTTCCCTTTTCATTAGACATAGCTCAGAAGGGGTTAGCTACAGGATCTACTCTATTCTAGTATGAAAGAATTAGCATAACAAAAGCGAAAGTCTTCATTATAAGCAGGGTTACATTAGAAGTTGTAGAGATTAGAATTTAGCATATCTTTTTTGAGGGGACACAAATCCTTAACAAGGCCAGTTTCATAAAATTGCTGTGCTATCCCCAGTTTGAAGAAGTCTATGGATGACAGTGAAACCCACCAATCCATTCACCCAGTCACCTTATGGATTACGCCTCCACTGAACTCTTGAAATCAGACTGTTGAATAGTGAAGACCATACATAGTCTTGTCCTCAGTAGATTACTGAAGGTGTTGTTAGGTTAAAATTCAACATTTTACCTTTATTTTTCCTTTTTGACTCATTTATAACTTTTTCTACTTTTTAAAACTTATTTTTTGCTTTCCTTTGGATGGAGGGTTCTCTGTTTTGTTATTTTGGGGGTCTTTTGTGTGATTTTCTCTATAAGCAGTCCAGGATAGGAAACCTCTAGTGAAAGTAATTTGATAAATAGTTCCTTTGGGCTCTGACAGGGGAGGATGGGGAGATGGAGAGCTGATAATAATAGATACAAAATGAAGGAAATTATCTAAAATGGGTTTTGGTGACAACGGCACAAGTCTTTTAAAAGATGTTTCCTTTCAGTTTATTAATTTATTTTGCAGTCATTTTTGACTCTCCAAATATGTACTATTTAGAGGTATGATACATACATTGCCATTTAAAATGCCTTTCTAAAATTTGCTGTCCAAAATGCTTTCATTCAAATAGAAATCTAAAGGAGGCATGGTATGTACAATATTTTAATAAGTTCTCGCTAATGTAATGAAGGAACTGATCAATTATTTTACCCGTGTTTTCAGAGACTCTTCTGACATCCACTATGGTCTTTCTTTTATTATTATTATTGGGAGTTAATACATATATCATATCATTCTATAGTTCAGTCACATAAAGCGATGAGAGAGAAGCAGAAAAACAAATAATTCTGCTTTGGAGAATACAGCCAGTATGCCCATTACTTTCTACAATCAGTTTCCAAACATTCTTATCCTTCCTGGATTCCTTGATATTGTCTCCCTTTTATCCCCCCACCCCCACCGTAGCCCCCTCCCTACAGAAACCCTCATTCTACTTGCTGTCCCTATTGGTTTCCATGTAATCTTGATGTCATTCCACTACTCAGCTGGTCTTTGGTCATTCATATTAAGTGCATCAAAGTTGTTCCTGAGATGGGCTCTAAATTCAGATGGGATATACTCAAGGATGTGTTTGGACTCTTGTGGACTTCTTTTAACTTTCTTCAGCTTCAACCTGAACTTGCATATGAGCAATTGAGTGTTTGTTCCACAGTCAGCCTCCCCCTCACCCCGCCCACCTTTGTTTTCTTAGTGACATGAAACTTCTCTGTACTCTCTTGCCACAGAGTAGTCCATTTGATTCTTGCATATTCCATCTGGTGAGGTCCACTTGTAAAGTCACCATTTATACACACACACAGAAAGAGAGAGAGAGAGAGAGAGAATAAAACCTTGTTTCTAATGACTTCAAATGTCGGTATTGTATTTTTCAGTTTTAAATTTTACATCAGCATCATTTTTATAGATTTCAGCTTTTGTTGAAAATTTCCATTTCTCACGTTTTTATTTTCACAAATATATTAATGATAGCAGATTTCAAGTACATTTCTCTAACTGCACTAACAAGGTTGCTAGGAATTGGGTTCTGTTGCCTTTTTCATTCTGAGTCCTGCTGTGGTGGCATTGGTCTTTATCTTGGCCATCACGTTCTGGTGATTGTCTTCTCTCCACTTCACTCCTGGCTGGCTCTGGCAGACCTTAAATCTCAACTCTTGTCTTTTCAGCCCTTTAATATTATCTAATATTCTGCTGGCTCCTCTGACTCTTAAAAGCCACCTCTCTATCCAGTGTCTGGGCCACGAATTAAAGTTGGGCTTCTTGTGATAAGCTCGCTAACCTGCTGAAATCTCAACTTTCTGATCCAAGCCCTTAAATGTCTTCAAAAAATAATTTTGTTTTGTATTTTATCTGAGGGTTCTAGTTGTTTTCAGCAAGAGCATTGGTGGATACAAGCTATTCCATCTTGAATCAGAGTCCTTTGTCTGATACAGTATGTAAACAAGGATTGAATCACTAAGGACTTTTTTGTGTATTTATAATATTTATGTGGTCCATGTTTGGATTACAAACCCGAGTATCAGTTTTAATACTAATTTCTATACAGTGGCTTCTGACTTACGGGGACCCCTTGTGTGTCAGAGTGGAGCTGTGCTGTGTGGCGTGTTCAATGGCTAGTTTTTCTAAAGTAGATTACCCAGCCTTCTTCCAAGGTGCCTCAGAGTGGATTCCAGCTTTCAGCCTTTTGGTTAGTAGCTGAGTGGGCTAACCATTGACTATTTGGACCACCCAGAAATCAGAAAGCCAGAGTACCCCAAACAATACCAACTCACTGCCACCAACTCAATTCTGACCCAGAGTGACCCCAGTAGAACAGAGTAGTAATGAGTAGAAGTGGGCTTCTGAGACATCAAATCTAAACCAGATCAAAAAGCCTCATATTTCTCCTACATCACCCACACCACCACCACCACCACCACGGCTTCTCCAGTCAGGAAACAAGTATTATGAGATTGGAGGCTGAAGAATTAGGCGTGTGTGTGTGTGTGTGTGTGTGTGTGCACGCGCGTGCACACACACACACACACACACACACACACACAAATAGAAGTCTTGAATGCCAATGTTCCGGAACATAAACCAACCCAAACACCAAACTCACTGCCATCAAATTGATGCGGCCTCACGGCGACCCAGTAGAACAGGGTAGAGCCCCCTCTGTGGGTTTCCCAGTCTGGAACTCTTTATGGGAGCAGAAAGCCTCATCTTTCTCCGGTGGTTAAAGCTGCTGACCTGTGGTTAGCATTCAGTGCAGAACCCACTATGCCACCAGGGCTCCAAAAGCCAGAGCAGCTAGGCCTTTCCAGTGAGGATGACGTTTGCCGTGTCTTCGCCGTGTAATGTGAGATGATGGCGGTGAGAGCGTAGTGCGTGCATCAGTACGTGTTCGGTGCAGCACAGTGACACAAATATCATCACAAATTTGAAGTGATGATATGTACTATATCATCACATACTCCCATGTCAATACATACATAGCCTTTTCTTTCCTTCCTTCCTTGTTTCTTTTTAGTTTGAACCATAATATTCTGAGGTTTGGTGTGGTAATGAATTAATGATGGGAATCAGATTGTATCCAAGGTGTTCTGTTTGCTTGTTGCCTCTCAAGGACAACAATGCTCGTTTTGTGACAACGAGTCCTGGTGCTTTTATTTATGGGCAAAAGAGTTTTCTGAGTGAGATTGCCGGAGTCCGAGTATCTACCCATTTAAAAACTATCAATGCTACTGCCAAATCAATGGCTTAAGGTTCTTCACAGCCTACAGGAATGGATTTAAAATAGAGAATTGGGTACTTACTAAAATCGCTGACTGGTCTAATAGCGTGGGTGGAGACTGGGCTGCAAAGAATCGTTTCAGGATACCAGAGAACTGAAATATCACAGAAGCGATCGCCACTGTCTGCTTTCCTCCGCAGGGCTCTGTCAGATTCAAGAACTTGCCACCCGTGGGGCGGCGGTAACAGGCTTTGAGTGCCCAGGAGCCAGAGGCAAGGATCCACAGCAGTGACACGGGGATCAGAAGCCAGACTGAGATATATTTTTACTGCAGTCACGGCTGAAGGAACACTCCCACTCTTCTCCACATCGCAGAAACTAGAGACTGGCTAATAGCTAAGTCATATACACAAGTCTAGTTAGCTTCAAGGGATTCAGGGGTGGGCAGGCAGTGCAGTAAACCAGCCCAGGTTGATTCTTAGAGAGTATTATTAACTACCCGCCTCTGTGTAAGGCTGTTCAAGACCTCGGTTTAGGACTCAGAAGCCGGGGACAAGACACAGAGCCAATTCACAAAACAGGACATGCACATGTCTTACAAAAAGAATTTTTAAACACTTCCTAGTAATCCCCAAATGTATGTTAGGACCAGATATCTCACTTTGGGCCAATGAAATGAATGCATTTGAATTTGAGACCACCTGAGGCCATGCTGACTCACAGTGACCCTATAGGACAGGGTAGAACAGCCTCCACGACACTGGGCAGAACAAAAACACCACACCAAACTCACTGTCATCGAATCAATGCTGACTCTCAGCGACCTCTGTGGGGTTCGGAGACGGTAACAGTTCATGGGAGCAGAAAGCCCGCTCTTTTTCCTGCCGAGCCGCTGGTGGTTTCTAACTGCGGGCCATCCAGATGGCAGCTTCAACAGGGACCTACTCCCCTGTCAGGCCTCAGGAAATGTCAGGAACTTGCCCGCAGTCACTGACTTAGGTAATGCTGGGGTTTAAAGGCAGGTGCGTTAGAGTCCAAGACCTGTGCCTTCAATGAGCATATATGTATGTTAAAATGTCGATTTTTTTAAGCCTACACAATTACTTGGATAATAATAAGTGGTTGATAATTATTTGGGGAAAAAATATAGTATTCATTGAAGGAAAATATTTCCCCGCTTTTTCTGTTTTGCTTTTCCAAAAATGTTTTTTGCCATGCTCATACAACACTTGTAATTATTAGAATAATTTTTTTCTTTTTTACTCGTTTTATTAGGGGCTCATACAACTCATCACAATCCATACATACATCAATTGTGTAAAGCACATTTGTACATTCATTGTCCT
>NW_022111327.1:6289774-6296626 GCF_000313985.2 Echinops telfairi | reverse complement strand
CTCCCTCATGAGCCCTTGATAGTTTATAAATTGGTATTTTGTCATATCTTGCCCTGTCCGACGTCTCTCTTCACCCACTTTTCGGTTGTCTGTCCCCCAGGGAGGACGTCACATACAGATTATTAGAATAATTTTATCTGAGGGATTGTTAATAATTGTAGAATAGCGACATCTTGTGGTCACATGGAGTCATTACAGTTTGGCCCTCGAGGTTTGAGAGCTGATCACAAGAGGGTAGCACTGAGAGTCCGGTCAAGTTTTGGGGGCTCCTTAAGACCAATGCTGTCAGGATTTCACTTCTCCACGCAAATCTGGGGAAAAACAAACCCACCTATCATGCCATTCATGCTAAACCAAACACCAAACCTACTGCCATCTTGTCGATCCCAACTCACAGAAACCTTATATAGGGTTTCTGAAGCTATAAATTTTTACTCAAAGTAAACTGGTGTGTTTGAACCACCCACCTTGTGGTTAGCAGCTCAACGATTACCTGGCAGCGCCACCAGGGTCCTTATACATACACAGCCAAAAAAAACCCCACTCACCACTACAGAGTCTATTTTGACTCATAGCAATGCTATAGGACAGAGTAGAACTGCCCCCTGTGGGTTTCTGAGACTGTAACTCTTTATGGGAGTAGAGTCTTCTCCTTCAGAGCAGCTGGTGGATTAGAACTGTTAATCTTGACGCTTAACCATAATGACACCAATGCCCCTTCTCCGCCCCTACCCCTACCACCCTCCCCCAGCAATACTTGTTTACTGAAGCAAAGTTATTCCATGCCAAGCCTGGGAACCATGCCTTGTGAGTTTGAGACCTGATTTCCTTACATTATTTCTTAGCTGTGCTACTTTGGCTATGTCGTATAACCTCTCTGGGCTTCATATTTTTCTCCATTGTATACTTCTTAGGATTGTTCTGAGAAATAAATAATATATTGTGAGTACCAGTTGAAACAAAACAAAATATCAACTGCCATCAGGCCCCTGCTCAAGTACTCCCTTAACACAAGAACACTTTGTTCTAACAATTTGGCAGCCTGAGCCACTCACTTTCCTGGCACGATCTCTGAAGACAATGGGTGCACAAGAAAATGTGGTGAAGAAAGCTGATGGTGCCCTGCTACCAAAAGATATAGCATCTGAAGTCTTAAAGGCCTGAAGATAAACAAGCGACCATCTAGCTGAGAAATAACAAAGCCCACATGGAAGAAGCACACCAGCCTGTCCTGACTCAATTGCTGAGGACAAAGTGGGTGCATAAACAAAAGTGGTGAAGAAAGCTGATGGTGCCCAGCTACCAAAAGATATAGCATCTGAAGTCTTAAAGGCCTGAAGATAAACAAGCAGCCATCTATCTGAGAAACAACAAAGCCCACATGGAAAAAGCACACCAGCCTACCCCGACACAATCACTGAAGACAAAGCGAGTGCATAAGTAAATGCAGTGAAGAAAGCTGATGCTGCCCGGCTGTCAAAATTATAGAATCTGGGGTCCTATAGGTTGGAAGATAAACAAGGGATCATCTAACTGAGAGACAACAAAGCCCATATGGTAGAAGCACACCAGCCTGTGAGATTACAAGGCATCAAAGGGATCAGGTATAAGGCATCAAAGACCAAAAAAAAATAAAAATCATAGCATTGTGAATGAGGGGGAGTGCGGAGTGAGTCAGACCCAGGGCCCATATTTGGGAAATTGGACATCCCCTTGCAGAAAGGCTGCGGGGACAAGACGAGCCAGTCAGGGTGCAGTGTAGCAATGATGAAACATACAATTTTCTTCTAGTTCTTAAATACTTCCTCCCCCACCGCCCACTATCATGATCCCAGTTCTGTCTTACAAATCCGGCTGGGTCAGAGGATGTAACTGGTACAGATAGGAACTGGAAACACAGGGAATCCAGGATAGATAAACCCCTCAGGACCAGTGGTAACAGTGGCGATACGAGGAGGGTGGAGGGAAGGTGAGGGAGAAAGGGGGAACAGATTGCAAGGATCTACATATAACCTCCTCCTTGGGGGATGGATAGCGGAGAAGGATGAAGGGAGATGTCGGATGGTGTAAGATATGACAAAATAATAATAATTTATAAATTGTCAATGGTTTATGGGGAGGGGGTAGGGAGGGGAGAAAATGAGGAGCTGATACCAAAGGCTCAAGTAGAAAGCAAATGTTTTGAGAATGATGATGGCAACATATGTACAAATGTGTTTGACACAATGGATGGATATATGGATTGTGATAAGAGTAGTATGAGCCCCCCCAAAAATGATTTTAAAAAATCCACTGCCATCAAGTAGATTCTGACTCATAGCAACCCTGTATAAGGTTTCCTAAACTGTAATTCTTTATGGGAGCAGATAGCCTTGAAGTTAGAACCTAACCCACGACCCCCCCTTGGGTCCTTGCCAGTTAGAAGGAGGTGCCCAATAATTGGTAATTCTTATATTACCTGCTGCCCCAAATTATTCTACTTCTAAGAACCAACAGATATCTACTGAGTGCTATAAGCCAAGAAATAACTTAGTCTTTAACACTGGGTTTCTCCAAACAACTACCATTGGGGTAAGGATGTATATGACTCACTGACAGGGAGGTTGAGAACTTCTCAGAGCCCAGACACTGCAATCAGGTTGTTGTTCGGTGCTGTGAGTTGGTTCCGGCTCATAGCGACTCTATATACAACAGAACGAAGCATTGCCTGGTCCTGCACCATCCTGACAATTGTTATATTTGAGCCTAGTGTTGGAACTGCTGTGTCACTATATCTTATTGAGGGCCTTCCTCTTTTTCACTGCCTTTCTACGTTACCAAGCTTGATGTCCATTTCCAGGGCCTAGTCTCTCCTGATAACATGTCCAAAGTACATAAGCTCCACCTGTAGTTCTAAAGGAGCATTCTGGCTGTATTTCTTCTAAACAGATTTGTTTGTTCTTTTGGCAGTTCTCTTTGAATATTTTCCCACATTATTATAATTAAAATGCATCTTTATTCAAGTTGGATGTTTTTGCATGCATATGAAGCAATTGAAAAGACCATGGCTTGGGTCAGGTACACTTTAGTCCTCAAAGTGACAGCCTAGCTCTTCAGGGCTTGTGTAAGCAGATTTGACCAATGCAATGCCAATTAGGTAGATCCAGTTTTTAATCTGGCCTGAGTTTGGGCAAATTGTTTCTTTAAAAGGAAGAAAACAGTAGAGGCTTCATAGCGTTTTGGTGGGGATGAAAATGAGATAGTACTCTGGTGAAGTGCAATGACTTGGCTTGGCTCTTCTATCCATACGTAATCTTTGTAACTCCCACAACATGACTGAGTGGGAGAGGCAGGCAAATCAGGTGTTGGTGACTCTCACTCAGGGATTGGTCAAGTTTGCCATTATGCAGGGCATACCAGAAGGTATTCCAGAAGCAGGAACATAGAACCTCAGGCACACCACGAAAGAATAACCACCAGCAAAGCACATGCAAGTTCCCTGTGTGTAGTGGTGGTGGCAGTAGAGGCACCCTAGGCTGCAGCACTGAGACCATGAGACATGAGTGATTTCATGTGATTTGTCCAAATGGATTAAGTGGTGACTATCTTAAAGAGAAAAGGAATATTAAAGTGGTTTTGGTGATGCTTGTGGATAAAATTTGGTTTCGTAGCAAGGCAATTTGCTAGGCAATGCTCAAACTATAGAATAGCATCATTGATATCCCATGCAAGTAAAATATTGCTGAAGATCATGCAACAATAGTTGCAGCACCTCATTGACAGGGAGCTGCCAGAGGTTCAGGCCAGATTCAGAAGAGGACATGGAACAAAGTATATCATTGCTGATGGCTGCTGGATCTGGCTTACAACAGAGAAGACTAGGAAGATGTTTACTTGTGCTTCATTGACAATGCTAAGGCATTTGACTGTGTGGACCATAGTAAACTACAGACAACCTTGAGAAAAATGAGAATCCCAGAACACTTCATTGTGTTCCAGCGGAACTTGTACTTGCATCAAGAGGTAGTTGTGTAAACAGAAAAGGGGATACTACATGGTTACAATTAGGAAAGATGTGCATCAGGGTTTGTGATAGTTAGGATTTGAGGGACGTTCCCTAGGAACGTCTGGGCAGAATTTAGCCTGTTGGTCACGTTGCAGCTTGATTGGAGGGCGACCAAGATAAATGGCTCTCCAAAGCCGACCTCTCTTTCTCCCTGGTGATTGGACCAGTGTGCTGCTTGAGCTAGCTGCTCTGCACTACCTGTGGGCCGAGCCAACCTGTGGATCCTGGTGGATCTTGTCACTGTGCTCTGTATCTCTACACCTCGAGGCTCCATTATGACCTGATTAGATTCCTTGCTGCGTCATTGGCCTCTGCTACATCTCAATATCTCATCTTTCTGTTGCCGCCTCACCTTGCTGTGTCTGCTGGCTGCAGGCTGATTCTGCACCTCCCACCAGCCATTTCACGGTCTGCTTTCTTGACCTTGGACCAGCGGCCGGTATGAGTTGGAAGGACCTTTGGTCCATCAACTGTCCCACGAAAGTGAGTTGAAAGAGTCATCTGTATTGCCGTGTGGACTAATTAGCTGTTGTATTCCTATATAAACCTATGCTTTTATATATATATATAATATATATATAATCATAAGTGTACTGGTTTTGTTTTCTAGAGAACCCTGCCTAACACAGGGTTGTATCTTGTCACCATACTAATTCAATCTGTTTCCTGATCAGAGAAGGTGGCTTATATGGAGAATGTGGCATCAGGATTGGAGGACAGCTTATCAACAACCTGCAACATGCAGATGTCACAACCTTTGCTTACTGAAATGAGGAGGACTTGAAGCACTGGCTGACAACTCAATGTAAAGAAGACCCAAATCCTCACAATGCACCAGTAGGTAACATGCTAAATGGAGAAAATGTCAAAGTTGTCATGGAAGCAGCCAAGAGATCAAAAGATGTGTAGTGTTAGATAAATCTGCGGCACAAGAGCTCTTTAGAATATTGAATAGGTGTGCCTGTCCCAAGCTATGGTATTTTCTATCGCCTCACATGCATCCAAATTGGACATTGAATCAGGAAGGCTGAAGAAGAAGCTACACATTTGAATTGTGATGCTAGAGAGGAAGATTGAAAATTCCTTGGACTGCCACAAGGACCGACAAGTCTGCCTGTCTTGGCAGAAGTATGAGAGTGCGCCTTAGAGGCAAGGATGGCTACACTTCGTCTCACAGACTTTGGATATGGTGTCATGAGAGACCAGTTCCTGGAGAAGGACATCATACTTGGTAAGGTGGAAGGGCAGCGGAAAAGGCCCTGAAAGAGATGGATGCACACAGTGGCTCCCATAATGGGCTCAGGCATGGCAACAGTTGTGAGGATGGTGACTCCAGTTGCTATGGGTTGGAACCAACTTTATGGCACCTAACACCCGTGACCACAGCAACCCATGCCTGGCCTGCTCTCATCTGGGATGCTGGGCATGGAATCCTTGTTTAAAAGTTGACTGGTCACCCTAAAGCCACTTCCTGGTGCTCAAAGGGATGAAGTCATTTTCCCAAGTTCACACAGATTATAAGCTGAAAAGCTAGGATGCTGCTTTCCTTTGCAGAAATATTCCAAGTGGACAATGCTAAAGAATGTAGATTTATTTTCTCATTGCTTAGGAGGCTAGATGCCTGGAGTCGGGGTAAGGGAAGGTTTGATGTTTGAAGGCGCTAGGAGCCGGGGGTGGGATGGTGTTGTGTGTGTGGAATCCTTGCCTTTGCTTCTGCAGCCCTGCTATTTCTCAGATCCTTGGCCATCTTCACATGCATCTGTCTGTCTTCCATTTTGTGCTTGCTTCTGTCCCTCATTTACTCTTCCTAGCTCTCAAAAGCGATTAGGTTTAAGACACACTCTACCCTGCTATGATCTTCTTAACATAATGAAGACAATCCTAGTCCTCAATAGGCCTGTTCCCAACAATGTTGTTAGGTGTCATGAGTTGGCTCTGACTCAGAGTGACCCTGTGCACCACAGAACACAACACTACTTCCTTCCGCGCCAGCCTCACACTTGTTGCTATGCTGGAGCCCACTGTTGAAGCCACTGTGTCCATCCATCTCATTGAAGTCGTCACCTTTTCCATAACGCTCTACCTTACCAAGTGTGAACACTCCAGCACAGATTTTTGGGGAGCCCTGGTGGTGTAGTGGTTACAAGTTGGGCTGCGACCTGCCAGGTCAGCAGCTTGACACCACCAGCCACTGCGAGGGAGAAAGATGGGGCTTTCTTCTTCTGTAAAGAGTGACAGTCTCGGAAACTCACAGTGGGCAGATTTGCCCTGTTCTTTAGGGTCGCTATGAGTCAGCATTGACTCAATGGCAATGGGTTCAGCTTTAAAAAAAGTATTCCACCCACAACAGATTCCATCCTGGATTGTTTTGCCATTTGGGATCCTTTTATTCCAGGACCATTCCAGACATAAAAATCATCCAGAAGGGAGTAGATTCTGTAGAGTTTTGGTCTTTTTAAATTGAGAGTCTAGAGCAGGAGGAGACGAGTGGTAGCTGGAAAGGTTGCTCGTGTTATGGATGTAGTAGTTGTACACGGTTGGTAGGAATGATCCCCATCTAATATTGTACTCATGAATGAATTCACAGTTTTCATGTCTTTTTAGATTACCAATGACTATAAGAAGGACATCGTGCTTGGTAATTGTATTAGTCTGGGTACTTTGGAGAAACAAATCCACAGCAACTCATATATAAGAGAGAATTTTATGTAAAGAAAAGGTGCATCACGAAAACATCCCAACCCAATGCTGCCCAAGCCCACAAGTCCAACATTAACCCATTAGCCCAACACCAGTCCACAAAGTCC
>NW_022111327.1:6283227-6288652 GCF_000313985.2 Echinops telfairi | reverse complement strand
GTGTGTGTGTGTGTGTGTGTGTGTGTGTGTGTGTGTGTGTGTGTGTGTGAGAGAGAGAGAGAGAGAGAGAGATGTTTCAGAAAAGTTAAGGGTCTTGACTTTAACGCTAGATCATTTTGTTTCACAGTCTGACTTTATCACATATTAGCTGAGTGCCCTTGGGCAAGTTCCTTAATCTCTTTGTGCCTCAATTTCCTCCTCTGAAAAATTCCTACCAATGTGGTTGACTGAGGATTCAATGGCATTTTTCTTGGTGTTAGGTGTCCCCAAGTCACGGGGACCCCGGGCACCACAGAATGAAACACTGCGCAGTGCCACATTAATCTCACCACCGTTGCCGTGCCGGAGCCCAGTGCTGCAGCCATTGTGTCAATTCATGTCATTGAGGGTCTTGCCCTTTTTGATGACCCTGTACTTAACCAAACAGGTTGCCCTTCTCCAGTGCCTACTTCCTCCTGACACATGTTCAAGATATGGAAGAAGTCTCACCATCCTTGTTTCCGAGGAGCATTCTGGTTGTCTTCCTTCTAAGACAGATTTGTTCATTCTTCTGGCAGTCCATGATATATTTAATATGATTTGCCAACACCATACTTTAAATTCTTCTTCAGTGTTCCCGACTCATTGCCTAGCTTTCAGATACGAGGAGACTAAAACCAGCACGCATTGGGTTAGATTCACCTTAGTCTTCAAAGTGCGATCTTCCGCAGCACTTTTACCCATGGCAATCTGTCCTTTCATTTCTTGACATTTGCTTCCATGGGAAATGATTGTAGATCCAAGTAAAATGAAACCCTTGACAACCTGAATATGTTCTCTGTTTATCATGATCTTGCTTATTGGTCCAGTTGTGTGGAATTTTTGCTTTCTTTATGATGAGTTGTAGTCCATATTGAAGGCTGTCAGCTGTTCAGCAAGAAGTCTTTAAATCCTTCTCACAGCAAGCAAGATTGCATCAGGTACACATTGCAAGTTGTTAATGAGTCTTCCTCCAAGCTTTATGTCTTGTTATCCTTCACATAGTTCAGCTTTATGGATTATTTGCTCAGCACAAAGTTTGAATAAATGTAGTGCAAAGATGTAACTTTAATGCACACCTTTCCTGACTTTGAGACCACGCGGTATCCCCTTGTTCTTTTGGAACCACTATGTCTGGATTCCACATAAGCACATGAAGTAGTCTGAAATTCCCCACCTTTGCAATGTTCTCTATAATTTCTCATTGTAACACAGTCAAATGCTTTTGCGTGGGGAGAATCACATCAACTTCTCAGGTTTGTGATTACAAAATGAGGAAATTACAAGTAAAACTGGTTGTCATATTAAAGTGAAATAGACACATTACAAATAGGAACCCCTCAAGCGGCCATTTAGCCCTGAAGCAACAAAGCCCACATGGAAGCAGCACACCAACATGTGTGATCATGAAGGGCCAAAGGGACCAGGCTTCAAACACCAAAGGTGGGAGAGGGGGAAATCATATCCTCGTCAATGAGGGTGGCGCGTGATGGAGACCCAATGCCCATCTCTAGACAACTGGACATACCTTGCAGTGGGGAGATGAGTCACTTAGGGTACAGTATAGCAATAATGAAACCCACAACTACCAGGACTCCAATTTTGCAGACCTGGTTAGACCAAATTCCCTCCACCACATGACCGCTTGATTAATTATAAATTATTATTTTCATAAGAAAACAAAACAAAAAACAAATAGGAACCCCTTTGAAACGGCTACATCTTGGCATGCAGGTGGAGTAGGAGGAAACCTCAGCCATTGCTGGTGGGACTGTGACATTGTGGAACCGCTTTGGAAAAGAGGTGTTTTTTTTCCTTCTGACTCATAAAAAGTTAAACCTTAAGTTACCATATGTAATAGGTTTTGTGTCAACCTGGCTGCGCCAGGATTCTACCTTGATGTGCTCTAACTTAATGTAATCAATTCCACATCTGTGAGCAGCATCGTTGTGGGGAAATTAGGGCGGAATTATTGTTGTTATTGTTGACTCATAGCGACTTATGTACAACAGAACGAAACATCACTCTATCCTGCACCGTCATTACAGTGGTTCTTCTGTTTGAGCCCATTCTTGTAGCCGCTGTGCCAATCCAGCTAGTGAAGGCCTTCCTCTTTTTGACACCCCCCCCTTTACTTTACCAAGCATTATGGCCTTCTTCCAGGACTGGTCCCTCCTGATAACATGTCCAAAGTGTGGGAGACGAAGCCTCTTCCACCATCCTTGCCTCTAAGGAACATTCTGGCTGTACTTCTTCCAGGACGGATTTGTTTGTTTGTTGGGAATTCCATGGTACTTTCAATATTCTTCACCACCACCATTATTCAAATGCCTTGGTTCTTCTTCAGTCTTGTTTATTTAGTGTCCAATTGTCACATGCAGATGAGGCGATTGAACATACCATGGCTTGGGTCAGACTTAATTATTCATCAACTTAGCATCCAACAATGGTTGTAGCAGTACATTGACAGGGAGCTGCCAGAAATTCAGCCTGGATTCAGAAGAGGATGTGACACGAGGGATATCATCATTGATGGCAGATGGATCTTGGCTAAAAACAGAGAATACCAGGAAGATGTTGACTTGTGTTTTATTGACTAGGATGAAGCATTTGACTATGTGGGTCATAACAAACTATGAGTAGACTTGAAAGAGCACTTCATTGTGCTCTTGCAGAACCTGTACATGGACGAAGAGGCAGCTGTGCAAACAGAACAAAGGACTACTGCATGGTTTAAAATCAGGAAAGGTGTGTGGCTGAGTGGTATCCTCTCACCATACTTATTCAATTGGTATGCTGAATAAATAATCAGAGAATCTGGACTATATGAGGTAGAATACTGCATCAGGATTGGAGGGACCATTATTGACAACCTTGGATACGCAGAGGACTTGAAGCACTTGCCGATGAAGATCAAGGAGTGCAGCTGTCCGTATGGATGACAACTCAATGTAAGGAGTACCCAAATCCTCACAGCCAGACCAAGAAACAACATCGTGATAAATAAAGAAGCAACTGAAGTTGTCAAGCATTTTGTCTTCCTTGGATCCACAACCAGTTCTCATGGAAGCAGCAGCCAAGCGACCAAATGACACAGCAATGGGTAAATCTCCTGCGCAAGAATGTTACTAGAGTGCTATCCCTATACTCAGGTCACATCCTTAATATCATGGAAAGAACGCTTTGTCAGTGCTGTGGCCTACTCCTATTTAACCAGGCTTTCTGGGAAGGCTTCTCTCTTCTTGCTGGTCCAGAGCCTTCCTCTGGCTCATTGACCTGTCATCCTGTCTGCTGCCCTTGGGTGCATCTGTCACTGACTCCACCTGCCTATGGCTTTCCTGCTGCCTAGTTCTTCAGTCGTGGCAGCTAACAAGAGTCAGGAAACCTCCATGTGAATATGTAACCCACAGACTTGAATCCGACTGGATTTCACTGCCTCTACAATTGTGTGAGCCACTTTCTTCTTGATATGAAATTCTTCATTTCTACTGTATGTGTGTGTGTCACTGGTTTGGGTTCTCTAGAGGACCCAGTCTAATATATCATATATATGTATGCGATGTGTTATAGAATATATAGTTTACTGCCATCTAGTCGATTCGGACTCACAGTGTGGCCCTATAGGACAGGGTAGAACTTTTCCTGTGGATCTCTGAAACTACAGCTTTTTACAGGACTAGAAAGCCCCTTCTCCTGAGGAGCCTCTGGTGGTTTCGAAATGTGCATCTTGTGGTTTGCACCCCAACGTGTAACCACTACACCACCAGAGCTCCTGAAACATAGATGAGCCATTGAAAAAACAACGAAAAGTGAAAGAAATCGGTAACAAAAGACTGTCGGAGTCCCTTTGCAGGAAATGTCTAGTATAGGCAAATCCATGGAGACCGAAGGTGGCATGGTGGTTGGCAGGGACTTGGGGGAGTGCAACGGTGGGTGAAGATGGTGAATGGATACAGGCTTTCTTTGTAAATGTTTGGGGATTGGATAGTGGTGACTCTTTCACAACTCTGTGAATATCCTTAGAAACCAAAACACCCCTCCCCCCAAATGCTACCAAATTGTATACTTTTTGAGGATGATTTTTATGCAATGTAAATCATATTTTCATAAGGCGGATCTAAAATTGTCACCCGATTGAAACCCTCATTCATTAGAAGTCATCTTGGGAGTGGAGAACAGAGTCCTGAATGCATGGTGCACAGAGAGGACAGGGGTTGATAAAGAGGGCAGCGTAGGGATGGATGTAAAGTATGCTGGGAGATTGCAGAGGTGAGGGGAAGTGGGTGGTCTCTCTTGGAAGGGAAGTCAGTGAAGACATTTAAGGGGAAGAGAAGGAGACAAACTTCACCTACTTTGAATTTTGCGAAGAGCTAGCCTGAGTCATCTGTCATATTCTGGCCTGGAATCAGCTAATGGATGTTCTGGCATTTACAGCTGTCCCAGAGAAAGGTTCATTTGTGGCTATTAGACAGACGGGGGAAAGGAAGAAAAGAGAGGCACAATCCCAGAGTACTTGAATCTGATTTTGAGAGGCTGAAGGTGCGGATGACCCCCCACCCCACCTCCCAGATGACTCTAATTGTTAATCTCTGGGTCACTGCATTAAGGTCAGCAGTAATGCTTCTCCAGGTGGCATCAGTTTAAAGGATTAGAAGTGTCGCTCTAAATCCTAATCCTGGTCTTGGTCTCGGGATGCTGACCAGTGCTTCACAAAATGACTTACTGTTCCTCTCAATTCTTTACCCCACTAATGGAATTGATCCACAGACTGGATTCCTTGGCAGGATTATGCAGACGCAGAACATGCACTAACATGGATACGTTGAGGTAGTCATGTCAGCGATTGGCAAGCGGAAGATGGTAAACTGAAGACATTTGAGCGGTGAAGTCCATGGTGAGTACTTGACAGATCTTTGCTATACAAACGATTGTAATGGGAGGCAAAAACAAAACCCCAACACCAAAACCCCCAGCACCAGATCACTCATGATTTCCAAATTCTGATTGAGATGTATTCATTTTAATGCAATACTGATTTTTTTAAAGACAAAAAGGAAAGAAAGAGAAAAAATGGGATTTGGGTTCAAAGGCACAGAGTTAACTTTCATTCGTTTTCTCTCATGATTCTTGTTTATTTCTTCCTAACGTCTTTTTTTTTGTTCTTTTTTTTTAATCGTTTTATTAGGGGCTCATACAACTCTTATCACAATCCATCCATTCATCCATTGTGTCAAGCACATTTGTACATTTGTTCCATCATCATTTCAAAACATTTCCTTTCTACTTGAGCCCTTGGTATCAGCTCCTCATTTTCCCCCCTTGATAATTTATAAATTATTATTTTGTCATATCTTGCCCTGTCCGACATCTCCCTTCACCCACTTTTCTGTTGTCTGTCCCCCAGGGA
>NW_022111327.1:6269678-6281494 GCF_000313985.2 Echinops telfairi | reverse complement strand
CAAGGCCTGGTGGGCCAGTATGTGCTCCAGTCTCTCCTCCTCCCCCGTCATCTGCTCCTGTGTGCTCCAATCAGATATGTCCCTCTCCCGGAGCTGCGGTATACTACTTTACAGTTAAACTGATTTCTGAGTAAAGGCAACATTCTCTAACCCTGGCTGCTTCAATTAGCTTCTTACTGCAGTAGAATCCCCCCAAGAGATTTGCACTTCAGCTCAGAGACAAACTGACTACCATCCCAGTCAATTCTAACACTTAAGGACTCTATAGGATGGAGTAGAACTGCCCTTGTGGGTTTCTGAGACTGGAACTCTTTACTGGAATAGAAAGTCTTCCTCTTCCTTCCGAGGAGCTTGCAGTTAGCAGTCCCCATCCCCACCCCCCAACACAGAACCACCCTGCCACCCGGCTCCATGTGGATCTGCACTTAGGCACACTTGATTCCTGGCTTGTTTTGTTTTTCGTTTTAGCCTAGAATCTTTTATTTGTTAGTGAGAGTGTGAAAAAACTCCTGTCCCATCCTGGAGTTATGCTATACTGCGGTCCTGGATTTCTAAATCTATCCAACTCTCTTATTATCATGCTTAACGAGCATCCATTTAAAACCCTGGTCTGTGGGAAATTTTTAACTACAAAGAGATGGGACAGGATAGGAGCCTGACAAATTGAACTAGAAAATGCAACTGTGTGTTTCAGAAGGGGTCAAGCAATCATGTCCATCAACATGGTTGGAATTCAAATTCAAGTTTAAGCTCCTTGTTTGCTTGTGCTTTTGCATTGTCTCTCCAGGGCCTTGTACAGCACCTAACATAAAGGAGGTGCTAAATAAATACCATATTAGATAGTACTGGCATAGTGAGGAAGAGACAGGGAGTATAAATGATGTTTTTACAGTGTTATTGACATAGAATGAAAAAAAAAACACTGATGTTGTAGTGGGTTAGACTGCTTAATTGCAGGGTCAGCAGCTCAAAACCCCCAGCCGCTCTGTGGTAGAAAGATGAGGCTGTCTATCCCAAGAAAGACTTACAGTCTCCGAAACCCATGGGAAGAGTCTGCATAGACTCCATAGCAGAGAGTTTTGTTTTTGTTATATGTCCTTGGAAAAGTTCATACTTTTAACGCCAGTCAGAACCTACCTTTGTCCAAATCATCCAATAGGTAAACTTGGTCTCAAAACACCCTAGCTCAACTCTCGCTGCCCTCTCCATTAATTCGGAGCAAAGCAACTCTAGGGAAAGCAGCTTTCAAACTCATTTACTTCAAATCCAAATTTAATTCCAAAGTAGATGAATGATGGGTGACAACTTTCCCCTACTGCACCCCCATCAACAGTGTTTGCATTTTAGCAGGGACTGGGGAGACGCTTCTGCCAAAAGGATTAATCTGGAAGAGTATGGTATATCCAAGATTAGTTGTAGGTAGGCGGTTGGGGGTGGATCACTTTTTGTATAGAGAAAGGAAAGGTTCCGCTGAGATCAGTGATCAACCAGCCCCTGTCAATCTGTCACTTTATGTTATAATCCAGGTCCTTCTGACCAACCACAGTGCCAGCCCCACAATATATTCTGGACATTCATATGTTTGTTTCAGCATTTCCCAAGTGTATGCATTTACAGCATATACCATTTCTCAAACCATATTTCAAAAGAAATGCCTTTTGCCATTTGTTCCTTGATTTTCATTCTCTTTCCCCCAAAACTGAGAGTTCACCTTTCCTTTCTTGCTGGGCTCCGTGCCATACACAGAGCAGTATTTCAGTCTGGCTAGGACCCCCTAGAGCAGCGGTTCTCAACCTGTGGGTCGCAACCCCTTTGGCAGTCAAACAACCCTTTCACAGGGGTCACCTAAGACCATCATAAAACATATTTCCGGTAGTCTTAGGAACCTAGACCCCACTCCTCTATCCATCTCCAGGCAAGTCCGCCCACCTGCAGATATGCCCACACACGAGTACGCGGCGTGAAGATTGTTACCCATGCTACACCATGCTTCAAGGCAAAATTTCATTGATTTGTCATTAGACAAATATTTCACAATATATAATTACATATTGTTTTGTGATGAATCACTATGCTTTAATTATGGTCAATTTGTAACAATGAGAATATATCCCACATAACAGATATTTACATGACTATTCCTAACAGTAGCAAAATGACAGTGATGAAGTAGCAACGAAAATCATGTTACGGTTGGGGGTCACCACCACACGAGGAACTGTATGAAAGGGCTGCGGCATGAGGAAGGTGGAGCATCACTGCCCTAGAGAAGTACCAGAAAGCATGTTGCTAGGATTTAGTCTTGATTCTCCAACACCAAAAAAAAAATGCAGAAGAAAGCTTATTCTGAAAAGAAGGAAGGAACAGAGGAAAGGGAAAGGGAAGAAAGAGGGAGAAACGGAGGAATGAAAGAAGGGCAGGAGGGAAATCAAGAAGGGAAAGAAGGGGAAAAGGAAGCCAGAAAAGAGGGGAGAGTGGAAAGGATAAATAAGGAGGGGAGGGAAGAAGGCCTGAGGGAGGAGGGAGAGAAGCCTGTCCTCACCTGCCGTTTTTTTTTTTTTTAATAAAGCTCTTTTGTAAATGACACTGTCCTCAAAACAAGCCAGTGAAGGTTTCCCGAGGGTTAATGTGAAACATGGACATACTAAATGTTTGACAGCATGAAACCTTAGACATAGAGCACTACTGACCCACAGCTGTTCTGGAGCCGTTGCCTTGGTAACTCCGGTACAAACAGCTGCGCAGGATCCAGCTTCCAAGGAAAGAGACGAGAGCACAGGGATGGCTCATTTCATTTTGGGAAGCTTTCTCGATCTGGTGGGCAGCCTGGGTTCACAGGAAAGCTGATGACAAAGAGCTCCAGGGACATGGTTTTGCAGCCTACTTTGTCGAGCTGATAATTGGTTTTTTTCAGTGGCCGTGCAGATCAAGTTAACAGCTTTTAGGAGAGCAGCGATGCCAGGAGGGCAAGGGGAAAATCGGGGGAGAAAGGGGGATCTGATTACCAGGATCTACATAGACCCCCCTCCCTGGGGGACGGACAACAGAAAAGTGGGTGAAGGGAGACATCGGTCAGTGTAAGACATGTAAAAATAATAATAATTTATAAATTATCAAGGGTTCATGAGGGAGGGGGAGCGGGGAGGGAGGGGAAAAAATGAGGAGCTGATGCCAGGGGCTTAAGTGGAGAGGAAATGTTTTGAGAAAGACGAGGGCAATGAATCTACAAATGTGCTTTACACAATGTATGTATGGATTGTGATAAGAGTCGTATGAGCCCCTAATTAAAAAAAAAAAAAAAAGAAATGAGAAGCTGTTACCATTGGCTCAAGTAGAAAGAAAATGTTTTGAAAATGATGCTTGCAACAAATGTACAAATGTGCTTGACACAAAGGATGTATGTATGGATTGTAATAAAAGTTGTACGAGCCCCCAGTAAAATGATTTAAATACTTTGAGAAAAAAAAAGAGACTCGGCAAGACTATAAAACAAAAGTAGTATGGAAATGTCACTGCCTGAAAGGATCCCAGAATCAATATGTGTCAGAGAAGGAGGGGAATTGCAGCTTCTCCTGTCCAGCTGAGGGGAGAAATCAGAGACTCAGAAAAGGGGAACAATTTGTTCAAGGTTCCATGGTGAATTAAGGTTCAGGATGCAGGCCCTCTGATTCCCAAAGGCAACTGGGTGCGCAGCATGCTAGCACATTTAATCCCTAACTTCAAAGTCATTCAACTAGATTTTCTCCCATGAGATGCGATGAGAACATTCAGATTCACGGCTAATAAACCAGCTCCACAACATATTCTGAACGTTCATGTTTGTTTTATCATTTCCCAAGTGTATGCATGTACTGCTGGGCGTTCTATTCTCAGATTAAATTTATATAGACAGTCATGTGATTGACGCCTCCCAGCCCAAGTAATCCAACATTGTGTCTGAGTGAGGGAGAATTGGGCAGTCCAAGGGTGGGGTAAAACACTCATGAAAACCCCCTTTAGTTTGGATAGTGAATTTCTGGTTGCTCCTCCCAGTCTGCTCGACCAACTCCACTCCCTTCACTCAGTTTATTGTGTCATAGGGTGCTATGGGTTTTTTGTTTTTGTTTTATTAAACCATAAATGAACCATTCAAATCCAATCTGGGTAGGGTACCATTGTTGATACTATACAGGTGGTTTTAATGAATTCATAGACTCCTTCCAAGGGACTACCAGTGCTCCATCTACCCAGGAATAAGTCCTGGTTCCACCATGATGGGCTAGTAGGCAAATTACTTACCTTTTCTGAATCTCATGTTTATGATCTGTAAACCAGATGACAATAGTACATATTTCAATGGTCTGTGGTGAGAGTTAAAAATTAAGTTTTAAAAAATAAAATAATACATGTAAAAGAGTTTATCTTAGCATAACCCAAAACAGCAAGGCAGTTGACTTGGTTGATTCCAATTCATGGTGACCCCATGTCTTGCAGTGTAGAATTGCTCTCCCTGCTAAACCAAACTCACTGCCATGAATCTATCTTGGCTCATAGAGACCCTATAGGGTAGGGTGGGATTGACTGATCCTGTAGGTGTCTGAGGTTCTAAATATTTATGGCAGCAGAAAACCTCCTCTGCTGACCTTGTGGTAAGCAGCCCAATACATAGTCCACTATGCCAACCTGTTGTCATGACGTGTCATTGAGTCAGTTCCAACTCATAGCGACCTTATATGCAACA
Organism: Echinops telfairi; assembly: GCF_000313985.2. Classification (NCBI taxonomy): domain Eukaryota; kingdom Metazoa; phylum Chordata; class Mammalia; order Afrosoricida; family Tenrecidae; genus Echinops; species Echinops telfairi. The sequence goes on along the minus strand of NW_022111327.1, from coordinate 6,276,774 downwards.
GAATGAAACACTGCCTGGTCCTGTGCCATCCTTATAATGGTTCTTAGATTTGAGCTTATTGTGGCAGTCACTGTGCCAATCCATCTCATGAGGGCCTTCCTCTTTTCCCTTGCCCTCTACTTTACCAAGCGCGATGTCCTTCTCCAGGGACTGGTCTCTTCTGCTGACATGTCCAAAATATTTGAGATGAAGTCTCGCCATCCTTGCTTCTAAGGAGCCTGCTGGTTGCACTTCTTTCAAGACAGATCTGTTTTTTTTTTGTTTGTTTGTTTAATTTTGGCAATCTATGGCGCTTTCAGTATTCTTCACCAACACCATGGTGACCTCTTTTCTCTGTAATCTCTGCCTTGTTTCCTCAAATCTTTCTTGATCTTCCATTTGTTGTTATTGTTTTGATAGTTTTATTGATATATAGTTAACATATCATGCAATTCAGTTGTTCAATCATATTAAGAAAGGTTGTACACTCATCACCACAATCTACTTTGGAACAATTCTCCCCTCTTGTACCCATTGATGTGGACTCCCCATTTCTCCCCAACCTCTCCTTCCATGCCCCCAGGTCATTGTCAATCCAGTTCCTATCTTCATAGATCCACCCATTCTGACTTCCCTGTATGGAAAAACATTAGAAAAAAAAGACAAAAACCCAAAAAAGAACATGCAAGCAATGACCAAATAAAACAGGAACACCTCAATCGAAAAGAGCACAGAAAATACTAACAGAATAAATTCAAAATGATTCAAAAGGGAGATCTAATGGCAAGGTGTTACATTCCGATCTAACTACACCCAAACCAAACTCCCTGCCACCCACTCCATGCCAACTCATCACAATCCGATAGGACAGGGTAGAATTGCCCCTGTGAGTTTCTGAGACTGTAACTCTTTTTTTTAATATTAAAAGATCATTTCATTGGGGCTCTTACAGCTCTTATAACAATCCATACATCAACTGTATCAAACATATTTGTACATATGTTGCCATCATTATTTTGTAGACATATGCTTTCTCTTGAGCCCTTACTATCAACTCCCCCCCCACCTTCGTGACCCCTTGATAAATTATAAATTATTATTATTTTCATATTTTACACCGACTGCTGTCTCCCTTCCCCATGGTTTCTGATGTTTGTTGCCTTGGGAGTGGAGTGGTGGGGTGATGGTTATATGTCAATAATTGTTACCAGTTCCCTCTTCCTCCCCTCCTCTACCCACCTTGCCCCTACTCTCCTGGTATCACTACTCCCATCCCTGTTCACGGATTCCTGTGTTGTGAACTCTTATCTCTTATCTGTACCTGTGCACATGTTCCGGGCTAGCGCGTAGTGAAAGGCAGGACTGTAACTCTTAATGGGAGTAGAAAGCCCAGCCTTTCTCCCATTGAGCAGTTGATGGTTTTGAACTGTTGACCATGCGGTTAGCAGCCCAGCTTGTAAATACTACACACCACCAGGGCTGCTCTACATCTGTTAAAGTCCACTTAACAAATGCACTTTGTCTGCAATTAAGGCTATCCATATTCCTAGACTATGGCCAGTGAATCCCCATAGGGACCCTGCAAATGGATTTTGGGCTTCCACTATCGTTTATTAACGTTCAGCAAACTGGTGTATAGAATTTAGGCTCTGGTATCATTCCCTTCTCTGGGTTAGGATTTTATTATTTATAATCTTTGGGTCACACAGGCTGGTGTGCTTCTTTTGCGTGGAGTTAGTTGACTCATCACTTGGATCAGTAGTTCTCAACCTTCCTAATGCTGTGACCCCTTAATACAGTTCCTCATGTGGTGACCCCGATCATAAAATTATTTTCATTGCTACTTCATAACTGTAATTTTGCTAGTTATGAATCATAATGTAAATATCTGATATGTAGGATGTATTTTCATTGTTATAAATTGAACATGATTAAAGCATAGTGATTAATCACAAAACACTATGTAATTATATATTGTGAAATATTTATTTCTAATGACAAATAAATGAAATTTTGTCTTGAAGCATAGTGTAGCATGGGTAACAGTCTTAATATAACAACAGTGAACTGCATTGCTACATTCGTGACAGTATGAGTAAAAAGCCAATGTCAGTGCGAAGGTTGAGATAGCTTCTTTCTCACCAGATCAGAAATTCTTGGGGCAGTCTTTGCAAGAGCACAACGAAGATCGTCTTCCACAACAAGTCTACTTTTGTATTTGGACTTGATAACCAACAAGCTGGAAAACCCTGTTTCACAAAGAGATGTTGTTGGAAATGGAAGAAGAAGGCCCAACACAGTCTCAGACAGAACAGGATCTGACTGCAAGCACTTGATCCAGAAGTTTGTAACTGGCATTGTAGATAAATCAGTTCTCGCTGCATCGCTATTAGTAAGTTCAATGAACTCCTTTGTGCTGTCTTAGGAATATCTACAACTTTGACTATGAATGGGCTTTTGGCAAGTGCAAATGGGGTGTCAGGTAGTTTGGTAAGTATGATACAATTTCGTCTGTAAGCATGTGCAAGTGTTCTTTCACAGAAATAAATTATCATCGCCATCCTTTTGTCTGGTTCAATGTCATGTTCCCCAAAGAAAGCAGATAAGGTAGGCAACATGTAAATTTTATTTTCATCCAATTTTAATTTTTCCAAAGCTGAAGTTTCATTTGGAATGATAGGATATTTTCAGACAAACCAAGGCATGTTGTATTTGGTCCTTGCAGTGATAAATTTAACTCATTCAAGAGGGCAAAGATGTCAACCAAGTAAGCTATTTTCTGCACTTCACTTTTGTCGCTGAAAAGTGATTCAAACTGTGGTCTTGCTTTCTGATTTAAAAAGTTTTGAGTTCATCATGAAGCTCAAAAACACATTTTAAAACTTCTCCTCTTGACAACCATCTCACTTCAGTGTGAAATAGCAGAGCATTGGTCGGCACATTCAACTCGTTGCACAGTTGTGAAAACAGTTGACTGTCTAAAGTGCTCGCCTTTACAAAATTGACAGAACTTATCACGCTTTTCATTGCTTCTTGTAACTCTTGTAGAAGCGTCTTTATTGCTAATATTTGCTGATGAATCATAGAGTGAGTTCCGATGACTTCTGGTGACTCATTCAATACCAAACGTTGAAATCCAGATGGACATCCTAGCACAGCTGGAGCACCATCTGTGCAAACACCACAATCCTTTTCCCAAGACATCTTATGCTCTTTCAGAAATGAACCAACTGTGTCAAATACATCACGTGCAGGAATTGTCATTTCAAGAGATTTTCAAAAAAGGAACTCATCTTTGAAGTTGCCATCATTAATATACCTCATGTAAATCAGTCACTGTGAAAAGTTTGCAATGTCTGTAGATTCATCAAGCTGGATGCTAAATACTGGAAGTGGAGAAGATTTAATTTCCTGGATTATCTGATCAAGAATATCAGCAGACATGTCATCTATTCTTCTGCGGACAGTGTCGTTAGATAAGGAAATTGCACTCAATTTCATAACAAAGTCATCTCTGATTATAACTCGAACAATGTCTCTGGCCACTGGCAACAGTAAATCCTCAGCATTGGTGTGAGGTTTCATAGCTCTGGTGATTCTGAGTGCCACCAAATATGAAATTTCAATGGCTGTTATGTTGTGTTTGTGGTACTTGCCACCAGTTTCAAGTCTGGCTTTCTTGAGTCCATCAGCTTTGGCTCTCAAATAGTTGGTATCCTTGCTGGCAAAGATCAGATGTTTGCTATCAAAATGACGTTTTAGTTTGTTTGGCTGATAGAACTTCACAACGAATAACACATTGCAGTTTCTCAATTCCTGCTGTAATTATTGAGGTAAAACCACATTGTAAAAAACCCTCACTATATGTTCTTTTCTTAATGTTCTTCTGTACACAATCCATTGTCATGGGATGGTTTGCTAATGAAAATAATATATAACAATAACTTTAGTAATACAAAAGATGATACATGGCATAGTTCAGGCAGTACAGTTCATTAAAGTTTCCTATAATTTACTATTCGCTGTTTTTTTTTTACATACCTGTTACTATCACAAGGGGGCAATATTCACATCAACCATAGCTGAACATAAAAAGACTGATCAGCATCCAGATTCTGTACCCATGGTACAGAATTTTTTCCCCAGTAGTTGATGATTTTACATTTACTCAGTAATTATAATTCATAAAGTGTCATTTTGCCTCCAATCCTGCTGCGTTCAACACAGAAGCTGCTTTTAACAGAGTAGCTGCTTTCAATACAGCAGCTGCTTTCTACACAGCTGTTCTCTACACAAGTGTGACTGGTCCGTATAAGTACTTTATGGAACCAACCCTGTCATGTACACCTGTATTTGTACGGGGTGTATGTGATGGGGTTGGCATGATGATGACATTACGCTGGGTACTCATATGTGGGCATATCTGCATGTGGGCGGACCTGCCTGGAGATGGATAGAGGAGCGGCATCTCAGTTCCTAAGACCATCAGAAATATGTGTTTTCTGACGGTCATAGGTGACCCCTGTGAAAGGGTCATTCGACCCCCCAAAGGGGTCGTGACCCACAGGTTGAGAACCACTGACTTAGATGGTTGCTTGTTTTGAGACAAGCCTTTAAGACACTGGCTGCTATGTATTCTAATAACTGGATACCATCTGATTTCTTCACCATACTTTGCTATTTCACTCATATTTCAATTATCTCTTTATGAGGTCAAGTACCAGGCAGGGTCATGCCACAAGAAACAATTGTTCTTATATTAAGGCTACAATCAAGTGAGAGCTCAAAATCTAGTCATATCTTGGTTCACTTTAGAGACAACTTTATAACCTTTACAATCTTATTGGAGAACATCATAAATCATCCCCATGAGTCACAAGGTAATAATATTGATAGTATCATTGCTTTAGTCAACGGTATAGAATATAAAAGGAGCCCTGGTGGCGCAGTGATTATGAGTTTGGCTAAAATCTGAAAGGTCAGGGGTTCTAAACCACCAGGCACTCCACAGGAGAAACATGGGGCTTTCTACTTGTGGTAGTTACATAGTCTGTTTTCAATTTGAGACTTAAGAGTGAAGGGATGGAGTTTAGCCTGTCAATCAGGTTGCAGCTTGATGACCTCATTTGGAGGCACTAAGGCGATAAATAGCTCACTGGACACATATTCACTCCCTGAGAGACATTACAGACTATGAACCTGATGGTGTTACGCTGATGCAGCAAGAGTCCTGAAGCTGAAGGAGCCTGCCAGTGCTGAGATGCTTCCACTGCCACTGGATCCACAAGGCTTTCCACACATTGGCCTGTGATCTTCCTGTATTTGGCATCATTGCATGTGTTTCCTGACTCTGAAGAGGAATTTATAGATTGGTATTGGACATATGGGCTAATGTCAGACTTATGGACTTGATCTGGACTGGGCTGGGATGTTTTCTCACTATTTAATTCCTCTTTTATATAAAGCTCTTTCTTATGCATATATGAGTGTCTATGAATTTGTTTCTCTAGTCAACCCAGACTAGCACATTACTCCTGTAAATGGTTATAGTATCAGAAACTCACAGGGGCAGTTCTACCCTGTCCTATAAGGGTCGCTATGACTCAGCATTGACTCAATGGCAGTGAGTTTTTGGTTTATAGAATTGAAAGCATGGTTTAGAAGAGGGGATTATACGTCTGAAGGCTTCTTTTTTAAACTTTAATAAATGCTTAGGTAACTTGTTCAGAGTCAAAACTTAGGTCACTGGACACTAGTTCAAGTGAAGTTCAAGGGAGGATTTCAGCTCTTTAGATTTACTACAAGTAAGTTTAAGGTAAAGTCCACTTTGCTTAGTGGGGTTTCCAATTTGTGTCCTTCTGGTGGGGTGATGTCCTAGTTGTCTATAACATGTTTCTTGGGTCACCAGGGACTGAATAGAAACTAGATCACAAGTGCCGCATTAGGAACATCATACTGGGCATATTTTCACTTTGGGGTCTGTGTAAGTAATGTTAAGCATTTTCTCAATGATGGGTTGCCCCACCCAGTTTACCAACCATCAGAAGTTGTTTTGCCTTCTCCTAAGCAGCCATGTCCTCCTCTTAATCCAAGTTTTCCATAAGTTTCATTAATTAGTCTTGTAGGGGTGTCTGTTGATTTTGGGAGTTATGCGGTAGGAATTGATTGATCTCCCTCTCCCCACAACACGGGAAACTGACCAGATCTGGAGTGAGGGCACTTCTCTTGAGGTGGTGTTTAAGATGTAAAAATATGGGTTGATATGTAGGTTATGAGGACTAGGCAGGCACAGTACATCGTTGTTGGGAGGACCATATTAGAGATTACATGACCTGAGATCACAGGCCCGCCATTATCTTGGTTTTTATATTTATAGTAGTGGACTCATACAATATATGTCCTTTTGTGATTGACTAACTTCGCTCAGCATAATGGTTTTCCAGGTCTATCCATGTTGTGAGGTGTTTTGTAGTTTCAACACTATTTTTGAGGGATGCATAGTATTTCATTGTGTGCACAAGGATTTCTTGATCCATTTTTCAACGGATGGGTATTTGGTCTGTTTCCAGCTTCTTGCTGTTGTGAACTGTGCTACAATCAACACAGGAGAGCACATATCTGTTTGTGTTCTGTCTCTTACTTCTTTGGGGTATACGCCCAGCAGAGGGATTTCTATTCCCAGTTGTTTCAGGAAGTGCCAAATTACTTTCCACAATGATTGTAGATGTTTATAATCTCACTATCAGTATATGAGAGTTCCAATCTCACTATACTCTCTCCAGCATTTGTTTCTCTCTGTTTAAAAAAAATTGGATAGCATGGCTTTGATTTACATCTCCCAGATGGCTAATGATTATGATAATTTCCTCCTGTATTTGTTAGCCATTAGAGTGTCTTCTTTGGTGAATTCTCCATTTATGTCCTTGGCCCACCTTTTAATTAGATTATTTGTTGTTGTTGTTTCTTATTGAAGTTTTGCAGAATTCTATAGATTTTAGTGATTACACATTTGTCTGCTGTATTGCTGCTAACGGTTTTTTTCCCCCCATCCATGGGTTCTCATTTTACTCTTTGGATGAAATCTTCCTTTTCTGTTTTTCTTTTTTTTTTTTTTTTG
>NW_022111327.1:6234849-6258996 GCF_000313985.2 Echinops telfairi | reverse complement strand
AAGCTGGAACAGGGAACTGCTAAGGCAGCTGCACTCTGGTGCGACCATCACAAAGCAAGAGATCCGAGAACTAGAAAGGCGAGGCTTCACCACCCACTTATCCCTCCACCTTTCAACCAGCCCCACATGTGATTATCGGCCAGGCTGGCACAATTAACTAACTCAACCCTCATTTAAACAACTCTCACTTGAGTACAAATGTTGGGAAATACAATAGTAGTAAGTTTTCTGGTGTGCCTCATGATGGCCTCTTGAGATATCATGATCTCTAAAACAATTAGGAGTGAGAGTCTGACATTTCTGGCCATAAATATTAGTATCCAATTGGGCCTGGCTGCCACACACCAGTGCTGTTTATCATCCATGAAGAGACCCATATCGCTATTCTGATCTTTGGTTAGAATTATGAATTTACTAGAATTTTTCTAACTAACATCTCCCTCAAGCAATTAATTCTTCTGATCACATCTAGTGGGCTTAGTCCTGATTAAGTTGAAGTTCTTACTCATTTCATAAATGGATACATATCATGTTCTGGACATTTGGCTAGTCATGAGGGTTACAAAAAGGACATCTATGGGCTGCTAATGGTCTCTGCTGTCCATTCCTTATGCTTTATACATTTATGAGGTCCTGTAAGGATAGAGCTATCCCGCCAATGAATATCATTGTTACAAAGCAGAGTAGAAAAACAGACTATTTATAAACCAGAATAAATATCTTCTCTAATGGGCATAAGTCTGAGACAGTGGGAGAAACAATCTGGGGTGTTTGCTGAAGCTGTGTAGACTGGGAGCACTTCAATCATGTCTTGAGTGTAGAGCTCATCAGGAGAGCAGGGCATTGGACACCTGGGAGGAGGGAGGAAGCTCTTCCAGGAAGATTTTTTCCAAGGCCCAGGACTAGGTGACACATATCTGCAGAAATGTAAGACATTTTTGAGTACTAGAGCATCAAATGAGAAAACAGCAGGAGATGGGATTGTAGGCAAAAGCTAGGACCAACTTGAGAAATGTTTTGCGTGCCTGATTTTGGAAGTGTGCGCTCTCTACGCTAGGAGTCTTGGCTGTGCAGTGGTTAGGCACTTGGCTGCTAGCTGGCATGTCAGTGGCTCACATCCCACAGTTGCTCCACAGGAGAAAGATACGGCAGTCAGCTTTCTTAAATATGTTGGAATCAACTCGATGATAGTGGGTTTTTTTTTATTTTATGGTTTCTACACTTGCTAACTCCATTTTATTAATTGACATTCCTTCTTTGATTCATTGTCATCTCTCAATTTACAGCTGACTCTCTGAATCCACATGCAACAGACACCTTTCTATCTTTAGCCTGAGTAGTTCTTCCGCGGCTTGTAAGACACCACACTGTCTCCTGAGTTGTGCTCTATTTTCTCTGAACTTTCTATATACGTTTTCGTTATAAGCTCTGTCTTCTCTGCCTTACCTATAAATACTGTGTTCTCTCATGTTTTTTTCATCTTTTTTTAAACTTCACAACTCTTCTTATGAGCTCCAGTATGCCAATTTGCCTACTGGTCATTGTCACTTGTATGTTCTACCAACCAGGCAGTTGCTGTTGAGTTCAATCTAATTCATGGTTACCCCAGGCATGCCAGGGAGAAAAATGTGCTCCATAGGATTTTCAATGACTGCTTTTCTTGGAATAGATTCCTGGGCTTCTCTTCAGAGGCAATCCTGGGTGGACCTGAACCTCAACCTTTTTGGTTAACAGCCAACTGTTTGCACCACTTATGCATTGCTGTATATTCTCCATGCACCACCGCTTCACCACATGTCTACTAGAATGCATCGTCTCTTCCACCCCTTCCGTGTTACCTATCACAGAGGCTTGTACCACTTTCCAACCATTTACTCAGTTCTGAAAAACTCAAAGTCATATTATGTCCTATGTCCTTTTGTTGTTACTTGTTACATCTAATCAGTCACCAAGTTCGTGTTGGTTCTCTTAATCTCTTGATATTGTATCTGGTGGGTTTTCATCAGTACCACTCTCTTGGTCTGTTAATAATTTTTCACATTACTTACTAACTGCAACAAATTCCCCACCTGATCTTTTTTGCCTCCAATCTTGCCTCTTTCATTGCTGCTGCTGGAGTTATCTTTCAAAACTGGCAATCTAATTAGACCTCTTTCTCTTCTCAACACCTTCATTCACTGGTCATTGTTGGTAGAATCAATTCTAAAACTTATGAATATCCTAGAGGATTGTTCATGACTGGGGCTTTTCCTTTGCCTCACATCACAGACCCAGGCAGAACAAATGTCTTGGAATTCTGAGAATCGAATTCTTCCTCCTCCACTCCCCCCTCTGCCTCCCCCCCCCCCAATCTCTACCACCCCTTTCCCTTTGTTCTCTTATTCCATTGTTCCTTCTCCTTCTTTTCTTTTTATTAACTTCTAGGTCTTTCTACCTGGTTCATAGCCCCTAGCCCCTCCTGACCCCATTTGCCCGCCTCACTTTCTGTTTTTCCTATTTTCAGTACTTAACCCAGAGACACTTCTTCCCTTATCCCCCTCATCTTTCCTGAAAAGTAGGTGTAAGCTGTCCTCTGTCTTCCCCTGGGTTACCTTGACGGTAGCACTTGTTGCTCTGTATAGCTATTGTCAGTTTACACCATCATCTCTCTTTCAGACTCCTAGAGGGCAGTTTGAGTGGAGAGAAAAAAGTATATATATATATGCCAGGGTAAAGGGTTGCATAATATAAACGTAAGTCGAGAAGCTATCTGAGTGGGCACTTCAGGGGTTATACCTCAAGAATGACGGGGCAGACACCGATATATCTACAACATGTGTTGGCTTCATTTATATCATCACGATTTGTGTCATAGCTACTTGGGTACCTCTCTCTCTTTCCCACTGCCTGGATGGCATGCTCACTGAGAACAGGGATAGGGTTTACTCCCTTTGTTGTCTTGAGTCCCGGTACAGTGCTTGCACACCACAAGTGCTTGTGGAACTGAGTTGAAAACAATATGTTTAAAGTAATAATAACGAGCATACTATCTCTAGTGTCATGCTAACAACATATTGGCGTGCGTATAAGCACTTGATGTATGTAAACGCCTGTAAGCCTCACAGACCCGGGGTAGACGCCTACTATCCAAGTGTGATCAACAAGAACTTGAAAGTGGGGGCAAAGAAGGAGGAGTCCCTGTTGACTTCCAGTTTTCGGGCTTGAGGACAGGGGCACAGCGTGGTTGGAGGTCCATGTGGGTGAGATAAGGAGCACAGGCAGAAGAGAAGAAGGACGCTTTCAGTGTGAGGATTGCCACTGCCTCCCCCAGCCTCAGGCATCGAGGGACAATCCAGAAGCCAGGGTGGCCTGGCAGAGAATCATCCTCAGGACTGGCAAGAGAGGTTCCCTCTTTCTGGGTTGTATTATAGCAGGGATAGTGACGTGTGTGACCCCTGACTGTTAGGACTTCCTGCTTTCAACTCCAGGCCTGGGAAACTGCGAGGACAATTGCCATCTTGTTATTCAGAATGCATGTTTTCAGAAGTTCCAGAAAATATATGAATAACAAAGCCTCCCCTCTAATAGACAGGCACATGGAAACGTCATTGTCTATCTCGGGACAGCAGCATAACCCCCCAGGCCTTCTTCATTAGCTTGCTGGAAGTCGGAGGGCTATGTTCCTGGGATCCTGGTTTTTGTTCGGGTTTGCGGTGACCAGAAAAGAGCCAGGACACCATGGCCTTCCGTTCTTCAGACGCTCGCGGTGCTTGTGCCTCCTGGCCCTCATGTTCCTCCCGAAGCAGGTGTGGGCCCCTGCCTACAAAGTTGGAGTGGTAGGCCCTTGGGCTTGCGATCCGTTGTTCTCAAAAGCCCTGCCCCAGGTTGCTGCTCGATTAGCTATTGAGCGGATCAACAGGGACCCATCGCTGGCCCTGGGCTACTCTCTCCAATACGTGATTCTCAATGAAGACTGCCAGACTGCCAGAGCTCGCTCCACTTTCATTTCCCACCGCCAGATGGCCTCAGGATTTCTTGGACCTGCGAACCCAGGCTACTGCGAGGCCGCCTCGCTCCTGGGAAACAGCTGGGACAAAGGGATTTTCTCTTGGGCTTGTGTGAATTGTGAATTAGACAATAAAAATAGCTACCTGATCTTTTCTCGGACACTCCCTTCTCCCATCCGAGTGCTGGTCACGATCATGAAATATTTCCAGTGGGCCCATGCCGGCGTCATTTCCTCCGAGGAGGACATTTGGCCGCCTAAGGCCAGTGGAGCTGCAAGTGCTCTTCGGAGCCGCGGCCTGCCGGTAGGGGTCGTCCTGAGCACGGGCCAGGACGGCCAAAGCATTTTTCAAGCTCTCCAGAGGATTCGCCAGGCAGACAGAATTCGCAGTGAGTGTTTTCGAAATTGAGGCTTACACGGGGCTTCCATGACAGATACTACGATTTCCCAAAGGTTTCCTCTCCTGACACTGTCAGATGGCACCTCCCGGGCCAGTTCCTTATGGTTGGGAATTCCCTGCTCGCAGCCCCCGCAGGCCCCAAACGCTCCTGCTGTTTCAACAGAGCCTGTTGTAAGAACTGAGTTGAGGTGCTCAGAACTCAGCCTCCCAATGCCTTTGGTAGCCAGTGGCACCTCGCGGGACCTGGGTGGCAACGAGTGACACCAAGGGTACCTTTTGGGTTTTTGTTTCCGACCAGCCCAAGAGGGCATTTCTTCTTGTTTTTTCTGTTCTGGTCAAAATATACTTCTATAGCACGGCATTTGGCAATTTACCCCTTTTCAGACGTAATCATTGCATTACTGTAATCATTTTGTACCACCATCAGCAGTATCCATTGCCAAATTTCCCATCACCATGAGCAAACACTCAGTGACCCCTAAGCAGTGACTCCCCCTTTTCCTGCCCTACACACCCCATGTTGCTGCTGTTCGGTCCTGTGGGAATAGTTTCCAACTCCTGATGACCCCTTGTGAGAGGGTACAAGTGCCCCCTAGGGTGTTCGAGGTTGCAACCTTTAAAGAGCAAATCACTAGCTCTTTTTCTCTCAGAACCTCTGATTGGGTTCAAACCACCAGCCAAGTGCTTAATGGTTCACAAGGATGAGGGCCCCTTACCTAACCCCGGAAATCACGAATAAATGGGTTTCTACATATTGGGCTTTTCTACTTATTTCATATAAGAGGAGTCATACAATGTTTATGCCAAGAGAGGTGCTCTTATGGTTCCCTTTTTATTTTTGCCATTGAAGGAAGTTGGCTTTGGATCTGCCTGGTACCCTTCCCTTCATAGATGTCCAGTGCTCTTGTGTCACCCCATCCCCCTTAGAATCGGTCTCCAGCCAAACTCCAGAGAGCAGACTTCTCTTCCTGCAGCAAACAACACGTTGCTATGGAGACTGTGGAGTGAAAGTCAACCCAAATGAAAAAGCTGCCTACATTTGACCATGGTCCCCATTCCAAGGGAAGCTGTAGTTCAAAGATGGTTTTTGCAAAAACAATGAAGCAAAGGACTGGCCCACCGAATCTGTCGTTTCCAGGGGGTGTTAGTAGGAACTTGGGGGAGGGACACTTCTTGTTCCTCTTGAACCAGACCCCTTTGACTTTTATAGATGGCAACATGGCAGACCCTTGTGACACTTGGATTTGCCTTTTCCCCTATCCCTTCAGAGGACAAAACCAAACAAAATACAAAACTGTCCTCTTTGCCTTCCTCTAGAAAGTGGCAGTGATTTGTGGGAACACGGTTCATGGCCCCTTGCTGCCACTTCAATACTATAGGACAGAGTGCTCAGAAACTTCTCATCAAACTGATTACTACTAGGATTAGTCCTGGTCTCAGTCATTTCCTCAACACAACAATGAGCTTGTTAGAGAACAGTCCAACTTAAGCCTGGTCTATAACCAGAAGACGATCTTGAGTTTCAAGTGTCTCCAGTATGGGACCTTAATTATGATGATTAGGGTTATACATGGGCAAGAGGTTTTAGTGTCAGGAACTACAGTAGTCTGCTTCCCACCCCAGCCTAAAAGAGCCTAGAATGTTAAGCCATCACAGTGTGGCTCTGGTTACTTCATACTAGAGCATGGCATTGTTTTTAAAAGCTATAAACCCATTTTCAGAGGGCACCAGGCTGGAAACAGGCTAACATATTTAGTATTATGCTTAAAAAAATATGATACAAATCCTCGCAAATCCTGGCATCTCCTACAAGTGTACATTCCACGAGTGTTTCCCATCCCATCCAAAGAGTATACTTTGAAATAACATTTGGGCCCTTACCTTGCAATATTAAATAAATACAAGCCCTGAAGCTCTTTGGACTGTCAGACGGATAGAAATTAGGACTCACCATCCACAACTCTTTTGAGGTAGGGAGGTGGCAAATATATACATATATTTCCATTAGAAATTCATTCCTCCAGGTTAACAGCTCACTCTGGCTGCACCACTAGAATTATCTGGGAAAAATGTTTAAATAACTAGTGCCAGAGCTCCAGCCCCAGAGATTTTGACTTAAAAGGTTTATGGTGGGGCCCCAGCAAAGGTGTGTTTCTCAGTATAGCCAGAAATTAAAACCACCACTTCAAGTTAATGAAAATGCAAATAATTGTTCCTCACAGTTAATCGTGGTTCTTTTAATATGACTTTATTTAATTTTTTTTCCCTTGTTAGTCATGTGAACCAGGACTAAGAATGCTGAGATTGGGTGGTTAAAAGCTGGGATTTGGTTATAGAGCAAATGAACAGCTTGGGATAGGAGGACCACAACAGGAAGTGGAGTTGTTGTCGTTGTGTGCATTGAGTCAATTTCAACTCATACCACAGAGTAAAGTCATTGGCTCGCTGTCTCACTAGTCTCCCTATGAACATGGATCCTGTGAATCTTTACAGAAGGTGACTACTTCCTCTTTTCCCCATGGAACAGGTGGTAAACTTGAACTGTTGATCTTTCAGTGAGCAGCCCAATGCATAATCCACTGTGTCACTAGGGCTCTGCTCAAAATGTAACTGGAGAAGAAGTAGCTCCTCCAGGTGCAGTCAACCTTGATGACATGGATGGAGCGAAGCTCAGAACCTTCTCTTGAGAGTACGGCACTACTCCAAACTAGAAGTCACAGCTGCAAGCATCCATTAATAATTTGAACTTGGGAAATTGAAATCCATCGAAAATTCAATGGGCTTTAGTGAACAGAAATGAACTGGTATTGGCCATCTTAAATCATTTAAACATATAGTCAGTCTACTATTCTGGAAATTGCAAATTGAGGAGCAATTAGGTCACATTTATTGTTAAAAAGAACAATACATTTCAAGATCTATCCTGAATTACAACACTGTTAGTGATAGGATAATATACATATACCAATAACAAAGAGCAGTTAATAAGACTATTATTTTAATTTATGCACCATCTGCTAAAGCCAAAGATGAGAAAATTGAACATTTTTACTAGCCCCTGAACTTCAAAATTGATTAAATATTCAATCAAAATGCATTTATAATTTTTTTACTGGAATTCAAAAGTTGAAAACATAGAAAAAGGATCAATGTTTGGAAATTATGTCCTTGGTGATAGAAATGACACTGTAGATCGCCTGACAGAATTTTGTGAGACTAACAGCTTACTCATTGAAAATACCTTTTTTAAACAACATAATTGGCTACTAGACACATGGACCTTTCTGGATGGATTGCATGGGATTGAATTGACTACAAGTGTGGAACGAAACAATGGAGAAGCGGAATATTATCAATTAGAAGAAGACTAGGGGCTGACTGCAGACTAGTCCAGTAATTGGTCATATGCACATGAGTGGTGAATTTGAGGGCAATTAAAACAAGTTTATGAGAGCCAAATTGTAACCTTAAGCATATCTCACCTTACTTTACAGACCACCTCAAAAATAGATTTGACTCATTGAACACAAGTGATAATGCACCAGTTGAATTATGGGGTGATGTCAAGGACAGATGAACTATGGGGTGATGTCAAGGACATCCTATATGAAGAAAGAAAAAGGTCATTAAAAAGACAGCCAAGAAAGAAAAGACCAAAACAAGTGTCAGAAGAGTTTCTGAAACTTGCTTTTAAATCTACACCTGATAAAGCAATTGGAAGAAATGATGAAGTAACAGAGCTGACGAGGATTTCAAATGTGCAAAGACATGTGGTTAGAAAACTTAGAGGGAAGAACACACTTAACATTTCTCAAGCTGAAAGAGTTGAAGAAAAAAGTAAAGCCTTGAGTTGAAATCTTGAAGGACTCTATGAGTAAAATCCACCACATCACTGTCAGTTTCTCATACTATGGTAGCTTGTGTGATGCTGGAAGCTATGTCACTGGTCTTTAAATGGTACCAGGGTCACGCATAGTGCACAGGTTTCAGCAGAGCTTCCAGACTAAGAACAGATGATGAAGCAGGAATAGACTGTCCACTTCTGAGGAACAGGCCACAGAAAACATAATGGAGAGAATCCATTTTTGTAAGATAAAGAAAGCCTCATGAAATAAAAGCAGAACACTGTCCGAGATCCTACCAGAAGAGGAGCTTTCAGGTCAGAGGCACTCAAAATATGACCGAGGAAAGCTGCCTTCTCAAAGCAGAGTCAGCCATAAAGACAGAGTTGGAGTAAAGCCTGTGAGAGTAAAGCTTTCGTGACCTTCACCTGCTTCATTTTCTTCTCAAAATGAGAGAAAAAACTGAAAACATCAATTAATAACTTGGAATGTACAAAGTATGAAAACTAGAAGGCGTAAAAAATGAAAAATATTTAACTCATAAAAATCAACATTCTAGCTGGAATGGACTGGTATTGGCCATGTTGAATCCGAAAATCATATGGCTTACAATGCTGTAAATGAAATAATCAAGAGGAATGTCCTTGCCTTCATCATCAAAAGGGACATTTCAATATCTGTCTTGAAGTGCTATTCTGTCTGAGATAGGATTATATCTCACCAAATTCAAGGAAACACAATGTTCACATTTATGCACCAACCACCAAAGCTAGGGGTCGACGAATTCTACCCATGTCTTCAGTCTGAAATTGCTCGCACATGCAATCAAGATGCATTGATAGTTACTGGAGGTTGGAATGCCAAAGTTGGAAACAAAGAGGACCCAGCAGTAGTTGGAAACTTTGACCTTGGTGATAGAAATGAAGCTGGAGATCACCTGATGGAATTTCGTAAGACCAATGAGTTCATAGCAAACATCTTTTTTCAACAACACAAAAGGTGACTTATGCACATAGACTTCTCCAGATGGAATACATAGAAATCAAATTCGTTCCATCTCTGGCAAAAGACACTGGAGATGCTCAATATTAGCAGCAAAACCAGTTCAGGGGCTGACTGTGGAACAGACCATCAGTTGCTCATTTATAAGTTCAGGGTGAAGCTGAAGAAAATGAAAACATTTGAGTCTAACCCACCTGATTTTTGAGCACATCTCAAGAGCAGATTTGCTGCATTGAACACTGATGACAGAAGACCTGATGAGCTGTGGGCGGACATCAAGAACATCATTCACGAAGACAGCAAAATGTCGTTAAAGACAGGAAGGAAAGCAAAGATCAAAGTGGATGTCAGAAACAAACAAAGGGGATGTCAGAAGAGATTCTGCAACTTAATCACAGAATAGCTAAGGAACATGGATAAATGATGAAGCCAAAGAGCTGAACGGAACATTTCAATGGGCAACTCAAGAAGACAGTTTAATATGAGATGTGCAAAAACTTAGAGTTAGAAAACCAAAAAAGGAAGAACACACTCAATATATCTAAAACGGAATGAACTCAAAGAAATTCAAGCCTCAAGTTATGATACTGAAAGATTCTATGGGAAAAATATTGAATGATGCAGAAAGCATCAAAAGATGTAATGCAGTTAGGTTAAAATTTAGTGCACTATCATTTGATCTCTCTTATGGCCCATTAAAATTTATTCTCGTTTTTAATATTTTTTGCTTTCTATTGAAGTTTTTATGGACTGGTATTGGGCATTTTGAATCAGAAAATCTGTGGATTTAAATAAAAATGTTTTTCTGTATATGAAATCCAGGATAGGTGGATCTATAAGGAATGTAACTAGATTGATGTTTCCTAGGCGTATGGCGGGGGTGGCTGGGGGAATATGGGGAGTTAATAAAGATGATACAAGAACAAAGAAAGTGTTCTGGGGGATGATTGTGGTGATGACTGTACAGTTCTTATTGATCCTATTGGACTATTTGTGTGGTATGTGAATTATATGCCAAGAAAACTATTAAAAATAAAGATGCAAAGAATACACAGAATCATTGTACCAAAATAGAATTTCGACATTCCAACATTTCAGGAGGTAGCATATGATCAAGAACCAATAGGGCTGAAGGAAGTTCAAGCTGCAATGAAAGCATTAACCAAAAACAAACAAACAAACAAACCCAAAAAACCCCTCCAAGAATTGAAATGTTTCAACAGGCCTCTGAAGCCCTGGAAACACTCTATGATAGGAAATTTGGAAGTGTCTATGAGACGAAATTTGGAAGGCAGCCACTTGGTCAACTGACTAGAAGAGACCCAAACTTGTGCCAATTCCAAAGAAAGGTGATCCAACCGAATGCTCAGACTATAGAACAATATCATTGATATCACATTCAAGTAAAGTTTTGCTGAAGATCATCCAGCAATGATTACAGCAGTACATTGACAGGGAGCTGCCAGTTTTGAATCTGATTCAGGCCGGAGTCAGAAGAGGACAAAGAACAAAGGATATAATTTCTGATGTCAGATGGTTCTTTGCTGAAAGAAGAGACTAACAGAAAGATGTTTGCTTGTGTTTGATTGACTATGTCAAGGCATTTGACTGTTTGGATGATAACAAACTATGAACAACATTGAGACGAACAGGAATTCCAAGACACTTCATTATGCTCATGTAGAACTTGTACATGGAACCAAAGCCAGTTATGGGAATGGAACCAGGGAATGCTACAGGGTTTAAAATCAGGAAAGGTGTGTGACAGGGTTGTATCCTCTCACCCTACTTATTCAATCTGTATTCTGAGCAAATCACCAGAGACGTTGGATTATATGAAGAAGAATTGGCATCAGGATTGGAGGAAAGCTTATTAACAAACTGAGATATGCTGACGATGCAACCCTGCTTGCTGAAAGTGAGGAGGATTTGAGGGACTTGTTGATGAAGATTAAGAATGGCAGCCTTCAGTATGGTTTACAATTCAATGTAAAGAAGACCAAAATCCTCACAACTGGATCAATTGGTAACATGACAAAGTGGAGAAAAGGTTGAAGTTGTCAAGGATTATGTTTTACTTGGATCAATGCTTATGGAAGCAGCAGTCAAGGGATCAAAAGAGGCATTGCAATAGGTAAATCTGCTGTATAAGACTTCTTCAGAGTACTGAAAACAAGGATGTTACTATGAGGACTGCAGTGTGCATGACCTAAGCTGTGGTCTTTTCCATTGTCTCACAGGCATGTAAAAGTTGGATATTGAGTAAGAAAGATTGAATGGATGCATTTGAATTGTGGTGCTGGAGAAGAATGTTAAACATACCATGAACTGCCCAAAAGGACAAAGAAGTCTCTCTTAGGAGAAGTTAGGTCAGAGTGCTCCTTAGATGCAAGGAGCTCCACAATGGCAACACTTGTGAGAACGGCACAGGACCGGACAGGGTTTGGTTCTGTTGTGCACCGAGTCGCTGTGGATTGCAGCTAACTGAATGGTATTTAACAACAACAGCATGGACTACCAAGTCCATCTTGGAAGAAGTACAGCTAGAATGCTCCTTCAAAGCTCGCATGATGTGACTTCTCAAGTCCTTCTGATATGGTGTCAGTAGAGACCAGTCTCTGGGGAAGGACATCATGCTTGGTAAAGTAGCAGAGCAACGAAAAAGAGAAAGAGCTTCGACAAGAGGGATTGAAACAGTTGGCTCCGACATGAGCACACTTTGTAGTACGGCACAGGGCTGCGTGATGTGTCCTCCTGTTGCACACAGGGTCACTGTGAGTTGGACCAGACTAGAAGGTGCCTAACAACAACATGAGCAAAATGTTTGAATGACGCAACGAAAGAAAATAGCAGACATGCATAGTAAGTATGACAAAAAGAAGTGGTTGGCATTCAACCATTTCAGGAAGTAGCATATGATCATGAACTGATGATATTGAAGCTTCATGGTATTGGCATAGCAAGGCCAAATTAAGTTGAAGACGTTGGGGAATTTATAGAATACCAATGGAGATGTTTAGCAAATAGATGTAGTGCTGGAAGTGCTCACTCATCTATGTCAAGAACTTTGGAAGAGCATTTCCTAAGTAACCCACTGGAAGGTACATATCAATGCCTATTCCAAGGAAAGTTATCTCAACAGAAGGCATCATTTATAAAAAATAGCATAATGTCCTATGCAAGTGCTTTTTGCTAAAGATAATTCAAAAACAGTTGCAGTGGTACATTGACAGAGAGCTCCTGGAAATCTGAGCTGGATTCAGAAGAGGATATGGATTGAGGGATACCATTGCGAACCAGATGGATCTTAACTAAAAGCAAAGCATACCTAAAAGATGTTTACTTGCATTCCACTGACTAAGCAGACCATTGACTGGGTGGATCATAAACTATGGACCGCCTTGTGCAGAATGGGAATTCCAGAATGCTTCATTGTGCTCACATGGACCCTGCACATAGCTAGTTCTGTGCATGGCTATTGTGAAATCCTGGTCAGGGGTGGGATTCAAATACTTTAGCAACTGGTTCGCTGTCCTCATGACCATCTTAAATGTAAAAAATGATGTATGGAAAGGTTAGTTTATTATTTCATATAGTTAATACTTAAATAACAACAAGAGGTACACAAAATTAGATGGTCTTAAGAAAGAATTTTAAAATATTAATGAAAAATACTAAATAATCCCTGACAAAAACAATGAAACTTTTAAGATAAGTTCATATTGCTTCTTGATTAGCATCCTCATTTGCAATATTCTTCACTTTTACCCAAGCATCATTGGCTATGTGAATTATCCTTAACCATCTTTTCACTGGAAGAGTAGGATCGCATTCCATTAGAGGTAGGCCAATTAGACATTAGTCATTGTGTTTGAGATATTAGAAGCAGATAGGCAACTTCTGTTCTCTGAACATCTGATGTTCATCTTTGAAAAACCTCTCTCCACTTCTGCTGGGCTTACAACAATTGTTCTGGCTGCACTTTTTGCTCTTTGAACACTTACTTGCAGGAATTGCATAATTCACTTACAATCTCCTAGGAATTTGGGGCATAACATAAAACACTGGTTGCTTACACTTTTCTCTGTACGTTACATGTTTGTTTACTGAAGTAACAAATGCAAGGGGATAAAAATGTAGTATTTCCTCAGAAGTATAATGAGTTTTATGAAATGAATAAACAAATCTTCCAAGCATAGTTCCATCTAATATCTTATACCTATAGATGGAATGTATATTACTACGGGGGCTAATAATACACTGTTGGCAGACGAACATTTAAAAGGATTGAGGAATGTAAATGTTTTATTTCCCCATTGGGTGGCTGCCCAGCCACACACCTTAGAGAGAACCCTGGTTACAAGTATCATTTTAGCAACTGGTTCACTGAACTCAATTAAAAACCTAGGTATCAGTTCAGACCCAGCGGTGAGCACTAGCTGAATCCCACTCCTGGGAAGGGTTACGGAGAAGACCACACTGCCTGCAGGAAGGCATAGGCCTAGATAGAAGAAATGTCCAGAAGCCATAGCTTCCCATTTGGGTAATTTTGTTTAATCAAGGTTTCTACGATTTTGTAGCACAACTTTCCTACCTATCGTTGTATGTCTGTTACCGTGCTAAGCTACTTGGGCTAGCCCAACACTGGTGGCCATCACAAGAATGACTTTCAGGTCTTCAGGCTGAAACTCTCTGGGTTTTCCTCAGCAGATGGAGATAGCCACACGCTGCCTAGTGCATATTCTTTACGTGTATTGGAAGGATTTCTGCCCTGAATCACATGGTGGGGGTGGGAGGCTATAAAAGATTCAACTTCCAGAGCCTCCCATCTAAGACCTATGGGATCATGTCTGGAAGCTGCCTGTTTGACGTCCCTCTCATGGGAGTCTGATCACACTGTTTAGGAACTACTGGTCTGATTGTTAAGGAAAAGTCTCACCGAAGAAAGCCATTTAGAAGCCCTAATGATGCAATGATTAAACACTTGGCTACTAATCAAAAGGCTAGTAGTTTGAATCCACACAGTGGTTGCATGGGAGAAAGAAGTAGTAATCTGCTCTTATAGAACTTAGAGCCGAGAAAATCCTATGGGGCCATTTTGGTCTGTCACACGAGGTGGCTATGAGTTTGAATAGACTCAGGGACACCTAGCAACGGCAAAATGCAGTCATTCTATACACTTCGGTGGGATAAAACGGAGAGGAAGAGAGTATGGATGAATTCTAGGGGAGTGTGACTGGATACTTGAAACATGGCATGCTTTGGATTTCTGATTGCTAAGCCCCCAACCTTTGTAAAAATGAAACATGCTTAAATGAATGTCAATGACAGGAACAGGGTTAAAATGAAAAGCAAGGCTGTGGAGGGTGACTTTGGATGGGGAGGACTACTACCACTATTTTTGATGGTAACAATTGCAGGCTCCTGCCTATGCAGCTGGTGCTGCAGGGCTTCTTGAGTTCTAGCTTGGGGACCATTTCCATCTTTTAAAGTGTGAGATTGGGCCCACTTTCCACCACAGAGCAGTGCACTCGGTAGCTAACAATCATAGAATAAAAGTGTATGTTGCCTTTTAAGAAACAGGATTCCTCTATCTCAAGGAAAGTGTGGGCTTGGTATTTCGATATAGGAAGAGAAGTAGGCATGGAGTGACTTTGGAATAGGCTTCTTCTGTAATTTCATCACATTCTCTGCCTCCAGCCTGGAGGATGAAAGAGAGAGTCTTAGACAGCCTGCCAGTCTGTCATAATGAGGACCCAGTATGGAGACATGGCAGCCCGACAGCTGGAGCGAAGCTCAGGTAGATCAGAGAAACTGCTAATATTACAGCCTCCTAAGATGGGATCTTAGGAGGGTGTCTCTCCTGGTCCTTGTTTTGGCTATAGAGTGACTTGACGCTTAACAATCAGGACAGAAACTTACAAATTGGCATTTATTCAATGACCACCTGTCGAGCCAGGCCTTGCCTAGGATTTAAGGTTTCTATACACTAATCCTTTTCTGACAACAATTTACAGGTAAAGATCCCAGTTTAATGAATGTAATTTTGAGATAATAAAGCTATTTAGTAAAATAATCCTGTAGACCAGATGTATCCCCAAATCCCTGTCCACGAAGCACCCACTCTATCAAATGAAGATGCCGTCGTTTGGTTTGAGTGCGTATTTTTGCTCTCTATGTTGTGTTCAACAGCAGAATCTTGCTATACAAAAATTGGAGGTGCCTGTGTTCATTCCCTCATGAGGTCTCCCCTGCCTCATCTACAAAAAGAGGGAGGTAGGAATGAGTTGAGCTAGATGATTTCTAGGGAATCTTTCCAGTTCTAAGAATTCTCACCCCTTATCTAAAATGTCATTAGGATAGGGTGATCAAAGAGAAATAAACAGGAGGAATTCACTTTACAGGTAAGGTCTATAGTTAATGATACTAAGCATTAAAAGGACTGGCATGGTAGTATCTACTTGCCTAGGAGATACAATTTTTTCCCTTTAAATCATTTTATTAGGGGCTCATACAACTCTTATCATAATCCATATATACATCAATTGTGTAAAGCACATTTGTACATTCATTGCCCTTATTATTCTCAAAACATTTGTTTTCCACTTAAGCCCCTGGCATCAGCTCATTTGGAAATACAATTTTCTGTTGTTCCTTATGCCTAACAATCCCAATACATCCGTTCTCACATCTCAAGCGACCTGCAAAAATAGCTAAATGCACAACTTCTTTTCCTGAAGAATCTCTTAGCTTGCAAACATTCATCCACGCATTAATTACAGGGGTGCTATGTGCCAGCCATACTGATGTTGCTGTTAGGTGTCGTCGAGTTGGCTCTGCCTCATAGCAACCTATGTACAACAAAATGAGACGCATGGCATGTACCACCAATATGTATAAATGTGCCAAAATACAAAGAAAAATAAGGCACAGTTCCTGAGCTCAAAGGGTTGTTCACAGTCTCATAGTAGAAGTTGATAAAAATAAATCAGGTCTCCCGACAGTGTAATATAAGATACAATAATAATTTATAAATTATTAAGGGTGCATGGAGGCGAGGGGAGGAGGAAGGGAAGGGGAGGGGGGAAAAAAAGGAAAATTAGTGGATTCCGGGAACCCAAGAGGCAAGTGAATTTTGGGAATAATGAGGGCAACAAATGTATAGATGTGCTTTACACAATTGATCTATGTATTGCGATGAATTGTATGAGCCCCAATAAATTGATTTAAAAAAAATAAATAAATCAGATCAATAAATCTTAAAAATGCCATGACAGAATTCAGTTCAGGGTACAGTGGGGCACAAGCCTAGTCTCACAAGTCAGTTACCCTGGAAACACTCAGCTAGAGATTAGTGTTCAGGAAGCTTTTGGGGAGGGTGGGGGTGTTCAAGTATTATAACACCTGGAAAGCAGTAGAACGGAACCGAGAGAACAGAATTATGACGCAGTCAGAACAGAGACCCAAGCCCCTTCCAAAAGAAGCTCTGGAGCGAGGATGACTCTTCCCAATGGTCCGGAATGGAATGAAAGCTAGGTCTCTCAATGTGCATGTTGACCAGGCATAGGGTGTAGATTGACCTATAGAAAGTAGTGCACTAGTGTGATAATTAAGTACTAACTCTTCAGAAAAATACAATAAACACAACAAAGCCCCAATGTCTGGCATTTTCTAATTTTTAAGGTGTAATTGCTCTCACCATGAGCAATGTCCAGCTACCAGCATAACATTATGGAGCCTTGGTGGCTATACAAGGAGCCCTTGTAGTGTAGTGAATTATGCTTTGGGCTATTCAGCGGTTCGATACCACCAGCTGCTTTGAGAGAGAACAATAAGGCTTCTTATTCTCATACAGAGTTACAGTCTTGAAAACCAATAGGGGCAGCTTGATCCTATCCTATAGATTGCTATGACTGGGAATCGACTTGATGGCAGGGAGTTGGTTTGTTTATTTTAGTGGCATAGCAGGTTGCACCTTGGGCTGCTAAACATAAGGTCAGCAGTTCGAGCCCACGGTGCAGGAGGAAGATGAGGCTTTCTGCTCCTATAAAGATATATAGCCTCCAGCATTCCAAAGGGGGCAGTTTAACTCCGTCTGATAGGGATGCTATGAACCAGAATTGACTTGATGGCCGTGAGTAGTGTTAGTAATATGCCATTATTTAACTCATACAATTCACAATTCTTGAAAAGTTAACGACTGACTTTCGTGAGACAGCACATGGCGCAGTTCTACTGAACGCTTTCGATGCCATGAACTGAATTTTGTATCCCTGTAGTACCTGGAATGGAATGTGATCTGTACTGGATAACCCTGATCAAGTCATCAGCACTTTGCAATTGTAGAAAAAGGATAACTATTTGCCAAGGATACTGTTGGAAACTGGTAAAACAGCTAAAATACCTGGCATCCTTTGTTTTTCCTCCCAATAGACCTGTTACTGAGCTAATATAATGAAAACTGCTTGATATTCAATGGTGCAACCAAACGCAGGGAGTGAGAAGCCTTGGGTTCGAGTTCCTCTTTCTAAACTCATAGCTTGCCACGTCATTCCCCTTTCCCTTTATATCTGGTGTGATTATGAACCAGTGAGGCTGAATTCCTTGTGTGGTTCATAACCTTGCTCCAAGGATATCCCTGGAGAATTTTAAGGAATGGTTGAGTGCCAGCATGCATGTAGAACCACTTAGGGTAATTATTTTGAAGGAGTGAATCGTCATTTGAAAACTCAACCTCTGCTGTGTGTCTCTCTGTGTGAATGGCTTGCTGGAATTAATTTTAAATGTTGTTAGTTGCATCCTAAAGGAATTAAATCACACCAGCTCTAGTTCAAAGGGAAAGTGCTCTGGAGGCCTTTACCAAGTATAAAGACAGTAAGACGGATGGAATTATGTCCCCTTAAAATATGTGTGTTTTAAATTCTAACCTCTATGCCTGTGGTTATAATCCTATTTGGGAATGGCAGGACTAGTGTAGGGTGTCTCTCGAATCAATCTCTTTTAAGGTATGTCTTTGTGGTTGTTAGGGGCCTTCAAGTTGCTTCCTGCTCTTAGCAACCCCATGGACAACATAATAAAGCACTCCCTCGTCTGGCACCGCCCTCATCATCTTTGTCATGTTCGAGCCCATTGTTGCAGCCACTGTGTCAATTTATATCCTAAGAGTCGTTTTATTTCCCCTGCTGACCCTGTGCTTTACCAAGCACAATGTCTGTTTCCAGGGACTGGTCCCTTTTGATAACACATCCAAGTACATGAGCTCAATCTCTCGCCCTCCTCTCTTCTGAAGAGCATGCTGCCTCTACTTCTTCCAAAACCGATTTGCTCATCCCTCTGGCAGTCAATATTCCTTTTCAGTCTTCCTTATTTTTTGTCCAGATTTCCCATGCATATGAGGAGACTGAAAATACCATGGCTTCCTTAGCTCAGCACACCTTAATCCTCAAGGCAACATCTTTTGTATTTTCAAGAGGTCTTTTGCAGCCATGCCAATGGACTAGGAGAATGAAGATGGCCAAAGGCGGAAGAGCAAGGTTGCCATCCTAGAGAGCCTGGAAGGTGAAGCTGAAGGCCAGGGCCCAGAACCCTCTACCCCTAATACAGAAGGTATGGCTGGGGCTGGGCCCATTGCCCAAATGGTCTCAGAGAGGAGAGGGTGGTTTTCTTTTCTTTTTTTAAATCGTTTTACTAGGGGCTCATACAACTCTTATCACAATCCATACATACATCCATTGTGTCAAGCACATTTGTACATTCATTGCCCTCATCATTCTCAAAACATTTGCTCTCCACCTAAGCCCCTGGCATCAGCTCCTCATTTTCCCCTCTCTCCTGCTCCCCACTCCCTCATGAGCCCTTGATAATTTATAAATTATTATTTTGTCATATCTTGCCCTGTCCGACATCTCCCTTCACCCACTTTTCTGTTGTCCGTCACCCAGGGTGGTTTCTTTTGGGTGCCTGTTATCCCTTCTTGCCCTCAAATTTCTCTCAGTAGTATTGGCAATGTCAACTATCATACTTTGGAAACTGATAACTTGTATTCTAGATTTCCCAGGTTCACTGATGAAGAGGAATTTGCATAAAATCTCACCCGTATTAGATTTAGACAATGCAGAAAATGAGTTTTGGATCTTTATTTAAAACTTAGGATACAGTGATGGGGTGAACGAGTTTTGCCTGGGGTAAGGACGTGTATTTTCGGGGACCTGAGTATGGAATATTATGGATTCTCAAATATGTGTTCTAAATCCTAACCTCTATGGTTATAATCCCACTTGGGAATGAGCTGTGCTGTATTATGCGATTGCGGCAGGGTTAAGGTACGGTATATCTTGAGTCAATTTCTTTTGAGAAATGAAAGAGATTGAACAACTGAACAGAGCAGAGATGGGGGTGGGGGGAGAGATAGCAAGTCCCATGAAGACTGCCCAGGAGCAGACACTCGAAGAGACAAGGACCTTCCTCCAGGGCCAAAAGAGTGGGGCTGGCACCCTGAATTGTGACTTCTAGCCTCCTAAACTGAGAAAATATATCTAAAAGTTCTGCTTGTCAAAGTCATCCATTTGTGGTGTTTCTGTTATAGCTGCACTAGATAATGAAGACAAAAGGTCTTTGCAAATAGACAAAGCAATGTGTAAATGCCAAGACCAGTTGATGATTATAGTTACGCACACTTAATTCTCACAATTAAAGATCCTGTATAAGAATGCATAATTAATATTTACAAATGGCAATAGGACTTTTGCCTTTCTCCAAGGAGTTCAGAATACATTCCGGGCATTATCTAATTAAACTACTCAATGTACCTGTGAAATGCACTTGAATCTACATTTTCAAGATGTGAGCACTGAAGCACAAGTGGGCTTAAACTAAACTCATTTAGCATGTGAAGGGCGAAATTGGATATAAGATTTTCAGTCTCACGATCTAGCTGCCACTCTTCAACCGTGGCCCCCTCTAATCCACTCTATTCTAGCATGACCTTGCAAAAAAAACATAGTTTCATAAGTCTTGGAAAAATTAAATTGAGTGCAAAGTAATTCCAATTAAACTTTGAAAATCTAACTATGTCATTCATAGTGTTAGTTGCATGGATAGGTGAGTGTGATGTAGTGCCATTCAGTGTCTGTAAAGATTGGGGTAAGGATGGGAATAGTTGGTCAAAATCTGTTGGGGTGGATACTTATAGGGAGTGTGTAATAGAAAAAATAGTGGCTATGAGAATGTCTTCCGTTTAGTCTTCTTATTCTTAGGTATAATGATACAGCTATTTATTGAGTACTAATGTGCTAAGCCCATTATATGAATTGTCATCTTCAATCTACCACCTCAGGAAGAATTTTATGAATGAGGCACAGTGAGCTTACATAATTTATCCAAGAGAATATATCTAGCAAGTGGTGGAGGTAGGATATATTGTATTTTTATGCAAATTACACATGAATTCGGTTTCCCCCCCAAATTGTACAACCTCCTTGTTTACTAGTTTCCTATGTATGCTATAAATGTTATATGTGTGTGTACCATTTATGTGGGTATTTTATATGCAAAAATATGGTCAACCTAGATCTTTCAATCCCAAGCCCTCTTCGTTTTGCCACCTCCCTTTTACAATACTTCTTTTGTTCTTGTCTAGTATTAGATACTGCACCTTGTAGACACGTCTCTTTTGTCACCAAACCCAGCTTGTGGTCCCTGAATGTACCTCAGCTTTTGGTCATCTTGGAGGCATAAGCTAGAAATAAATGGCTATGACCTATTTATTGATTTCTCATAATTTTAGTTTTTGGCACCACCTTTTCTAATATGTTGCTGCTATAATCTCCCTGTTTTGTGGGTTTCAGTAATCATCATGTGTATGCACTCGACCTTGATTGGGGGAGAGACTCAGAGGCATCTCTTGGAATGGGCTTATGATCTGAAAACGATCGATGGAACCTATGTGTTTGTTCCCTATGATGCCCTGCTCTACAGTTTGCCTTATAAGCACACCCACTACCAGGTCCTGAGGAACAACCCAAAGCTCCGGGAGGCCTATGATGCTGTGTTGACCATGATAGTGGAGTCCCATGATAAGACCTTCTATCAAGCTTATACAGAGGCAGCAGCTAGAGGTGAAATTTCCAAGCAGCTGGAGGCAGATCAAGTAAGCACAGATTCACAAGTTATCATAAGCAGAAAATCTCATAACTCAGAGAGGTAGATGTGTGTATGTATTTTTTTTCCTACCAAGAGCCCTTATTCCATAGAAGACTCAATTTAAGAGCAGGCATACAAATAAAAAATACCCCCAAAACAAAGATATGCTGTTGGATTTGTTTGTTTCCCCCATCTTCAAGCAATCCACAATAAATGACAGCCTGAAGAATAAATGAAGTGCACGGTGTTTAAGGATGGGTGCTATTCCAGGGGGTCTCTTTCAAAGAAATCCTCTTTTGGATTCAAATTCAGAACCAACTCAATAATAAGATGAAAGAGATGAATAAGAGAAAATATATCTGTTGTTTTTTAAATATGATGGTGGAGAATGCTGCTTTTATCTGTAGATATTTGAGCTTTCCAACACAGAGTCTGAGGAATAAACAGACTTTTCCACCTAATCACCGGCGATATGGGACCACAGTAGTCCTCCTTGTGGGACAGGCCTTTTGTAAGATTTATAGCTTGGAGGACCATAGCAGAACACATGCTCCCTGTAGGCAGCTCACTCCCAAGAGCGAGAAGATAGAAGGGGACAGGACCACACATGACAGGAATATGAGGAGACACAGGCATCCAGATAAATCAGGAAAAAGTACAAATTAGAAAAAAATAGAGGGAGATGTCGTCTATAGATTGATGGCCCGATGTAGAAAGTAAACATTTTCAAGAATTTCGAATGACACATCAAGTAGTTTAAAAGCTCCAATATTTGTTAGCATGCCGTATTAGTTTTAATGATTCTGCCTGAAAGTAACAGCTTGACAGAAAATAGCTGTCAAACTTAAACACACTGCCATGGCGTTGATTTCAACACATAGTATAATGACCCTACAGAACACAGTAGAACTGCCCTTTTGGATTTCTGAGTTAAATGTTTATGGACGTAGCTAGCCTCATCTTGTAGAGCAATTGGGGGTTCTAACCTCTGACCTTGCAGATAGCAGCTCAATGTATAGCCCACTATAACAGCATGTAGGGGGGATCCAAGATTGATTAATTCAACAGCTTAATGATGTCATCAACAAGCAAGTTCTTTTACTCTTTCTACTTTGCAAATCATAGCAGACTGGCTTGCCCTAGTGAGCTGGTTCTCATGGTTCCCAAATGGCTGCCACAGTTCCAGACACCATACATGGATTGAAATGTCTGAAGACAAAACTAGGGAATGGTTCCCTTTGTGTCTCCATATAAGAACAAGGACTTACTTTCCAGAAACTCCCTTAAACAGATTCCACCCCTCCAAACTTTTGTCTGCAATTGTGTCTGGTACCCATACCTATATCGATACTCTGAAAACAGAAATGAAGCTGCCATGATTTATCCTCCGGATGCTGGAAAAATTTGAACAGAATTGGAATTATGTTTATAAGGGAGAAGATTTTTAGTTAGGCAGTAGACATATTCTCCATGATTTTTTCCTTTTCTCTTTATTTATCCTGGGGGCTGCTTCTCTCTCTGAATAAGTGGTTCATATAGCCTTACCTATTTTCTGAGTATTAATAACAAATGATTTACTGATTTTTTGTCTAATAAAAAGACTGACTAGTACAGATATTAACAGTGCTGAATGTGAATTTTATTTCTGCTGATAAGAGCACATATTTATAATCATCATCTCTTTTAGGAGACACATATACACTTAAATCAAAGTAACTACGCCGTTTAGCTAAGAATGGAAAAAATCCCTCACCTTGCTTATTCTGTGGGTCAAACCAGTTATTTGGTGTTGAATATTTACACGGTGAATTTTTGTATATTTTAGCCAACAGTATGACACAATATATAGAGACATTCTAAGTAATTTTTCTACTTTAATGTCAAGATTGAGGAAATGACAAAGGTGTGTTTGTGTGTGTCTGTGTGTGTGTGTTCGGAACATACAAAGAACAAAAATAGTGATAAAAATGCAAACCTCTTACTCTTAATATTTGATCCCATCCCTCTGAGCTTGTGGAAAACATAAGATAATTGAGGCACAAAAGACGCCATTAACGCAGTTGCTAGGCAGCGTCTACTCTGCTTTAGACAAGAAAATACAGCTAAAATGAAGAATCCAGAGCTTATAACAAAGCCTGTTTAGATGCATTTCTACCCCCGCTTTACAGATACCTAGAGTGGACCTTCATAACCAAAGAGTGATAGTAAGGGAGACAATTATTTTCACATTTCTGACAAGCAACACCCTCCCACCCTGTTTTTCCCCAAATTACCTTGCTGTAAGGAATTTTTGAAGGCATTTTGTGTAGCAGACACAGCATATGACAAGGAGTTAAGCAAATTTTGGTTTAAATATCAGCTCTCACTGATATTAACTTGAGCAAATTACTTAGGTTTTCTGAATCTCAGTTTCCTCATCTGTAAAATAGACTAATGATCTACATATTTTATAAGATGACAGTGAAGATACAACAAGATGTAAGGTTTAAGGTGACTGTTAGCGTGCCTGGCACATAGTTACTTTCCTGTCCGTTTTTTTCTCCTTTGGGGCCAGGACAACCTTATTAGTGACATCATATTGGTAGCTTACAATCAAGCATGATAGAAGTATTTACACCACAGAAATGGGTATATGCTACAAATCAGAATGGTTTTTTTCCTCCTGCTACAGACATGTTATTATTATTATTATTATTTTTTAATCAATTTATTGGGGCTCATACAATTCGTCACAATACATAGATCAATTGTGTAAAGCACATCTATACATTTGTTGC
>NW_022111327.1:6205860-6233606 GCF_000313985.2 Echinops telfairi | reverse complement strand
TCCCTTTAGGACCAGTGATGTGAGTGGCGATACTGGGAGGGTGGAGGGAGGGTGGGTTGGAAAGGGGGAACCAATTACAAAGATCTACATATAACCCCCTCCCTGGGGGACAGACAACAGAAAAGTGGGTGAAGGGAGACGTCAGACAGTGTAAGACATGACAAAATAATAATAATTATGTATAAATTATCAAGGATTCATGAGGGAGGGGTGGGAGGGAGAGAAAAAATGAGGAACTGATATTAAGGACACAAGTAGAAAGCAAATGTTTTGAGAATGATGAGGGAAACAAATGTACAAATGTGCTTGACACAGTGGATGTATGGATTCTTATAAGAGTTGTATGAGCCCCCAATAAAATGATTTTTAAAAATTGTTTTCCATCTCTTTTAGTTCTTTATTCTGTTATCTGCCTACCTCTATGTTTTAAATTACTGGTATCTCTTCTAATCAAAATTTTACATTTGTTGACTTCCTATTATAGAGGAGGAGGAGGCCTATTAGTAATTTTTTTCACTCCTCAATCCTACTTTTGACAATACGGTTATGTCACAAATCTTAGTTAAATCTACACTCAGTATTTTAAGTGCACTATGTAAATAGTAAATATGAAAATATTATTATTCATTGCTGAGCCATGTAGTCCACCATGGTTACAATTCACTTAATGCATAACAGTTGCCAATTCTTGGAATTAATAATTACTTTTTTTTTCAATAAAGCTTACCTTATTTTGGATTTCTAAGGCTTTCCATACCTTCTTGAAAACTTGTAACATCTCTCTCAAACTATTGTGTTCTTGGTAAATTCTGTTTAATTCATTGTCAATCCATTTATATTTTCCTTCGGTCTTCTTACTTCCCATTCCAATAGAAACTTGTTGCTTCTTAAGGCTGATATTCAGCTATTGTGCTACGCCCTTCTTTTTCACCACCCTGGAAATCCTTTTTCTCTGTTTTCTTTGTTGGACCCACTAATTCATTAATCTTAAAACTCCCATTTTGTTGACTTAATCCATTATTTTTGTGGCACACATCCTCTAGTAGCTCCTGAGAAAAGTGCACAGGAAGTAACATTTTCAGATTTTGCATGCTTGAATAGTTACGCAGTGGGCTTGTTCACAAGATCAGCAGTTCTAAACCACTAGCTGCACCTCAGAAGGAAGACTAGTCTTTCTATCCCTGGGAAGAATTCCAGG
The DNA here is from genome assembly GCF_000313985.2 of Echinops telfairi. Classification (NCBI taxonomy): domain Eukaryota; kingdom Metazoa; phylum Chordata; class Mammalia; order Afrosoricida; family Tenrecidae; genus Echinops; species Echinops telfairi. The sequence continues at coordinate 6,232,408 of NW_022111327.1, read as the reverse complement.
CTTTGAATTCCACATGGGTAGTTCTACTCTATCCTTTAGGGTCGCTATGAGTCAGAACCGACTCGATGCCAGGGAGTTTGTCTTTCAATCGGAAGAAGTTACAACCAAAATGCTCCTTAGAAGCAAGATGGCAATACTTCATTTCACATACTTTGGACATGGTGTCAGGAGAGAGCCATCCAATGATGCCGACTCACAGCGATCCTGTAGAACAGGGGAGAACTGCCCCTGTGAGTTTCTGAGACTGTCACTCATTAGAGAGTAAATAGCACTGCTTTTCTCCCAAGTAGTGACTGGTGGTTTCGAATTGCCCAACGTGTAATCACCAGCCCCTGAAAAACAGGACATCAAGCTTGGTAAAGTAGAAGGAAAGCAAAACAAAAAAAAAAGATGAAGAAGAAGGAGGAGGAGGAGAAGAAACAAAGGTCTGCAGCAAGCTGGACTGACACAGAGGCAGCACCAATGGGCTCAAACATAACAATGGTGAAGGTGGCACTGGGAGCAACTCAATGGCATCTGACAACAACTAGTTGGTAGTTTGGCTGATTATATAAATCTAGGTTAAATATTGTTTTATCAAAGCATTTTGATGACATATCACGTTGTCTCCTAATTTTCACTGTTGGTATTGAAAATGCCAATGTAATTCTGATGCTTGATCCTTTGACACAACAGATTTTTACCTCTCTTCTAAATCCCCTGAACATCTTTTCTTTATTCCTGATGTTATGAAATTTCATGACAATATCAACATCTTTGAAATATACCGTTATACTTTGCTGTACTTTGGTGGGGCCGTTCAAATGAGACAATTTTTCCATCTGACAAATTTTCTTAAATTAGTTGTTAACTTCTTCAACAACATTTTTTTGATTCTCTCTGGAAATACTGTTGGTTATAAAATTGCTTGGGTTGATCTTTTTTTTTCTTTCTAGAACATTGTCTTTTTCCTTTTATTCATTGTTACTCATGTAATTATTTTTTCCTAATTGTGGCAAAAATATACACAAGAAAATATTACCGGATTGCACAACTTCTACATGTATAATTCAGTGCCATTGATTATACTCTTCATGTTGTTCCACCATTATTGATACCTTTTGCCAAATTATTCCACCATCATTAACATAAACTCAGGGCCCCCCTAAAAAACAACTCTTTCTCCTTCACCCATTGCAAGCATTGGTCAAGTTTGGCTTCTTCTTTTTTAAGCAGTCTTCTTAATATAGTAGCTACATATACATTTCCATGGTGAAATAACTTTTTAAATGAGTTGTGTATGCATCACCATAATCAGTTCTAGTGCTCCCTTCCCCTTCCTGCATTTATTATTTCCTTTCCAAATCCTCTCACTTTCCCCATCCCCTACCCCCTGCACATCCCTGATAAACCAGTATTGTCTCTATGCATCCTTTTCTGTGCTCCACAAACTGGGAAACCCAACAGAAGCAATGTAAAACAAAACAACAAGAATAAAATAATAATAATATAAAGATAAAACACAATTAAAGAGTAAGAAAGAAAAGACCATTATCCATATTTAATAAGCCAGAGAAGAAATTTCTGTACAGAACAAACAAGAAATGCTTGAGCCTTGATCAAATTCAGGTTGGGTCAAGAGGGAGGTCCACTGACCAGGCATCACATTATAGTGTGGGTCAATCCGCCACAATCTGGTTTATAGTAGTCTCTGAGTTGATCTTTTAATTGTGTTCATATTAATTTTGCATTACCCTTATCTTTGTTTAGTTTTCCTTCCTGGTCTATCTCATCAAGTTTATTTAATATGTTTACTAAATTTAAAAATTAGCTATCATACTTTGAATTTCTAAGAGTTCATTTTTTTCATTTTTTTCTATTTTAATAGCATTTTCTCTTAGTTCACAGAAGACATCAATTGTAGTTTCTTTGATATTTTCTCAATTTTGTCTATTTTTCCCATCGTTCCTCTTTTTTTTAATACCTATTCTTTGTGTCAGACTATCAATTTTGTGTTGGAGACTTTCCTTAAAATTTGTTGATTGTGGTTTCCCAATCATATTTAAGAGTAAAGTTATAAAAGGCAGATTTTGATGCTCTATGAGCATGATAGGAATGTTGGCCAATATATTAGGCCAGGATGTACACAGAAGCAAATCCAGTGATGTTCATCTGTGTATAAGAAAGAGCAGAGTTCCAGCAGGCAGGAAGGCAGAAGGGGATTATGACATCAAGGAAGTGTCATCAGGCCACAACTTGATTGACAGATTTGACTCCACCCCTAGCCAAGAATGTGTAGTTAAAATAAACCCTAACTACCACAGCCATGGATTGCAGTATAGGGCAATTGGCTAGTCAACTATATATTTTTTGTTTAGTGTTGTTCATTGTCAATATCTGTAGTGTAGTCATTATTGTGGCAGTAATGTGGGAGCCACTTACAGGGAAGGAGATCATAATGAAATCATTCCTATCTTCTTCTGCCTTAGTCTTCCAGCTCTGGAATGTTTCAGAACCAATTCAGCCTGTTTCCTGCAGAACTAACGCAAAGGTTGCATGGTTTTTCTAGGTAGAGGTGGGATGTCTAAGTGCTCCTTACATGGATTTTCAAACAGCCCTCCCTCTTTCAGTGCTCTACTTCAACCTCACTTCTGTAACATTTGTTGCTTCCAATTCCAAAGCTTTTCCATGGTTTTGAGGAGGTTCAAATATGTTCTTGCTCATCAATATTTCTCTCTGCGTGCATTTAGGTTTGACTGGCCTCCACTCTGCTCAACTGAACATCAGTCCAGGAGCAGCTTTTATGTTCTTCTTCCGTATGGCTCAGAGTTACAAATGTCTCCCTAGACCAATCAGAGCAGGAGTGTTAGTGTATGTATTGCTTCTCCTTGTTGTTTTGGAGTGATGTTTGAGAGGGGAGAGAGGGGAGAAAAGCTTTGTGCTCACTATATTTATTCTGGAAATCCAAGGACAGTCATGCAGGAGAAAAATAAGTCACAAAAGTTACACACGATGTTCTTTTATTGGTGAGTTTGCCAGAGTTCATCTATTAATTTTAGAAAGTATTTATTAAGTGCAAATATAACCTAGGTGGTTAAGAAAATGAACTTTGAAGGCAGCATCTATAAATTTACTTCAGCTCTGTAAATTGAGAATAATGAGAGTCCCCACCTCAAAGGATTGCTGACTTGACATCTAATAACTCTTCAATAAATATTAGCTATTATTATTACTATTATAAAAGAACATCGTGTGTAACTTTTGTGACTTCTTTTTCTCCTGCATGACTGTCCTTGGACTTCCAGAATAAAGATAGTGAGCACAAGGCTTTTATTGGCGTGAGTTTGCCAGAGTTCATCTATTAATTTTAGAAAGTATTTATTAAGTGCAAATATAACCTGGGTGGTTAAGAAAATGAACTTTGAAGGCAGCATCTATAAACTTGCTATAAATTTACTTCAGCTCTGTAAATTGAGAATAATAAGAGTCCCCACCTCAAAGGATTCTTGTGGGCCAGGAACTTTTCGGGGGACATATTAACCGAAACCAAACTATCTGCCACCCAGTTGATTCTGATTCATAGATAAGTCATCAAAATCTTTCCTCTGATGAAGCAGAGCTAAAGGAACCCTAGTGGTGCTGTTCAACTGCTAACCACAGGTCAGTGATTCAAACCCTCCAGCCACTCCGAGGGAGAAAAATTAGGTTTGTTTGTTCCTATAAAGATTCAGAAATCTAACTAAAACCTATAAAAGTATCAGAATCTACTCGAGGCATGGGTTAAGGGTACTGGAGCCCTAGGAGCATGGTGGATAAACACTGGGCTACAAACTGAAATATCAGTAGATCAAACCCACGACAGGAACCAGATATAGCAGTCTGCTTCTATAAAGATCACAGCCTTGGAAATCCTATGAAGAAATTCCTCTGTCTTATAGGGTCGCTACTAGTCAGAGAGGCAGGACAATAGACCCTATTGTAAGGGTTTTGAGTCCAAAATTAAGACTCTAGTGTCTGTTGGTTACTAATTTAAGACATGTGGGACTGGACACTCTGAACTTCCAGATTATTGCAGCGATTCTCAACCTGTGGGTCCCAGCTCCTTTGGGAGTCAAACGAACCTTTCACAGGGGTTGCCTGATTCATAACAATAGCAAAATGACAGTTATGAAATAGCTATGAAAATAATTTTATGGTTAGGGGGGTCACCGCAACACGAGGAACTGTATGAAGGGTCACGGCATTAGGAAGATTGAGACCCACTGTGCTAGAGCATCATGCTCGTCGTCTGAGTTATGAACATAATAGTAGCTATCATGCATCCATTGGTTCTTTGGTGCTAGACAGTTTACATAACTTGATCCCATTCAATCACCTAAGCAAACCAACAGATTAGGTATTAATATCCCCATTTGATGGATGGGGAAAGTGAGCTTAAGATAACTTGCATGAAGTCATACAGCTGACAAGTGGAATAGTTAGAATTCCAAGCTAGACTGGACCATTCAACAACACATTAGGCCGCTTGTTTCCCCGTACATTACACCATGCTTTGTGCCCAATGCTTTATTTGAGGAAAGTGACATTACTAAGAGACCAATAATTTGATCTGAGTGATTTTTTTGGATTGTTTTTTCTGATGTGAGAGCAATCAGGGCTTTTGCAGAATCCTTGGAAAGAAAATAATGAATCAGAATGGAGCGATTGTTGGGCGGAACACTAGTGACATATTTCTTAATTTGGTCTCAGGAAGATTGGGCAGGACTATCACTTTGTACTTTTATATAATTGGCACAATGTAAACTTCTGGAATAAGGCCTTGGTACTTCTTCCCTTTCATTGTATTGCCAATGGGTTACTTTCAATGAAATTCTCTTGGATTCAAATACATGCTGCTGGGACATCCCCTTGGGATATATATTTTTCCAAACATGACCTTATTTGATCAAGCAAAGAAGAGCCTCTTGATTTCTTAGCAAGCCCAGAGGATTTTAAACTCTATACACCTATTGTTTTCCATCATACTAAATGTGGGTGCTGGGCCAGAGGGATGCTGGGCTAAAGGGGATGTGGTTAGGGCTGAAGCCCTCAAGAATAGGGTCACAATAGACAGACTGTCACAGAAAGCTCAAGTGGCTACTCTCTTTGTACCCAATTATGTACCAAATAGGGTAGGGTTCATGAACATCACATCAGACCTATTTTTTGATTATCCACCTCTGGCCTAGCTCCAAGGGTTGAGATCATGCCTGATTAGAGGTACCACCTTTATTAACAGTTCAGTTACCCTCTGGTTTCTTGACTTCTGCATGCCTGGCTTTGTGTTCAAAAGTAATTTGGTCATTTTGTCCCGAGAGTTAAAAGCCAGACATAGTTTGATGCCCACTTTTGAAGACAAATTTCTAGTTTTGTGCCTTCTCAAGCATAGTAAATCTGAACTGATGATGATCAATGGACGTTGAACAAATTCTAATATCACTGCTCCAGACCCACACTTGGTTCCCTCCCCCTAAGTCTAAATATGGTTACTGAACCACAATCAATAGTTTCAATGATCACCCATCCATCTCTTATCCATTTCTTCATGGAGGCGCAGGCAAGACCAATAGACTCGAGTCCTCAGTGTTTTCATCATTCTGGGCTATGATAGCAACGTGTCAGATGGGAAGTTCTAGCCAACTCGTTCCGTCTTACTTCTTTGGGGCGGTAGTCAGAAAACAAGGCAGAAGCTTTTGGAGGATGTCCTTCTTCCCTTATCCCACCCTCTCCCTCTTCTCATTCTCATTATTTGCAGCAGCAGAAACGATAAACCTGATATGACTGCTGCTCACAGAGTAGACCTTCAACAATTCCCATTGCTGAAGGGCACACAAGGACGCAAGAGGAACACAAACCGCCTGGCACATGCATCCAAACCCCCACAGTTGTGGCAGCCAATCTTTTGCAACTGAATACTGCTTCTACAGCTAGTTCTTCCCTTTGACTTCAGGTTCTTCTATTGCATGTGTGTGTGCGCGTGTGCTGTAGTGGAGGCTGAAGAACAGGCTTCAGGCTTCAGTCATCATGGGGAGTTGCCGTCAGTCAGTCAGTTCTAACAGACACCAACCCAAGAACACAAAAGTCAACTTGGTCTGACCCGCTAAACACCCAGAAGAACTGGTCAACTCAGAGATGGGAGTGTTTTCTTGAAAGAGTTCCAACTTTTGCTTTTGGCTATAGATAGATGCAGTCTCTTTCCCAGAAGGCTCTGTGCCTTTCAGAACAGAATACTAGCATTCTCCTTGCTTTCAGCAGCTTTCTGCCCTGTGGTTTTTTAAAATTCATTTGTTTTACTAGTATTGATTTTTGTACTCCACCTTCCACCCTTCATTTATTGTCATAGCCTTCCTGCACCCCAGAAAACAGGCAGACTCTTGCAGCCATCCTAAAGACAATTCGGTTGGACATGCGCAGCAACACTCTCTTGTTTAATGGAAGTGGTACATATGAGATCCGGCTAGAGCAGGACCTGGAGGGACAAGTAAGCAGCATGAAGAAGTAGCCCAAATGTCCACGGTCTTCATCCCTGTCACAGTACCTTCTTTCTCCGAGTCTGCACCTATGGCCTCCTGGAGAGTTCCTCATGATAAGTTGACTGAGGAGCAGAAAATTCATGCTTGGTTTACAGATGGCTCTGCATGATATGGGGGTGCCACCCATAAGTGGATGCCAGCAGCACTACAGCCCCTTTCTGGGATCTCCCTAATGGACAATGGTGAAGGGAAATCCTTCCAAGGGGCAGAACTTAGAGCAGTGTACCTGGCCGTTCAGTTTGCCTGGAAGGAGAAATGGCTAAGTGTGGGATTGTATACTGATTCATGGGCTGTGGCCAGTGGCTTGGTTGGGTGGTTAGGGAATTGGAAGGAACATGATTGGAAAATGGGTGACAAGGAGGTATGGGGAAGAGGTATACAGATAGACCTCTCTGAATGGGCCAAGAAAGTACAGATAACCGGATTTCATTTGAATGCTCACCAATGGGTCACCTCTGAAGAAGAGGAATTTAACAATCAAGTGGATAAAATGGTGCACACTGTGGATAAAAGTCCTCCTCTTTCCTCCACCACTCCTATCACTACCCAATGGGCACATGAACAAAGTGGACATGGTGGCAGGAACGGAGGTTATGCATGGGTGCAGTAACATGAACTTCCACTCACCAAGGCTGACTTGGCTACTGCCACTGCTGAGTACCCCATTTGCCAGCAGCAGAAGCCAACATTGAGTCCAAGATATGGGACCATTCCTCGGGGAGATCAACCAGCAACCTGGTGGCAGGTTGGTTACATAGAACCACTTCTGTCATGGAGGGGGCAGCGTTTTGTTCTTACTGGAATAGACACCTGCTATGGATATGGATTTCCCCCTTTCCCAATGCACACAATGCTTCTGCCAAAACTACCATTCGTGGAATTACAGAATGCCTCATCCACCGGCATGGCATCCCACACAGCATTGGTGCAGATCAAGAAACTCACTTCACAGCAAATGAAGGGAGGTATTGTGCCCTTGCCCATTGAATCCACTGGTCGTATCATGTTCCTCACCATCCTGAAGCAGTTGGCTTGATAGAACAATGGAATGGGCTCCTAAAGACACAATCACGGTGCCAGCTAGGTGTCAACACCTTGCGGGGCCGGGGCAATGTTCTCCAGGAAGCTGTACATGCTCTAAACCAGTGGCCATTATATGGTGCTGGATCTCCAATAGCCAGGACTCATGGGTCCAGGAACCAAGGGGTGGAAGCTTGATTGGCACCACTCACTATTACTTCTAGTGATCCACTAGCAGCATTTTTGCTTCCTGTCCCAGCAATCCTATGTGCTTCCGGCCTGGAGGTCCTGGTCCCGAAGGAAGGAACTCTCCCCCTTGGAAACACAGCATGGATTCTACTGAACTGGCAGCTGAGAATGCCCCCTGGCCACTTTGGGCTTCTCATGCCTTTGGATCAACAGGTCAGGAAGGGTGTCACTGTACTGAGTGGTGTGATTGATCCTGATTACCAAGGAGAAATTGGACTGGTGCTACATAATGGAGATAAAGAAGAATATGTCCGGAATCCAGGAGATACCCTGGGCCATCTGTTAGTACTACTACCATGCCCTGTGATTAAAGTAAATGGTAAGGTACAGCAACTAAATCCTGACAGGATGTCTAATGACCCAGGCCCCTCAGGAAAGAAGGTCTGGGTAGCTCCACCATGCAAAGAACTATGGCCAGCTGAGGTGCTGGCCAAGGGCAAAGATAATACAGAATGGGTAGTAGAAGGAGGTAGTTCTACCTATCAGTTATGAACATGTGATCAATTGCAAAAGCGAGGTTTGTGATTGTCAGTATTTCTTCTTTATATGGCATTATTGAATATCTTTCCTTTGTTCATGTACAATGTACCAGATACAATTAAATTCAGTGTGTTTTCATTTGTATGTATGGTAGATGGATGATATTAGGTGTATGTGTGATTTCATTAATGTCTGAAAATTATATATGGCTAAAGAATTGTGTTCAGGTGCCAAGTTGGCAAGGGATATACTGTGATAGTTTTATTATGCCAACCTTGAAAATAGGAACATGTGGGATTAAGCAGGTCACAGTTTGATTGGAGGGCAAATAGATAAATGGCTCAGCGAGGCCTGCTCCCCTTCTCTTGCTCTCTGGTGATCAGACCAGCATGCAGCTGCTTTAGCTAGTTCTTTGCATCAACCTGTGAGCTACACTACCTGTGGAGCAAGCCAACTGGTGGATCCTGTTGCTAGGGCTTGAGGCCCCTTTGAGACCTCCTTCACCACACTATTGTGTGAACATTGCTGCTGGTGCATACATTGCTTGGGCTTGAGGCTGGTGGATCCTGTCACCTTGCATTGCTTGAGTTTGATATCCCATCCAGGCCAGCTTTGCTAAGCTATGAGTTACTGACTGTTGCCGACCTGCCCTGCTGTTTGCTGCCTGTGGGCAGACTCTGCCTGCCTTGCCCAAGGGAGGACTCTGCTGTCTGCTTCCTTGACTTTGGACCCAACAGCCCATGTGAGATGAAGGACTTCCAGTATATTAACTGTTCCGCGAAAGTGAGTTAAATTGAGCCTTCTATACTGCTGTGTGGACTAAATAGATGTTATATTCCTCCTTGCTGTATAAATCTATTATCTATCTATCTATCATCTATCTTTCTATCTATCATCTATCTTTCTATCTATCATCTATCTATCTATCTATCTATCTATCTATCTATCTATCTATCTATCTATCTATCTATCATCTATCTATCATCTGTCTTATCATCAGTGTACCGGTTTTGTTTCTCTAGAGAACCCTGCCTAACACATCTCTTACAAGAACTCAGTGCATGTGAGGAAATAAGGCATGGATGCCTTGGTGGCAGCACATGTCATGTATTCATGACATCTATTTCAATAGAGTGGTGAAGAGAGATAATTGAATTTAAAACTTCTCACTGCCCAGGCTGTTGAGTCGATGCTGATTCATAGCGGCCTCTGTGGGTTTCCAATTTGCGAGAGCTGAAAGCCCAGTCTCTCTCCTTCAGAGCTGTTGGTCGTTTTGAATTGCCAAGAATGTGAAGCGCAGCCCAACTCATAACCACTATACTACCAGGGCCCCTTAGGAGACCAAATGATTACTTTTTCCTCTGACAGTAATCTTCCACTATTTGTGGCAAGGTTTTATGGCCTGAGCAATTGGAAGAATGAAGTGACTATTAAAAAAACAAAACAAAACAATAATGAAGAAGACTGTAGACAGAACAGAAGGATTTGGATTTTGGATCTATTGAGTTTCCAGTAGCTATCTCAATAGATATCAAAGTAGAATTTATATGTTTAGAATTCAGGAGAGAAATTTGAGCTGGGAATGCAAACCTGAGAATTATAGGCATTTAAAATTATGTGGTATTTAAGCCATGAAACCAGAAGAGATGACCCAGTATAGATAGAGAAGACCGTCCAGAAGTGAGCCTTGGAGCATTCCAATGTTTAGAGATTAAGAAGATGAAGAACCCATACATAGTCAATCAAAACATGCCTCCAAGCTAACTGTGGTACCTGAACTAGACCAGAAGCTGGAAAACTCCACAGATGTTCACAACTAGGGCCCGTTGGACTATCCAGTACAATCAAGAATGCTGAAGTAGAAGACAGATTTGACATCTAAATGACCTGGACAGATCACTTAACTTCTCTGGGTCTCATTTTCCAATCTATAAAGTAAGTTAGACCAGGTGATTTCCAGGATTCATGACTCTGAATCCTCATTTTATTGAGGAAACCCCCAATACTCTGAGAGAGGGCATGTATTAGGCGGTGTTGTCTAGAGAAACAAAACCAGCGATATAAGCTCTAATGACCACAGGATAAAAGGGACTCACTTGACCAAGCATCTGCCATTAGGAACAGACTACTGGGCTCCTCCTGTGAGTTCTTCCACACTGTTGGTTTGAACCCTGGGTGCCCCTCGGAAGCTAGTGATTCCTGGATTCCCAACCTGAAGTATTTTTGACATCCTTCAGGTATTCAAACGTGCAGTCAAGGTTCAAATCCCTTTGCTCTACATTTGCAAGCCATGACAATGTCTTGCTAGCCATCACATCTGTCTGTATCTTGACATTTCTTTCCATCAGAAAAGTGATTCTTTCCATGTAAGCCCTTTTATTCAGATGAAAGTTGCTATAGGATGATAGCTTTCTGCTGCTCGACGCTGTCAAGTTGGTTCTGATCCATAGTGATCCTATGCTCAACAGAATGAAAAACAGCTCGGTCCCTTGTCATCCTCATAATCGTTCCTATGCTTGAGCTTATCTGCCGAGGGCTCATCTTCCATTGGATAATATTCCACGACTAGTTAAAAGGTTTTTACTGGACATTTTTTTCAGCAGTGGATTGTCTTCATTGGCATTCTATCGACCATGAGTCATCCTCCCGACATTTGAAACACCAGTCGCATAGCTTCCAGCATCACAGCTACACTCACGTCACCTCACTATGACAAACTGATAGACAAGTGGTAGGATAGCATTCTAGACCCTGTGAAACCAAAATAGCAAATAAACTCAGGAAAATGGCATGACCAAAGCTTTCTTTAGTTTCACCCTGGCAGTGAAATGCCACATAATTCCACGGAGCCATGGGGGCGGCCAGAGTGGTGAGGATGGGGAATTGTTTATTTTTCCTCCTTCCCTTCTTGGGAAACAAGAAGATATCAGAATTGTTCCCCAAAGAAGCCTATGACATTAATGAATGCTCTACACACATACTATTGCTTTTATTATATTTCTTTAGCAGGTGTCATCAGGCTGCCCACTGTAGCTCCCACACTGCTTCACAGTGGCGTTTCACCACAGCTTTGTCCCTCCGAACACCAACTAGACAAAGCGTTTCTGCATTAAAACCTACACATTCTTCGTTTACTACAACATTCAACTCCCTACTTATGGGTGTATCTAGGCCAGTGGATGTGTTTGTGTGTGTGCAATTGAAATCTAGTGTTCATTTTCTCTGGGGAGCATTTGCCTTGGAGAGCATCCCTTTTCAGTCCAAACAGGGTACAGACATGGACTGTGAAGACACATTATTTACAGTCTTGCCACCCATCTACCACGCTAGTAGTGCCAGCAAAATAATTTTATCATGCATAATGGGCCTGTAATTAACCTGTTAAATTTTCTTTGAGGTCTTCTTGTCTATCCCCTACTTATTTTTTTATTGCCCTTTATAACTCGAAATCATTGTCTTGGTTTAAGAGCATAAAAAATATTGTGTATGACTTGGTTGACTCATAAAATTGTCATATTTGATATAGTTAAAGATGTGAAGGCCTGGAGGAGAACAACAGAAAAACTCAGGAGAGAAACCAAGCAAGTCCTTAGAAACATTTATTTTCCCTTTGGGTCTTTATAGCTCTAGTCCACTCAGATGTGCAGCCAATAATAATGAACACAGGCTTGGAATACACTCTGCGATCGCTCTAGGGCAACTGTGGCTCAAGATCATTGTAATTTTAAAAAATAGGTATCACCGTTGTTTGGAACCATCTACAATTCAATTTACTTTATCGCACAATTCATGAATAATGCTATGAAAGAAAATGGACAGTCTAGTGCTGCCAGCCTGGTCCAGCATTCCAGAAACATGAAGTTCTATGGATTCAACCAATTAATAAGAACCGATTCCAATGGGAATGGAATTTCTGAATATGTAATTCTGGACACCCACTGGAAAGAGTGGGAACTCCATAGCACTTGCACTGTGGATGTGGAAATGGAGCTGCTACGGTTTGGAGGGACTCCTAGGCACTTCCCTGGGGGCAGTCCCCCTCCAACAGATGCGAAATGCTGGTTTGCAGAAGAAAATATCTGCCGAGGAGGTAAGAAATGCAAACTCACTGGCAACCGATTGGGCTCAGGTTGGGTGAGGAGCAAACCTCTTTTGGGGAAAGCATAATTTCCTATGGAAATACTCATGAAATTAATCATTTGCATCCAGATGACATAAACCAAATTATTGGTACTCTATCCAGTTAATTTGAAATAAGGAGACACGAGAGGTACTTTGCAGCCTTGATTAATAATCCACATTAAAAAAAAACCCAACGGGTTTTTGAAACTGGCTCATTTCCCCCCAAAGAAGTTACCCTAGTAAGAGGAAAGCATCACCCTTCCCTTTCACCTTTCTAGCCTGAGATCATTTCCTCTGCTGTAAAGATCACTTGCCCTTCTCCTTGATGTATCTAAATCCTACCAATGAAGCCCCAGCCCCACATACTACTCCTTCTGTCTGCACTCCTACTGAATTAAAAAGCTGTACCACACAACTTACGCAAAATTGCTTTTCTATTGTTTCTTGTATATTGATTGTTTCCCTCCAAATAGACTGCTCCTTGAGGGCAGGGGCCACAGCTCATAATTCTTCTGTCTCCTCTCCTTCCAAACTGCCCAACACGATGGGCACACAGTAAACACTTGCAGTTTGACTGACTGATGGAACTCCTTTGGCTGGCTTAGGGGGAGAAACTTCATCAGTCTCTGAGGGCCAGAGGGGAACTTTGGAAGGATCTATATTATTCCTATGCAAGCACATAGCACACCCTTCCCAATTCAAATGCATCTGTGTGAAATAGGCTTTGATTTCTATTTTGCTTCTGCACGACATATCCAATGATCTCTTCACTCACATCATTATCAATTTTCCTCTGGGATCATAGTCACCTGTTCAACCATTTCGATTCTCAGAGTCAAGTTGCATGTTGATGAAAATACTAGTGATCAAAACCAGACTTGCCCTTGAATGACAAGTGCTATGGTTTTCATGTCAAACTCACCAGAGTCTCTAGGGCAGAGGTTCTGAACCCTTTGGGGGTCGAACGACCCTTTCGCAGGGGTCGCCTGATTCATAACTGTAGCAAAATGACAGTTGTGAAGTAGCAACGAAAATAATTTTATGGTTGGGTATCACCATGACACGAGGAACCGTATGAAAGGGAAGGTTGAGAACCACTGTTCTAGGGACTTGGAAAAGTAAAGGGAAAAGGTCTTTTATTTTATGAAGGCAACATAATACTTAGCCTTCACAGGTGAGATAACGTATTTATCTTCAAGAACCGATTGCTGTCCAACTTAAATTAAGGTCCTCAAAGTTTTCCATTCGTGGACTTTTTTCTTCCAAAGAAACACCCAGGTCAGCCTTCATTCACGGTGATTTGTTATTGTCAGAGTGGTGAGTGGTTTTTTTGCTTCAGAACAGCGAAATTGCTTTCTGTGTCCATAAAGTCAACAAGACAGACTGTGCTGGAGAAAAATGGAATTAGGTTAGGTAGATGTGGCTTTATTTTAGAGTTACCAGAAAGCATGAGGAGTCGCTTTGTGATGCCCTTTATTTACTGCCTTTCTCTGATAATGCCATTCATCCTCCTCCTCTTGCTCTCTGCAGGCATCGACCCTGTATTTACTGTGATGGTCTGCTTTGCTTTACTTATAGCCCTGCTGTCTATTAATGGATTTGCTTACTTTATAAGGTACACTTTTTTCTGTTCTTTTTACGTATAAAAAGTACTCCCTCATAATGGCCTTGTCAATATTGATTTCTAGGAAGCCATGTTTCAGTACAATTGCCTTATTACATGACCCACTGAATTTCTTTTTTTTCATAGTGTTTTACCATCCCTACCTCCCCATTTAGAGTGAAGTGTTTTCATGATGCCAAGAATAACCTCCTCAGCTGTGTTGTCAATGTTGCTGCCCATTAGTGGATCTGGCTCTCAACAAAATGGTGAAATAGGAAAATGAGCGCTTTCAGGCCTGTTTGCTCTCTAGCTCCCTATCTGTGCTCCCTTTTCCATGGGCAGAGTTTCTCTAACCAGCTTCTTTCCGAAACGGCATGGACTTGGACTTGTGGGGAATGGAGTAGAGCTATTAGTGTGTTCCAAGAATTAGGCCAACTGTGGCTTGAATCCTAACTTTAAGAATAAGGACAGTAACCTCAAAGACTGTACCAAACCCAAAACACGAAGTCACTTTCGTCGAGTTGATTCCAATTCAGAGCAACCGTATAGGACAGTGTCGAATTGCCCCTTTGGAATTCCGGGCCTGTAACTCTGTACAGGAACAGAAAGCTTTATCTTTCACCTTTGAGGCCCCTGGTGGGTTCATACTACTGACCCTGAGGTTAGCAGACCAACGAGTAACCACTAACCCACCAAGGCTCCTTTTTACAAGATTGGAATGGTGATTCAATAAACTAAAGTAAGTAAAGTACCTATAACAGTACTTAACGCATAATAGGTGCTCAGTAAATCTCAATCCTTTTCTACATACATAAGACTCTTCTGTTAATTGCAGGGAGTCCAGGATCTTTACTTTGCTTTTTTCCAGAGTCCCATTCTGTATTTTGACTGTCTGCCCTTGGGCAAAATATGAGCGCTGGTGGCACAGTGGTTACACACTGGTCTGCTAACTTCAAGGTAAGCAGTTCAAAACCACTAATCACTCATCAAGATAAATATAAGGCTTTCTACTCTGGTAAAGATTTACAGTCTTGGAAACCCATAGGGGAAGTCCTACCCTGCCCTTTAAGGTTGCTATGAGTCGACATAGACTCGATGGCAGTGAGCTTTGTTTGACACGTGGACAACAGCTACCATATTTAACCATCATCATTATCCTGGAGCCCTGGTGTCGTAGTGGTTATGTGTTGGGCTGAGATATGGAAGATCATCAGTTTTAAACCACCAGCCTGCTCTGAGGGAGAAAGATGGGGCTTTCTATCCAGGTAACATTTACAGTCTCAGAAACTCACAGGGGCAGTTCTACCCTGCCCTATAGAGTCACTTTGAGTCACCATCGATGACTGTGAGTTTCTTTTTTAAAAAAAATTATCAGCATCATCCTGTCTTTGTCCTACTCTTTCAGGTCCCATAGTAGGTGATCAATGAATCTGAGGGCCTATTTCAGGATTGGGGATAATGGCTGAAGATGACCTGACACCCCTTTGGGGTAATCTTTGTATTTTAATAGTTTAACTGTATACATTTATTGGGGAGAGTGAAAAATATAATCAATCTCAACCCTCCCATTTTACCCCTTCCCTCCTACAAACCACATCTTCATCACTTGTTTGTAAAGTTGATCCTAACAATAATATGTCATGCACTAATAGGGGGTGGATTTGGGCCATTTTGGCAAGTTCCAAGGAAGAATGCCTAGAAAGTGTAGTTGTGTAAACTTGGACAAGTTTCTTAACTTCTCATGGCCATTATTTTCTCAATTGAAGAAATTGGATTAGATGAATTTTTTTGTTTACTCCTTTTTAAAAAATTTAATTTATTTTTTTAATCATTGTATCGGGGGCTCGCACAATTCTTATTACAATCCATACATACATCCACTGTGTCAAGCACATTTATACATTTGTTACCATCATCATTCTCAAAACATTTGCTTTCTACTTGAGCCCTTAATACCAGCTCCTCATTTCCCCTCTGGATTAGATGAGTTTTAATGGCCCTTACAGCTCTAATATTCCAATGATCTTGTGAAATTTTGGATGAAAATCATGACAAGTGCTACTCTTAGTGCTTCAATATGTTGGCATGTCAGTGAGAAACCATGATTATTCAATATCCCCAGTATTTGAAACTTAATAAAGTCACATAGCTTATGAATTATTGAAACACATTTGATAAGGATGTGGGTTTAAGGAAGGTTTCCTTTTTAAATTCTGTGACCGTGACATAACAACACATCACTGCTGAAGACAGAAAGTTAATGTTTTCAACTTAGCTGCTACCAAAGAAGAAAGTACTTAATTAACATCATTAGATAGCTAGAAAACAAGGAACTCCGTCCAATCACAGATCTCCTCTCTACAGAGACTTGAGGATTAGTAGGGTGTGTCTACCTAATGCCAAAATGTCCCACAGAACCCTCACAAATAGTGCCATTCCGTTGTTTATGTTGCTTGCCAATTCCACGAATCACTGGTTTCACTGACATCTCTCATGGAGTGGACTAATTCTTTAGACATTGATTGAGCCCGGTTTCCAGTGCTTTAGAAGGGAAGGAAAAAACTGGGAGGGGGAGAGTTTGTTTGGAGCTTGTGGGCAGAAGGAAAAAGAAAACAGAAGGGAAAAAAAGGGTTAATGAGGAGCATGATTAGAGGGGAACATGATTGTGGAGGAAAATGCAGTGGAGATGATACATCAAGTGGCTATAGAAAACTCAGCGATGGGAGAGAGGCACATCCTTTCCTAGAGTCACTTGGTTCTTGGTTCTTCTACTAACAAAGCACACAAGATGCCCCCTAGTTGCTGTCTTCCTCCCTCTCTCTTCCCCCCATGGCTGCAATCAGAAGAACCCGACAGCGAGGTTCTGTGATAGAGGGTGATTACTTTGCCGGGGACTAACTCTGTTCTTTCATTTTCGGTGTGTTTTGATGGGTTAGCTTTCCTTTCAGGAAGAAAGACATGTAAAACCAAACTACCCCCAAATAAAGGATTCTTTGAACTCCTCTCTTTTCTCTCCTCCTCTGAACGAGATTGCATTTCCTTTCCATAAAGCCCTCTGGCTTTCATAATACTAATGATGATAATGATAATAATAAGCTCTTAGACTTTCAATGTGCTTCATGCTTTTCAGAGCACTCACATATATTATCTTATTTGATTTTTCCAAACAACTCCCTAGGACACATAATGTAAAGATTAGTATCTGGCTAAACAGATAAGGACTCTGCACTACGAAGGGGTTAAATTATTTACCCAGAGTCACGTGGCTAATTAATGACAGAACCCCAGGTCTCTGGACTGAGAGTCCAGTACTAGAGTGCATTCTGTAGCATGATTATTTTTACAGGTGTGCCTGCTTTAGGCCAATTCATTACACATATGAAACAGATAAGTTGAGGAGTGATGATTTACGTTGCCAAAGATTCGTGTGCTCTACCCAAGCATTCACTACAGGGCTCTTTTAATTGTCTCTGCAGGGCAGCAACTCCCACAGTGACAAGGGACATATTTGTTGGCAGACAATTAGAAACACATTAATTGTTTGTTTACAAATCAGTGGAATCGCTGAGAAAACCTGACTCGATTGCTGGTACTTAAAGCTACCGTGCCATTGTAAATTTCTCTTAGCGCAATTTCACAAAGCATTTTGATTCAGCGGTTCATTTCCCCACTCCACGCAGTCACCATTATGGGGTTAGGAAAAAGTCCAGCCCAAATGGAGCTGTCAGAAGACAAAATAGAACAAAATGCCTACATGGAATGAACCAAGGTTTCCCCCAGTTCTCAAGTTTCCTCTTCAGCACAACCTACCTGGCTGTGTGTGCAGACATCATAATCTTCTATTTGTCTTGTAATTGATTTGCAGAAAGTAATTACATTCGCTGCAAATTAATGAACATGTTCGGAAAGAATTAGGTTTAAACTGTGTCTGTCTAATGCTCAAACAAGAGCCCAATTCAGTAAAAGAAAAAAAAATCAGCCCACTTGTTTGGAATCATGTAGACAAAGAAACCAGCGGACTGAATTTTTCCACTTTTCAACCTGTTGCTTTGGCAACGCATAGATTCAACTTTGGAAGACAAGTGGTTTTATGGGCTGAAATCTGGGCCTACAGCCAGAAACCAACGACTCGAGTTCCAGCACTGCCTCGGGCTAAGGGATCTCGCGCAATTGGCTTAATTTTGTCTTGTTTCTTTAATGCACTTGTGTGTGTATGTGTGTGTGTCTATAAAAATGGAGATGAATAATTCTTGGTCTTGATATTGTTAGGATTAGTACAACGGCATACAAGAAAGGCTATTGAGCAATTCAAAAGAATTCAGAGAAGTGATTTTGAATGTGCCCATGATGTGGGATCACCTTTGTATTAGTCTGAGAGATGCTCTCCTGTAGAAAGAACTTTCATCCTTACTGATTAATGCCTCTTCAAGCATATTATTTTCATCTTTTGATCTTTGCAAGGCTGCAAGATGTGGGGGTCGCAGTCGTTGTTTCTGTTTGCTGTGGGTGTTATGGTAAAGATCCATGCATGACTAGCCTCCCCATTCCCCTGGATACTCTAACTTATCTTTTAATGAAAAGCAACTTGAGGTTTGCAAAGTTTGGTTAAGCCTCAACTGCTAACAGAAAGGTGGACAGTTGGAACCCACCAGCCATTCTAAAGAAGGAGGTGGCCATCGGTTTCCTTGCAAAATCACAGACTTGCGAATGCTACAGGGCAGTTCTACTCTGTCCCAATAGGGTTGTTGTGAGTTGAAATTGACATAATGGTGGTAGGTTTGGTTTGGTTCAGGGGAGTGGCAAAACATCTAGTCCTTGCAGCACTATGATAATATGTTTCTTTCAGGCACCGTATAAATAAAATCCAGTTGATAAAAGGACCCAACAGAATTCTGCTGACTCTGGAGGATGTTACGTTTATAAATCCCCATTTGGGCAGTAAGGTAAGTAGCAGCCCTTTCTTTTGTTACACTGTGCATTATGGTATCTATAATCTAAGGATGCCTGTTGAGCACCTGACATGTGGCTAGTCTCAATTGAGATGTACTTTGAGAGCAAAATATGTACTGGGTTTTCAAAGACTTAGTCTAAAATACATAACATATTTTATTGATTTTAAATATTAGTAGCCTGTTGACATTACTCTTCAGATACATTGGGTTAAATGAGATACATCATTAAAACTACTTCCATTTTGAAATTATTTTACTGTGACTACTATTGTTATTATGTGGCATCAAATTGGCTCCTACTCATAGTGACCCGATGTACAGCAGAACAAGACACTGCCTGGTTCTGCACCCCCCGCGCAGTTCTGGCCATGTGTGAGCGCATTTTGTCCATTCATCCCATTCAAAGTCTTCCTCTTTTTGTGGACTCCGCATGATGTGTTGCTCCAGTGACTCGTGCCTGCTGGATCTTTCTCCAAAGCATGTGAGATGAAATCTCACCGCCCTTGCTTCTAAGGAGCATTCTGGTCAAAGTTGGATTTTTCCTTTAATTCTTTCAGCTTGAACTTTGATGATTTCTCTTTCTTTTTGATCTTCTAACTCAGAGTCTTTACATATTTCATTATAATATTTTACTTTGTCTCCTTGAGAAGTCCTTTGAAATGTTCTGTTCAGTTCTTTGACCTCGTCATTTCTTTCATGTGCCTCAGCTACTCTATGATTGAGAGCAAGTTTCAGATTCTCTTTTGATATCCATGCTGATCTTTTCTATCTTTCTTGCCCTTTTAATGACCTTTTGCTTTTTTCATATATGATGTTCTTGAGGTTTTCTCTCATTAATGTTTAATGAATCAAATCTGTTGTAGAAATAGTGGACTCTTGTGGATTTGTTTTAAATTTCTTCTGCTTCACTCTGAACTTCCATGTGAGCAATTGGTGTTCTATTCCACAGTTGGCCCCAGGCCTGGTTTTAGCTGCTGATATTGAGCTTCTCCTTGACCTCTTTCCACAAACATAGTCAATTTGCTTTCTGGAGAAGTCCACGTGTGCAGTTATGTGTTGTGCTGATGAAAAAAGATATTTGCTACGAACAATTCATTGGTCTTGCAAAAATCTGTCATGTGATCTCCAACTTTTTTCTTTCACCAAAACCATATTTTTCCAACTATTGTTCCTTCTTTGTTTCCAGCGTTTGCATTCCAATCACCAAAAATCATCAATGCATCCTGCTTGTATGTTTGATCGATTTTCTTTTCACGAG
Organism: Echinops telfairi; assembly: GCF_000313985.2. Classification (NCBI taxonomy): domain Eukaryota; kingdom Metazoa; phylum Chordata; class Mammalia; order Afrosoricida; family Tenrecidae; genus Echinops; species Echinops telfairi. The sequence goes on along the minus strand of NW_022111327.1, from coordinate 6,212,173 downwards.
TTTTTGTAGTTAGTGCTTAAATTTGAATGATAGTTGTATTGACTGGATTTTCTTGTATGCAGATAGACATTATCCTATTACATCCTTAAGGTGGATCTTGAAATGCCCTCTTTGTTGAAGAATGCAACGTCATTCCTCTTGATTGTGTCATTCCCAGCATAGTAAACCATATGAGTCACTGAGCCAACATACCAGTCCATGTCACCTGACTGATGCCTAGACCCTAGATTATTGATATTCATATGTTCCATTTCATTTTTTGATGACTTCCAATTTCCTAGATTCATACTTGGTATATTCCAAATTCCAATTGTTGATTAATGTTTGCAGCTGTTTCTTCTCATTTTTAGTAGCTCCCTATGAGCAACTGACGCTCTTGAAGGCTTTGCTCCCACAGGTTTTACTATATTGACGTCATAATGACCGATTCTACTTTGAGAAGGCTACTTGTTATTCTACTTCCTCAGTCATAGTTTAAGTGCCTTTTGACCTGAGGCTCATCTCCTGGCACGATCGCTGACAATGCTGTGCTTCTGTTCACTAGGTTTTCAGTAACTGATGGTGTTTCCATTATATCTATAGTTTTTCAGAGGCTAATTCCTCTGAAATGGACAACTTATTCAGTCTTCATAGTCTCTTCTTAGTCTGAAAGCTCTGCTGAAACCTGTTCATTTTGGGTGACCCTGCTGGCATTTGAAATACCAGTGACATCGCTTTCAACATCACAGAAACACACAATCCACTACAATACAACAAATTTACAGACAAGTGGTGGTTTGTGCCATCAAATTGATTCTGACTCATAGTGACCCTATGTACAATGGAATGAAATACTGCCATGATTGTAACTGTTGCTGTCTTTGAGCTCATTGTTTCAACATGATGTCAGTTCATATTGCTGAGAGCCTTTCTCTTTTCCAGTGACTCTCCACTTTAGCCAGCATGATGTGATGTCTTTTTCTAGGGACTGGTCTCTGGTGACAGCATGTAGAAAGTAATGGACATACTGGCTGTATGTCCTCCAAAACAGAATTATCTGTTTTTCTGCTTCTCTCTCATCGCTATCGAGTCAATGTCGGTTCACATGGACCCTATAGGAAAGGGTAGAATTGCCCCTGTGAATTTCCAAGGCCATAACTCTTTACTGGAGTAGAAAGCTCTTTCTTCCATTGACAGGATATTGGTTTTAAACTGCTTACCTTGAGGATCATAGCCCAACTTGTAACCACTACGCCACCCGCCACTGGGGCTCCTGTTCACCTGGCAGTCCATGATAATTTCTATATTCTATATTTATTGCCAAAACCATAATTCAAATGTATCAATTCTTTGGTACTTTTCCTTATTCATTGTCCAGCTTTCACATGCATATGGGGCGATTGAAAATATCGTGACTTTGGTCAGGTATACCTTGGCTGCAAAGTAACATCCTTTCTCTTTAACACTTTAAAGAGACTTATTCAACAGATTTCCCCAATGCATCCATCCATTGATTATTTGACTGCTGCTCCCATGAGTGTTGATTGTGTATTCAAGTAAGATAAAATCCTTTACAACTTCAATATTGTCACATTTATCTGGATGCTCTATATGGGTACAGTTGTGAGGATTTTTGTTTACATGGAGTTGCAATCCATACTGAAGACTGCCATCTTTGATTTTCATCAAAAACTGTGTCACGCTCTCTCTTTCAGCAAGCAAGGTTGTATCATCTGCTTATCACAGTTTGATAATAAGCCATCCTCCAATCCCGATATCAGGTTCTTTTTCATATAGATCAGATTCTTGTGCTCATCATATTGATTGAATCAGTATGGTGAAAGGACACAACCTTGATATACATCTTTCCTGATTTAAACCATGCAGTAGTACTTGTTCTGTTCAAACAACTGCCTCTTGGTCTATGTACAGATTCCACATGAGCCTAATGAAGTGTTATGGAATTCCCATTTTTCTTAAGACTAGCCATAGCTTGTTACTATCCACATAGTTGAATGTCTTTGCAAAGTCCAATATTAAATGAATAAATATCTTTCTGGTATTCTCTGCTGTCAGCCAAGGATAATCAGATATTGGCAATGATATTCCACATTTCACATCTCTTATGAATCGGACTGGTATATTTTCAAATCATTTTATTGGGGGCTCGTACAACTCTTATCACAATCCATACATCCATTGTGCCAAGCACATTGTACATTTGTTGCCATCATCATTCTCAAAACATTTTCTTTCTACTTGAGCCCTTGGTATCAGCTCCTCATTTTTCCCCCACCCTCCCTTCCTCATGAACCCTTGATAATTTATAAATTATTATTATTTGTTCATGTCTTAAACTGTCCAATGTCTTCCTTCACCCACTTTTCTGTTGTCCATCCCCTAGGGAGGGGGTTATATGTAGATCGTTGTGATAGGCTCCCCCTTTCTCCCCTACCTTCCCCTTACCCTCCTGACATCGCTTCTCTCATTATTGGTCCTGAGGGGTTTATCTATCCTGGATTCCCTGTGTTTCCAGCTCTTATCTGTACCAGTGTACATCCTCTGGTCTAGGCTGATTTGTAAGGTAGAATTGGGATAATGATTGTGGGGGGGGGAGGACACATTAAAGAATAGAGGAAAGTTGTATGTTTCATCGGTGCTATACTGTACCCTGACTGACTCATCTCCTCCCCATGACCCTTCTGTAAGGGGATGTCCAGTTGCCTACAGATGGGCTTTGGGTCTCCACTCTGCACTCTCCCTCCTTCACAATGATATGATTATTTGTTCTTTGATGCCTGATACCTGATCCTATCAACACCGCGTGATCGCACAGGCTGGTGTGCTTCTTCCATGTGGGCTTTGTTGCTTCTCAGCTAGACGGCTGCTTGTTTTTTTATCTTCAAGCCTTTAAGACCCCAGACACTATCTTTTTTGATAGCCAGGCACCATCAGCTTTCTTCACCCCATTTGCTTATGCACCCATATTGTCTTCAGCGATTGTGTCGGGAAAGTGAGCATCATGGAATGTCAGTTTAATAGAACAAAGTGTTCTTGCATTGAGGGAATACTTGGGTAGAGTGGGCTGGTATTTCTGACAGTTGCTGTTGATATATTGCTGCAGCCATTTAAAAATTATCTTCAACAAAATTTTACTTGCATGCGATATTAATGATATTATTTGAGAATTTATGCATTCTATTGGGTCATCTTTCTTTGGAATGAGCACAAATATGGAATCTTCTAGTTTTCTTGGTAGGGATATACATTCAACCCTATGTGTTAAGTCTGGGTAGACTAGAGAAACAAATCCATGGAAACTCATGTGTGTATAAGAAAGAGCTTTATATACAAGAACAGTTGAATATTGAGAAAACATCCTAGCCCAGTCGAGATCAAGTCCATAAGTCTAATATTAGCCCATATGTCTGATACCAATATATAAAGTCCTCTTCAGCCTCATGAATCACATGTAATGATGATGAATGCAGGAAGATCACAGGTCAGTGCAGTGGCTCTCAACCTTTCTAATGCCGCAACCCTTTAATACAGTTCCTCATGTTGTGGTGGCCTTCAACCATAAAATTATTTTTGTTGCTACTTCATAACTGTAATTTTGCTACTGTTATGAATCAGGCGACCCCTGTGAAAGGGTTGTTCGACCCCAAAGGGCCAGTGGGTGGGAAGTCTTGTGTATTCAGTGGCATTGTAAGCATCTCAGTACTGACAGGGGTCTCCATGTGGCTTCTCTGGCTCCAGAGGTCTGGCTCCATCAATCTCTCTCCATGTCTTCCCCACAGGGATCTCTCACAGGGAGTGAACCCAGAGAGAGTTTCCTGCCTCCAAGGAAGAAATATAGGAGTTCCCAGAATCCTCAGGAGAAAGCATGTCCACACAGAGATCTCATTGACTATATCCTGAATGGCAGGATAGAATCCACTGCAAATTGACACCAGATTATGTAACGACCACACCGGACCACAGACAGCATTGTGCTTCACGGAAGAGCTTGATCTTCTCTTTTTGATGGTGAATGCAACACCATTTCTATTTGTTATTCTCAGTTTTTAAAATTATCTTATGATGCTTTAATAGAAATTGCACAAATGGAAGGCTGTAACAAACAGAAAGCTATTCTCTTATAATCTAGGAGGCCAGAAGTACACATTCAGAGTGGTGGCTCTTTTTTCTCTGACATTTCTAGAGAAAGATCCTTGTCTCCTTTCAGCATTTAAAAGCCCAGTGTTTCTTGCACATCTCCATGTGTCTTGGCATGAATCTTCCCCTAGATCTCGGAGCTTTTCAGTGCAGGAGGCCTAGGTTATTCTTTCTTGAGAGTAGTAAGGTCCCACCAATCTCTGCTCACTTTTTTGTCCTTTCAGCTCTGGTGAGACCAAAGATTTTGAAGGCCACATTCTAGGAAACTCTCTTTACATTATATCAGGGACATGACAGGATTAAGGGTGCTGTATTTCTCTCTTAATCCCTTTATTGGTTTATCACATCAGATCACATCATGTGGGAGCATTATGTAAGTGCCACATCACATCACTGCATAAGTACCAAAACTCTAAGTGTTATGGTCATGCTAATTGACACATACTTTGGGGTGGGTACAACTCAATTCATGATCACATGGGTAGTAGACCACATGGTTGCCCAATTCACAGTGGCCCAAATCAGTCTATTTTAGCCACCAGAGTCTAGGACAGCGGTTCTCAACCTGTGAGTTGCGACCCCTTTGGGGGTCAAATGACCCTTTCACAGGGGTTGCCCGATTCATAACAGTAGCAAAATTACAGTTATGAAGTATCAATGAAAACAATTTTTATGGTTGTGGGTCACCACAACACGAGGAACTGTATTAAAGGGTCACAGCACTAGGAAGGTTGAGAACCACTGGTCTAGGATATCTATGTTTATGTGTTCCATTTCATTTTATGATTTCCATTTTTTTAGATTCATACTTTGCACATTCTACCTTCTGATTATGAATTAATATTTGTAGCTATGTCTTCTTATTTTGATTCACACTAGGTCAAAATATGAAGGTCCTGAGAGCTTTACTCCATCCACATTATTAAGATGACCTCTACTCTTAGGAGATAACTCTTCTCCAGTTGTATTTTGCACACTTTCCAGCCTGCGAGGCTCATCTTCTGGCACTATAACAGAAAATGTCCTACTATTCATAATAGTTTCATGTGCCAGTTTTTTTTTCCAGAATTAGACTTTCATGTCCTTCTTACTAATCCGTCTTAGTCTGGAAACTCTGCTGAAAACTGCCCATCCTGGACAACCCTGCTGGTATTCAGTATACCAGTGGTACAGCTTCCAGCATCACAGCAATGGGCAAGCAAGGCACCACAAGACCAACTGACAGATGAGTGGTAGATGTGAAGATTAGAACCTTAAAATTATACATGGGTCTTGCATTACATTTCTATTGGATAATGCTGTCTTAGATCAGCTTGTGGGAGCTGATGCAGTTCATTTTGTGCAATAGTTTAGATTTGACTTCTGTATGTTTGTACTTTCAACATGTGATAGTTCCTCAAGGGCAGAAGTACAACTTGGAATAATGCATATAGTATAGTAAGAGCAAACACAACAACCAGCTGCTTTTGAGTGGATTCCAACTCATGGTGAGTCCATGTGGGTGAGTGGTACTATTAAGTCCTTGGGTGGGCAAATAGTTAACACACAAGGCTACTAATCAAAAGGTTGCTTGTTCACCTCTACCCAGAGGTACTTTTGGAGAAAGGTTTAGTGATTTACATTTGAAAAATCAGATGTCAAAATCCCTATGGTGTACAATTTTAAAGTATAGTGCCATTAGGTGCTATTAAGTCCATTTCAATCCGGTGAGCCCCATATTGACCGAGTAGGATTACTCCATAGGGTTTCCCAGGCTGTAATCTTTATAGAAGCAGATTGCCAGGTCTTTCTCTCATGGAGCCGCTTGGTGGGTTCTACCAGTAGTTGAGTGCTAACTATTTGCACCACCATGGCTCCATATAGTGTAGTTGCTGTTTGTTGTTAGATAAAATTGAGGCAGTTCTGACTCAGAGACTGTATGTACAACAGGGGAAAAAAACCCTGCCCAGTCCTGCACCATCCTCACAATTATTGAAGTGTTTGAGCCCATTGTTTCAGCCTCAGTGTCAATCCATCTGTATTAGTCTGGGTATTTTAGAGAAACAAATCCACAGCAACTCATGGATAAGAGAGAGTTTTATGTAAAGAAAATGTGCATCACAAAAACATCCCAACCCAATGCTGCCCAAGCCCACAAGTCCAACATTAACCCATTAACCCAACACCAGTCCACAAA
>NW_022111327.1:6188459-6204128 GCF_000313985.2 Echinops telfairi | reverse complement strand
AGGAAGTCAATCTTGCAAGCTGAAGCAGGGAACTGCTAAGGCAGCTGCACCCGATACAACCATCACAAAACGAGACCCGAGAACTAGAAAGGCGAGGCTTCCACCCATTTATCCCGCCACCTTTCAATTAGCCCCACATGTGATTATCGGCCAGGTTGGCACAATTAACTAACTCACCATCTTATTGAAGGTCTCCCGATTTTTCAGTCACTCCCTACTTTACCAAGTATGATGTACCCACTGCCACAGAGTCAAGTCCAACTAATCATGACCCTGTAGGACAGAGTAGAACTGCACTTTGGTTTTCCAAGGTTGCAAATTTTTGTGGAAGCAGAAAGTCTCATTTTTTCTCTCTTGCAGTGGCTGGTGGGGTTGAACTGTCGGCTTTGAGGTTAGCAGTCCAACTCATAACCCACTACAGCACCGGGGCTCCTTGTATTAGATAAATGTTAATTTTTAAAACGATGAATGAATCAACAAGTAAAACGATTGAATTTCGGCAGGAGTTCAATTCTGGTTGCAATTATACTGTAGTAGGTGACCTTCGCTGAGTACAAATGAATAGGCACTATATTGCACGATAGAAACTTGAAATAGTGTAGGACTTCAGAAGAGTCAGATCAGTGGAGGAAGGGTCTTCATAGATTGTGGCATTGACCAACTGGCTGGTCTTAAAGAAGGAAGAACAAGATTTGTTTAAGTCATTGGTCACAAACTGGTCACCATTTTTGTTTGACCCTCACAGTATAAAACATAGAAGGATTTGAAGATTGAGATATTTTACATAAAAATTGGAGGTTCTGGTTTTCCTATAAAAAACTTGAAAAATCTGTCAGCCTAGGGTTCCATTGAGGCAACTGGCTAGAATTCAATAATAGTTGTTCTTTCAAAAGAGGCATGCTCTCCCTCTGTAGTTAGTCACAATTTCCAGCATTCCCTATTATTAGTATACTCAGCCTATTTTATCTACTTAATGATACCTGGATGATCCCCTAGGAATTTTAGGCAGAGAAAACATAACAGAAACTTGGAGAAGACGAAGAAGTCCATGTGATGGGAAGAATTTTGCTAAAGACAGCTGTGAATAAGGGAGTGTGTCTCCTTATATGTGGCCAGGATAGAGTCTTTGCAGATACCAGTGTGGTAATGTAGGGAGAGGTTTCAAACTCATCGTTTTGCCCACCCTGTCTCATGTGCCATTTAGACTTGCTACATCATAGCATCAGATTTTTTCCTGTGGTACCAACTTGATGAAAGACCTAAATATATCAAAAAGTATTTTTAACTGACTGGGTGAAGAATGGGTTTACTGTATTCCTACTTTAACATACAGATTACATATGTGTTTGCCAACCATATCATCCTCTGCCCTCCATCCATGAGGTATTTTAGTGATATCACTATACTAATTATTTAACAGTGATATGTTTTAAAAATTGGAATAGCGTGCGTACAAGATTACATGTCTATGTGTGGAAGGAGGGCGCAGCTGACAAACAAACAGACTGTGTATGTTATTTGTATAAAAATACATTACATGGCAATACTTCTACACAATGGAAACCAAACAAAATGTCCATCTATTTGGTTTAACTCTCAGTTATAACCCTGTTTCTTACTTGATGAAATACCAGACCCCTTAAGAAGGCTGACATGTCCTCGGAAATGCGTTGCTGAAAGCTACATTCTGCCCTCATGGCATGGACGCTATTGATATTAGTCTCCATTTTTTGAAGTCATCAAAAACGAGTCTTTATGCTAGGAATCATGATGGTATAAGTTTTCTGGATGTGATATAATCAATATAAAAAAGAATAGACACACATTAAGGTAATCCCAAATACATTATCCAGTAAAAATGAAAAAAAATCAATTCTATGAAAAGTCATTTTATTAAGAAACAGATGGCCAGTAGTAAGAGCGGATGACTAGAAGTAAATGGCAAAATAGAGTAGTTTTTGATCAAAAACAATGAACTAATTTTTAACCCCCTCCTCTTTTGTTTTTGGTCAAAACGATGTTAAAATGATAGTTCATGTCAACTTCTTAAATTTTTTGGATCTAAAGTATCAAAGAAATAAATATAACTAGATGTTGTACTCTCTAGTAAAGGCCATGCTGCTGTAGTATAGCAAAGTATTTTTGTACTGAGACGTAAACCCCATTTGGGCGACTAAAGCACACCAGTTTTCACAAAATCACCATAAATAGTAGAGTAGTACTACATTCAAATGAAGAAAGTGTCTGGCTTTTTAGAATCTTGATCCTGATGAGAGATCTTTTCATTGACTTGTGTATATTTTGACATAATGGGAGTAAAGAATATCATAATCACTTTTCACCATATGAATGAGGAAAAATGAGTAGCAAAAGGAATTTATAGCCTGATAGGGAATGTTCATTTCATTTTTTTTTCTATTTTGACCCAGGTGGATAAAGGATGGTGTTACCTATCCTAGAAGAACCTAGCTTTGGGCCTCCAGATAGATTCCTTTTGGCATTTGGCTTGTATCAGGGCTTCTAATGGGAAAAGATAGGGGAAGCATACATTCTCCTTAATTGCTGTGTAGTCACAAACTTGCAGCTGGCTATGTCTAATCAGTCAAAAAGCCAAGCCAAGAATTCCATCCAAATGGAATGTCTGAAAGTGTAAACTCTTGGTGAATATAAAATGAATTCAGTCTAGGAAAATTGGCAGGTCAGGAAAAGTCGGGATAGGAAAGGAAGTTTTTAGAGGAAAGTGAAGCTAAACCAAAATGCAGGTGGATTTTGGTGGATACTCCAGTTTTCTCCTTTGCCCTGCAAGCAGAGGTCTATATCTCAACATACAGATCTAGGTGCTCCTGCTGAGATTTGAAAATAAAGAATGAAAGAGAAGTTGATTCTTCCCTGGCCTTGCTCTGTTGGGGATAGTTCAGGTGGAAGCAAGGGTTATGTGAAAAGTCAAGTTTGACATCTTGTCTGAACCGTGAGCTGTTACAATTTCAGCATACTCGGGGCTGGATCCAGTTTATCATTGTCCTCAAAATTTGACTGTGATCGTCTTGGTACATTGTGTTTAACTCGGGGATAAGTCAGTTACTGATGTTCATTTCATCGAAGACCATTATGGACAGAGTGTTGTAAAATACTTCAGATTATTATTTTTATTATTATTATTTCTTTTTGGTAATCAAGAATGAAATAAAAGATGATGTGATAGAAAGAGCACAGGGTCTGGAAATATAGCACCTAGATTCTTGTTCCAGCCACTTTAGGTTTCCTCATTGTGAAATGAGTGTTGGAGACAAGGGCTGTGGTTGTTAGGTGCCCATGAGCTGATTTTGACTCAAAGTGACCCCATGTGATAGGGTCGAACTGCTCCATAGGGTTTTCTAGGCTGTAATCTCTACAGAGGAGATCCCTGTAAAGATATCTTTACAGATGTGTTTCAGTGCTTAAAGAATTCAGCTGCTAAACTATCAGTGGTTTGAACTTATCAGCTGCTCTTTGGGAGAAAATTGGGACAGTTTTCTTCCATAAAGATTTCAGTCTTGTAAACCCCATGGGGCAGTTCTAATCTGTCCTGGAGGGTGGATCTGAGTTGGAATTGCCCCTACAGCAACAGGTGAATGTACATGGAGTAAATCACAGGTCGTTCTCCAGCAGAGGCTGATGGGTTCAAACATTTTGGTTAGAAACTGAACTCATATATCCTGTTACCAAAGGTTTTCCGGGGCTGTCCTTGTAGCTTTGAATTGCTATATTTCTAAGAAAGATATGGAAAAGACTATGAGGGACCTGTGAGCTACTTGTTTGGCTGCTAGCTGCTAGCCTCAAGATCAGCTTTTCTAAATCACCAGCCACTTCTAGGGGAGAAAGATGAGGTTTTCTACTCCCATAAAGAATTACAGTATTGAAAACCACAGAAGGCTTTATATTTATATGTTTAATTTATGTTTTATATTTATATTTTTAACACAAGGAATTACACTCTGTACTATAGGGTTGCTATGAGTTGGAATGTACACAATGGAATTGAATGAGTGTTGATTTATTCTGTTTTGTCTATGAAATAAGTCTGTTGGCTCAGTTGAGGATAAAAAGTTCTAATTTTAAAAGTTAACACAGATTACAGGTAATGCTTCCCCTTGTCATTCAACTGTGTACTTCCAAGACTTCTCTTACCAGACTATGTGTACAAGTTAACAAATGAGAGGAGAGAACATTTGGCCTACTTAAGCATCAGACTCATAGATCATGGGCAGGTGTTCCACTCACTGTCTACCATGCTTTTGGGGACACCTTCTGCTATTAATCTTAGAAGCATCTTCAGAAAGGTCAAAACGAAAAGAGATAGAACTAAGAGTTAGGATGTTAGGACTTGGTGCAGTTCTGCTATACATTTTTAAAAAACAGTAGGTGTTTATGAACACATCTTGTAACAGAAGAATTGACTAGGCACATGGCATTGGGAACTCATTTCACGCTTTGGGTCTTAGTTTCTTGTCTCTAAAATGAGGATTTCCGACTAAATTTTGACGGATAATCTTTATTACTACCCAAAGCTATAATTCTAAACTTCTCTAGCAAATAGAAAAACCAACAAACCTTAATGGTGTGTGTGTGTGTGTGTGTGTGTGTGTGTGTGTGATATATGGAGGCAAAATAAGGTATCAACTTTGACCCCCCTCCAAAAAAAAAGAGGACTACAAAGCAGTAGGAAAAACCTCCATATCATCTTTTTAAGGTTTCAACTCTTACTGCTATTTTCTTAGGCATAAAACAATAGTAAAAGTATTTATACCTTCAGCCAATGCTCTATTATTCTAAAACAAGAGACATTTCTTCATAACCATTGCTTCGTCATCCTTTCACAGAGAGGAAGTCGTGCCAGTGTAAGCTTCCAGATCACCTCAGAGGTCCAAAGTGGGCGGTGTCCCAGGATATCTTTTTCTTCAGGGAGTCTCACTCCAGCTACATATGAAAACTCCAACATAGCAATGTATGAGGTAGGGTGCCTATAGACTTCTTGTTCTTTTACAACAAGGCTGCGACTTTGGAATTAGTTTTGGAGAGGAAATATTGAGGTTTTTCCAATATTGAGTCTTTCCAATATTTCTTGTATATCTACTTAAGGATTCATTTGTTTGACATTTTTAAAACTCATTTTATTGGGGGCTCATACAGCTCTTATCACATCCATTGTGTGTTTGACACTTCTCACAATGATTTTCCTCAGCAAGTGTTAGGCTGGGTTTATTAGAGAAACAAATGCAATGACACTTGCGTATGTACAAGAGAGAATTTTATATAAAGAAGTAATTATACAGAGAGAAAGTATTGCAGCCCAATCCAACTGAAGTCCATAAGTCCTATCCTAGTCCATAAATCCCTCTTTAGACTCATGCTACGACATGCATTGATGCAGAATGCAGGAGGTTCATCAGCCAGTACATGTAATATCTCATGGGTCCTCGGTGGGTGGAAACGTGGCAGGGTGCTGGCAGCTCTCAGAGTCAGCAAGCAGGAAGGCGAAGGCAGAGAGAGGTGGGGAAATTCCCTGGTCCCTCCCTCTGAGAAGGCCACATCCATAAGGAGGCACCCTGAGGCTGTGACCAAGAGCAGCAAACACTCTCAACTCCAATAGCACCTACAAAGAAAGTAAAAAACAGAGCAGGAATGGCCTTTTGGTTAATACAATGCTGTCCTCCATTGTATAAAGAACTGGCAGGGGATTGTAACACCAAGATTGACATATCTCATATTTGCTCTGTGTACCTGTGCGCTTTGACTTAAATTAGTAACAGGACTTAATTTAATCAGGGAGAAGATTTGCTTTAAATGTAAACTTAAAGTATTGGGGAACTAGCCACTTTATTTTTTGAAAGACCCCAGACAAGGCAATCAGATCGCTTTCGAATGTCAAATGGACTGAGAGGACAGATTTACAGATGTACAGACACCTCTAAGCTTCTGATGGAAATCTCAGAAACCTAGGCATCTCCTATGTAAAATCTTTAAATCCAGAAAATGAGATGTTGAACTACATAGCAGTTCTCAGTTCGGTTTGTGCATTAGAATATCCCAGGAAAACTTAAAACAAAGAAACAATAAAATACCCTCCCTCAAACCAAAGAGCCTTTGGAACTCTGATTCAGTTGGTGTAAGGTAGAGTCCACAGATTGTGGTATCTTTTCCCCCAAGTTTCCCTGTAAGCACAGCCAGAGTTGAGAAGTGCTAGCCTACGAGATCTCTAAAATCTCTTTTGGCCTGGATAAACTACGGTTGTCTGATTCTGTGGATGGATTTTTGTATTGAATTATGGTTTGTTTTTATGGTGGGGCTGGTCAGATAATTTCTAATTTTAAAAGGAGGCAGAGAGTTGAATTAGTGCCCAGAGTGACTAGTGATGAGCGATGGCACTTCTACAAGGTGTAGGCCAAAGGGAGCCTTCATTTGCACAAAAGGAAGGTGCTAATAAGAACAATACAGTCAAGATAAGGTTGATGGTAGGGTAGAAGGAAGACCACTGAGGCTAGAAACCTTTGGCTAGAGCTGAAGCAGATCCTAGGAGGGAGCTGAAGTCAACAGGTCAAACGGAGAGGTCCTCCTTTATTCACCATCTGGCTTCTGTTGTGAACAGATCAAATTTTCATCATAATTGATATTGGGAGCTGTGTAAGTTTCAAATAATGCGCTTGGAGTAGCAAGCCCCTAACGACCAAGGGCAGGCTTTCTCCTAGGATGTGGCAGAACATGGCTCCACACTGACATAAATTTGTGTGACACTTCGTACACACACATGTATAACTTTTGGAATTGTACAGACAACTCATCTCTTCTTTCATAGTCAGCCTTTGAAATGTGAAAGGAAAGCCAGGTGAACTGAGTCTGAGGCGGAAAGAACGAGGAATGGCAGATGCAGTGCGGGCACACCACGATCTGTTCTGATCACCACCATCCAGCGGGACAGGGATGAAGTGAGGAGCAGTAGGAATCTGGCCCACTCGGGGAAAACCCGCTGACCTCATGGATCTTCTTCACTTTCTTACTCCTGCTTCTCGGCCCCTCCCTACTTTTCTCTGTGCCTCATCTTTCTCTCTTTCTCCTAGCATGCTACCCCCTATTTCTCTCCCTTTCCCGGAACACTTTGTCTATTCGCCCACCTGTTTCTATATCCTTCATAGCTCTCTCTCCCCACTTCTATCTTTCACAACCCATCTGCTCTTCTCCTTACAGAAGCTAGATGGTCAGAACTCAAAAGGCCTAAGACATCACCTAGTGAGGCAAATGCTAGCAGTGAGGAAATGCAAGTTCAGGCTGATTAACTACCTTAAGACCAACCCAGAATTTGAGACAGAGCCTGTTCTCAGACCTTGTTTTCTTGACTCTTAGTCAATACACCATGGCCTTAATGCAAAACCGATGGACTTTAAATTACTTTAAAAAACTTTAGTGAATAGGCTTTGATATTTCTTCTTCTTAATTAAAAAGTGAGTGATGAGTGAAGTATTTTATCATTCCCTCTCTTAGAAGTCAAACAAAACAAATAGCGCGTGTGTAGTGAAGATAAAACCTGCCTGTTTCCTCCCTGTTCCTTATTATTCACAAAGTAGGAGGCATACAGACCACGTAAAAAATGTTTATAAAGTTTGTGAGGATTAATCAAAAATTGAAACAAATAACACACATTCCCCACACAGTAAGAGAAAAGAAACAAAGTCGGGGCTGGAGGACCTTAGTTACAGTCCTGAGTTTGTTACTACCTAGCCCTGGTGACATGGTGGTTTAGCATTGGGCTGCTAACTACAAAGCTAACAGTTCAAAACCACCAGCCACGCTATGGGAGAAAAATGGGGCTTTCTACTCCCACAGAGTTACAGTCTTCGAAACTCATAGGGGCAGTTCTACTCTATCCTATAGGGTCTCTATGAGTTGACATTGACTCCGTGGCAGTGCGTTTGGTTTTGGTTTTGAGCTTTGGAACTTTGGGCAAGTCACTGAAGCTCTTCGGCCTTCAGCTTCATATCAAAATGTGAATGGATTGGATGCAGGATGCCTATTTTCCTTTCTAGTGCTTGAATTTGGTCGTTTGCCATGGGAAAGTGCTGTTTAGCTATCAGTGGAAGCTAATAGGCAGGCAGAAGGTTAATTCATGTTTGAAATAGAACTGGAAGAAGATACCAGTCAGGACTGCCAGTGCTGATGTTCCAGTTGGGCACTGTACAAGAGGAGGAGTCATACTACGTTATATGAGAGCGGTGCATAAGCTGGCAGAGACACCCATCCTAGTCCTGGATCATGGGGCATGGAGCCTTCTCATCTGTACATTAATACCTGCACAACTCACCGTGCAGATGCACAGTTGCTGGGAAAGACAGATGCACCTGGCTCTATGCTATGTAGACCACACCCCAGGAGTCCCTGAGGTGGCTTCTCTCTATTGCCTATTATTCTTATAAGCCCAAATCCAACCTCCCACTCCTACCCCACAGCTTGCCTCCAAACCTGACCAAGAGGCCTTACCTGTTAGGGTTTGTTAGAATTCAGAATCTGTGCTGCTAGTGAAACGTGTTCCCTCATAGGTGGGTACCTGAATGAACTTTGCAGGGTTGAAGTTTGCCATCATAGAGACACCACCATTTGTGTAATAACATACTCACACCATTATTTTTAATTTTAATCGTTGGGATGGTACCCTTTTCTAATTAGCACAAAGGGGCCATAGCGGCTAGTAGCGACCATTAGGTTGAGGTAATAAAATTTCAGCAGTGTTGAGAAGGCTTTGTTGTTCTACCAGTATAGCACACATGGACTGATTTTGAAACTTTCCAGTTAGAATTTTATTCTTTCCAGTTAGGTCTTAGTCTTTAATTCCTATAAATGGTAAAGTCCTCTGAAAGCTAAAGGTTCAAGCTGGGGTTGGGTCATTCACTGTACACTTTATGAATAATTTTTCAATTCTTAGCTGAGAGCAGATTTTGGTGAGAAGAATTTGATGAAGGATTGATGGAAAAGGGAGTAACACAGAAACGAGGAAAGGGAAGAGCATGCATCCAAATTATATGGGAGGCTTGTTCAAAGGTAGATTGCACATCGTCCCCCAAATTTCTGAGTCAAGTGGTCTGGGATAGGGTTTAAGGGTCTGCATCTCTAACCAGTTCCTGGGTTAAGCCAAATCAGCTGGCCCTGGGCTATGCTTGGAGATTTGTTAGATAAGACACTGGGAAGTTGGACTTTCTTGCTTTGGCTATTTTACTCCAGGCTGGTGCTGACCCTGGACTTCCATGCTGAACTCTGTGGGCATTGAATCTTGCTGGTCCAGTTTTGTTCATTCAGCAGCTGAAGGTCTCTGTGAACATTTCTGGTTAAAAGGCCTTGAGCTCCTTGGCTAGAAGATGCCCCCGAAATACAAAGTGCAGGAGAGTAACTCAGAGACCTGCAGCTCCCATTAGTCTTTGCCTCTGGCAGATTTCCAGATGCAACCACACAACTGGATATATTCCTTCACAAAAGAGTGGCTATACTCTCTTATTCTCTGAATTTGACTGCATAGAACTCTCCGCTTTATTATCTCTACTTGACGACAAATTGGTGCCGTCTGAAATGGAATCTCTAGGCTATAGATAATAGATGTGAAAGTACTTTGAAGAGTAGAGAGCTCCGTGCAATTGTAAGGCATTATTATTATTACAGAGGAAAAGGAATCTATATTTGTATTGCTTTTAAATTTGGGGGGATTGGATGGAAATTAAATAGGGCTTGATGAGTGATGAGTCCTTGAGGCTATCTACGCACATTAAAGAAAATTATCTGTCAGGTATTGGTGGTAAAATGAAGAAAATTAAAATAATTGTTGTTTTTTACTTGATAGGAGCCTTAGAAATATCTGCTTGGTACTTAAACCGTCTGAAAGAGACTTTGGTAAGAATGTAGATAATTCATATTACTATGTTAGTATGTTTGGGCATCAAAATAAAACAAAAACAATTGTGCTTAATGTACATCTAAGCCAATCAGTTTGTGAAGAAAGCACTGTAGTTCCTCCTCCACAAGAAACAAGTTAGATCAAGGTAAATGCAGGAAACATTTGCTTCGCTACGTTTCCCATCTTACATCTCCAGCCAAAGGTGCCTCAAGGCAGTGGAAATTGCAACCACCAACCATCACCATTAATCGAAGGGAACCTGGTGCTACATCACTCAGCAGCGACTAAGTGAGGTGACCTAGCAGTTTCTGAAGTTCGCTAAGGGAAGCGTTGCAAAGCGTGCTATCATTGCTTTTCTGGGGTCTGCATACCTGCAATTTTTCCCTACCCTGAGTCAATCCGAAATTTTAAACTTCACTTCTCTGAATGTGAGCTCAGAATCCAGACTGTCCCTGGGGTGGAGGGGGCGAAAAGAGGAAAGAAAACTGTTTGGGTTGATGGTATAACTCTAAACCCTTCATGTGGAAAAGGCATTGCTGTAAAGCTGCTGACAACTAACTCTCTTCACTGGTCTCCACTTTGACTTTGCAGGTGACTGGGTACGGCTGAAAAAGATCCCTTCTGGAGATTTTGGAGATGTCAAGTCCATAAAATCAAGTGCAAGCGATGTGTTTGAACTGGTATGAGAAATATTCATATATAAAATTCCCCCTAAAATAAACATTTGCCTCAAAACCACTAAACACCAGTTGTTTAGGAGGACTCCTGAACAAGTTGGTGGATGGGATGGCCAGGTTGGAACTGGTGCGATATAGGGATGTTATGTAAAGGTGAAAATAAAGGCTTTCGAGTCGAAGAGATGTGGTGCTCAAATCTGAGCTCTATTACTTAAGCTGGATGCCTTCGAGCAAGCCACCTACACTCTGAGAGCCTAGTTTTCTCCTTTGTAAAAAGGGGTCTATTAATGTCTACTTCCTGGAGTTAGGGTGAGGATTGAAAGAGAAACTACATGTAAAGTAGCGCACACATTTCTTGGCATATAACTTCTTGGTAAAATGGTAGCTGTTTTTATTATTACAAAGAAAATATCCCATAATCATTCAAAATCCCAGTTGTCAGATCCAGAGAAAAGTAATCTGGTAATGCCTATTTCCCTAAGAAAAATCTAACGAATTATGCTCAAAATCCCTTTGTAAAAATTATTTAAGGAAGCAGCCTGCAGATAAATCTGGGGTAAGAACCCCTCTTGAGTTATTTCATATCTTGGCTCTTCTTTGAGATTTGACCCTGGAAGAGATCTATGGAGGCTGTCCCTGGTTCATTTTAATTCTTGAGACCTGAATTGAAAGAAGATAACCAAAGCTCTCTTCACATTTATGAAGCAGGCAAATTCAAACCAAGCTGAAGACACCTGATTTGTCTAGAGCACTAAACAAATTAGTGGTGTCCCTCGGTGGTGCCAAAAGTTAAGCACTTGTCTACTAAACTCATACAGAAAACCAATAAATACTGAAACTCACTGCCATTGAGTCCATGGCAACTCATAGTGCCCCTATAGCACAGGGTAGAACTGCCCCCGTGAATTTCTCAGACTGTGATTCTTTGTAAGACTAGAAAGCCTGGTCTTCTACAGAGCAGCTGGTGGTTTCAAAATACTTATCTTGAAGATATTAGCCCAACTGGTAACTACTATGCCACACCTCAAAAGTATGGTCTGGCAATCTCCTTTGGAAAGATTAAAAACCTATGAAATGCAGTTTTACTCTGCAACTCATGAGGTCAGATTTACTGAATGGTAACTGGTGCTACATGTGAGAAAACAAAGAAAATGGAAGAGAAGAGGTTCCTGGGAGATAGGATATGCCAATTGGTGATATTAGGATATAATGATTTTGGATTTTCCTTACATGTTGTTTTGGTGCCTGAAGCTAAGCAGAAATAATGGTACCCCTAAGGGGTACCAAGATAAGAGTCAAAGTAGATAATTCTACATGGGGTTGATGAAGAAGGAGGCTAAACAGGACACAGGATCCAAAGTATGGAGCCCAAACAGGGCCAAACCCGGAGGAAGCTAATAAACTAGAAGTATAGAAATAAGCAGAGGGGTAGAGTGTGACCCAAGGGGAAATGTATTCATGAAATGATTTTGGGGGGGATGGGAGATTAATTTTTAATTCCAAACTTATAGGAAAACTACAAAAACAATTCAAGGAAGTTCTATCTACTCTGCTCAGATTTAGAAATTATTTACAATTTTCTCACTTGCTTTTCATCTCTACTTATATGTTCATGTCTATTATTTTTTACTGAACTAAATGTTGGGATGTGAAATTGTCTACATATGAGCTTTGGGTTTCCACTCCAACCTCCTTCATTTGCATTGATATGATTATTTGTTTTGGGTCTTCTGATGTCTGATACCTTATCCTGACCACAACTTTTGATCACACAGGCTGGTATGCTTCTTCCATGGACTTAGTTGCTCCCCAGCTAGATGGGCGCTTGTTTATCTTTAAGCCTTTACGACCCCAGACACAATCTTATAATAGCTGGGCACTATTAGCTGTCTTCAACACATTTGCTTATGTACCCATTTTGACTTCAGCAATCGTGTCAGAAAGGTGAGCATCACAGAATGCCAGGTTATTACAACAAAGTGTTCTTGTATTGAGGGAGTACTTGAGTAGAGACCCGATGTCCATCTGCTTTCTTATTACTTAACATATAAATATATTTACATAGACCTATATCCCTATCATTATATAGAAATATATTTACATATTATGTGCCTGTATTTATACCTCTATAAATGTGTTTTGCCTCCTAGTTCTCTCCTCTGTTCCACTATCATGTTCGACCTTCATTCAGCTCTCAGAAATTCCTCTCAGCTACATTGCACTTAATCAAGCTCCACTGGGCATTCTACACCCTCCTTGCCATTGATTTTAGATCACTTGTTGTTCCCTTGTTCCTGGGGTTTGTTAGCCCTGCCCCCCATCATTTTCCTCACACATGCACCCTTTCTCATGTCCCCCTGGACCCATCAGTCCCGCTGTTTTCTCCTCAGGATTATTTATCCTGCCTATCTTATACACATGAAAAACAACAACAAAAGAAAAAGCCTTTAAATAGTTCCAGGTCTGTCTGTTGACCTTTATGACTGTTTTCCGATGGAGTCTGATGAGGTGCCAAGCCCTGTCCCCGAAGTCTATTTTGGGGATTTTTGGGGGACTTCATTTCTTTGCTCCCCTTGCTTTGCCCTGCTCTACTGTGCTCCCTTTGTGTTTTGCCCTGGTGTGGGGTGGGGGTCAGACTGGGCACAATTCCTGTTATTATTTTTTTCCCTATTGAAGTTTTTCTGTTTTCTTTTGTCATTGTTGTTGGGGTTTGGGGGTGGTGGTGTTGTTTGATTCCTGTTTGTGCTTTGTATAATTTTTGTGTAGGAAATCCAGGATAGGTACATCTATAGACAGTGACTGGATTAATAATTACCTATTGACTTGCTGGCACTCAGTTTGGGGAGTTTTAAGGGCATGTCAGGGGAGGTTGGGGGAAAATGAGAAGCTAACAACAATGAGTCCAAAGAGAAAATTGCACTAAAATTGACTGTGATGGTGATTGCATAACTCTTCTTAATATGCTTGAATGATTTAAGTGAAGTATATGCCAATACTATTTTTTAAAAACAGAAAATTTAACTAGTCAACCAACAAAACAGCAGAAAAAATACATACAAAGAACAGCAAAAAGAAGGAGGAAAAGAAGAGGACGAAAAACCAAGCAGAGGAAAGAAGGTGAACAACAGTAAGAAAAAAGGAAAGTAAAAACAAGGGTAGAGAAATTTAAAGAGGAAAAAAGAAAAACGTATACTTCGCAAAACTAGGGAGTATGACGGAAAAATTATAAAAGAAAAAGGGAACAGTAAAGAAAAAGATAAAAGAATGGAGAAATAGCAAAAATCAGCAAAACAGAAAGTAGACGAAGGGTAATAATCAAAGTTGGGAAAGGGAAGGGGGAAAAAAGGAAAAAAAAACTGTAGGGGAAAGGACATGTAGTATAGGTTGGCACCTTCTGCCAGACAAGGATTTCAAATGGTAAGTTTAAGGGCATGGGGCACGGATCCTGGTGATCCTAGATGGAATTCCTGCTGGCCTGCATGTTATGTGAAGTCAGTGCACCTGATCCGGAATTACTTTTTGCTAGCTCATATGGTGGCTGAACTTAGAGTACTTGTTCCCAAAAAGAATTGTTGGCAGTTGGGGCTGAATGGCTGGTTATAGAAGGAGAACTTTCCCATCCAGGGGTTGTCAGGAACCAGAACTTCATACTATGTTGGTCTCATGAGGGTGCATTCAAGCTCTTCCAGATGCAAGTGTGGTGCACCTGCACCTAATTGATGGTGCAGCCCAGACCCTAGGCGGAGCAGGAGCTGCATGAGTGGGGAAGGGCATCAGCCATTAGATGGGTAAGGATAGGGGTTGGCCATGCTTCTGGTTACCAGGAGGATTTGGAGAGCAAGGAGGGTCCCTCCCATCTTTCTGGTTAACCATTAGTGTATCCGGAATGCTGCTTGCAGAAATTCAAGATGGCTCTGCCAGGTCAGGCTAGCTGACAACTCACCTTTTATCTCTTCTATCAATATGTTTGCTCAACTTCTTCTCCTAGTCAGTATTCATTCCACTTCTCTATCTTTTATGCTGAAGCTCAGGGTTCTAGGATTATCCTATCTGCATCATTAAATCTCTCATTCATTTCCTGGAGAGAGTCTGTGTAGCATGTCTGCCTAGTTTGCCACCTTGCCGGCAGTCTCCTCTAACTGCTTTTAATTACATTCACCTATTCGCTCAGGTGCAGGAGCCCCGGTGCTGTAGTAGTAGGTGATGTGTTGGGCTGCTAAGTACAAGATCGGTTTGACATCACCAGAGGCTCCAAGGGAGGCAGATGAGGCTTTCTCATGCCATCTTGTTGGTTCTAACTCATAGTGGCTCGATAGGACAGAGTACATCTGCTCCTATAAGTTTCGGAGCCTGGAACTCTTCATGAGAATAAAAAGGCCTCTTTCTCCCTCGAAGCTGCTGGTGGTCTCAAACAGCTGACCTTGAGGTTATCACCACTGTGCCTCTAGGGCTCCAATTTACATCCAAAGGACAATTCTACCCAGTTCCGTAGAGTCACTGTTAGTCAGAATCAACTTGATGGCTATGAGTTTTGTTTTTCATGTCTGATCTGGCTCTTCCCTGTCTCAGCAGCTTTTACTTCCTACCACATTCCTTTCAATCTATCTGTCTCACTCATAAGGGCTTTTTTCTCTGTTCTCCAATTGTGACATTCTCCCACCACAGGCCCTTTTCATATGGTGTTTCACTCCTTTGAAATGCGTTTACCTCCCTTCTGTGCCTGATTATCTTTACTTAACTTTTTTTTAACCAAAAATAGGAACTGTAAACACAGGGAATCTAGGATAGATGAAGCCCTCAATACCAGTGGTGAGAGTGGCGATTCCAGGAGGGTGGAGCGAAGATGGGGTAGAAAGGGGGAACTGATAACAAGGATCTACATATAACCTCCTCCCTGGGGAATGGACAACAGAAAAGTGGGTGAAGGGAGACATCAGACAGTCTAAGATATGGCAAAATAATAATAATTTATAAATAATCAATGGTCCATGAGGGAGGGGGGAGTGGGGAGGGGATGAAATAAGGAGCTGATGCCAGGGGCTTAAGTGGAGAGCAAATGTTTTGAGAATGATGAGGGCAATG
>NW_022111327.1:6123362-6188359 GCF_000313985.2 Echinops telfairi | reverse complement strand
GGGAGGGAGGGGGAAAATGAGGAGCTGATACCAAGGGCTCAAGTAGAAAGCAAATGTTTTGAGAATGATGATGGCAACAAATGTACACATGTGCTTGACACAATGGATGTATGTATGGATTGTGATAAGTGTTGTACGATCCCCCAATAAAATTAAAAAAAACCCCAACAGTTTTATAAGGGGAACAAATAACACTTTGATACTAAGACACAAACACTTTAGTATAAGCAGCTCTTTACCGAAGATAAAATTCAGGAGTAGGAAAGTAGGAGGAATGGAAACAGCGCCGGGTGGACATGGGACAAGTGAAGGCTCATTGGTTGGGTTGAAACAAAATGTACATGAATTGCTGAATGTAAATTTGACGATCTGCTCTGTAACTGTTAGCCGATTCAAACTTGAGGAGGAAATTGTAGTCTGTCTTACAAAGTCCCTTATGGGTCTGGATCAACTCAATGGCAATAGGTTTGGTTTTTTTGTTTGTTTGTTGTTTATACTTTTATTGGGGGCTCGTACATCTCATCACAATCCATACATTCATCCATTGTGTCAAGCACATTTGCATGTATGCTGCCATCTTCATTTTCAAAGCATTTTCTTTCTACTTGGGCCCCTTGATCTCAACTCCTCGTTTTCCCCCTCCCTCCCTCCCCCGCCTTCCCCCATGAACCCTTGATAAGTTATAGATCATTATTTTCATATCTTACATTGTCCTCTGTCGCCGTTCACCCACTTTTCTGTTGTTCGTCCCCCTGGGAGGGGGGTATATATTGAACCTAGTGATCAATTCTCTCTTTCTCCCCCCACCTTCCCCTAATCCTCCTGATATCCTTATTCTCATTGTTGGCCCTGAGGGGTTTATCTATCCTGGATTCCCTGTGCTGTGGGCTCCTATCTGTAGCAGTGTGCATGTTCTGGTCTAATCTGATTTGTAAGGTAGAATTGAGGTCATGATAGTGGGGGCAAGGAAGCACCAAAGAACTAGAAGAAAGTTGTGTGTTTCATTGGTGCTGTACTGCACCCTGACTTGTGACCCTTCTGTGAGGAGAAATCCAAATGTCCACAGATGGGCTTTGGACTCCACTCCTCCCCTCCCCCACCCCATTCACATTGGGTATGATTTTGTTCTGGGTTTTAGATGCCTGATACCTGATCCCGTTGACACCTCATGATCACACAGGCTTCTTCCATGTGGGCTTTGTTGCGTCTGAGCTAGATAGCTGCTTGTTTATCTTCAAGCCTTTACGACCCCAGATGCTATATCTTACCATCTTTTTGGAACAGAATGTTGACTAGTTCAAAATAGAGTAGTCCTTAATTTCATCCTTCTTTCCGTATCAACAAGTCACGTGATTTCCACAATCAAAATATACTGGGATCTGCCTACTTCTATTCATTCATACCACCACTATAGGCCATCACATGTCTATTTATATATTGGTGTGAACATATTTGTAGGGTAAACTTCTCCTATTAATAATTTCTTAATGGTAAAATTCAACAGATACCTATTTTGTCTTCATTTTATCTGATCTTTTTTGGTGTTTAGCGAACTTTCTGAATCTCTTCCTGACATTTAGTTCACTTTCCTGAAACTCTTCTTGTTGCATTCATGATGTTATTCTAAATAATCTTTCCTCTATCTTTTCTTGTTCCTTAAATGTACTTTTCTTGTTCTGTACACATTCCGTTACTCTCTTTTTATTCTCTCTGTATTTTCTAGTTAACTCAATTCTCATTATCTAATTTCCAAAAACATGCTTATAATTCCTGACTATATCTATCTATATCAAGCTTCTTCCCTGAACTCTAGTCTCTGAATATTCAACTGCCTTTGGTGAAGTTCTGCCTTGATGTCCCATAAACACTTCATTTTCAATATTTGCCAAACTAATTTATCACCCTTCCCTACCACAAAATTTACTTTCGCATGTCTTGAATGAGATTCCCTGAAAGCTAAGTGTGATGTAGAGATTGTTATTCAATTGATTTATTGAGAGAATGCTCATAGAGAAAAAGAGGGAAGGAAGCAAGACAGGGCAGAGGAGAAAGCTAAGCAAGTGTATGATTTAAACATGATCTCATGGGGAAATGCTGAAACGCAAATTATACCAGAGCTCTGACTCGAGCCTAAGAAGTTGGACTTTTCTATTTTACTAGTTATTTGTTGGCTTGGGCTCTAGGGTCATTTTCTTGAGAATCAGGCAGCTGCCAGTAGTTATCAGTCAACATTCACAACAGCTGGGGACTGCATGTTAAAGAAGACATGGGAGGGACATCAATACATTCACTACTACACCATTCCTGAATTCCTAGATAGTATAACAATACCATCTACCCAGAAATTAAATTAGAAACCTGGGAGCAACCATGGAGTCTGCTTTTTCACTAATCCAACACTTAATAAAAATAACGGGGACTTAATAAGTGCCAAGAAGCCTGGTGAGGTAGTGGGATACACATCTGCTTATAACCACAATGTCAGCAGTTCAAAATGACCATCTCTGCTCTGGCAGAGAAACACAAGTCTTTCTACTCCCATAAAGAGTTACAATCTAGGAAACCCACAGGGACAGTTCTATCCTGTTCTATAGGGTTGCTATGAGTTGGAATCAACTCCATGACAATGAACTTGTTTTTTATTGTTGTTGTTGTTGCTGTTGTTGAGTGACTGTAATATAAATTTCAAATTCCATAGGAGGGTTCATAAAGACCCTCATGATATGACGTCCATCTCTCTGGCTTGGTGTCTCACATACTTCCTATTGAACTCTTTGTTCTGTCCACCCTGAATCTGTGTAATTCCTCAACATAACGTGTTCTCACTCAGCCCCAACTGCTATATCACCTTCACCTTTTCAACTCCTAGTTATTTTTTAGGACAGTACAGATAGCACTTCCTGATCTAAAAAGCTTTCTCTCATCCTGATGATTAATCTTGGCTTCAAAATACAGCCCTCAATTTATTTGCTTGCCATCCCTTTTTTAATTTGAATGCTCTCTCAGGACAGTATTCTCATTTTATTTTTTTTATACATCCCTGCTACCCAGTCCAGTGTCTTGTATATAATGAGCATACATTAAATGTTTGCTGCATTAATGAGCCACCGAGTGGATACACAGGAAAGTGTATCCAAAATTCTAGATGTTTCTTCTTAAAGTCATTTTGTCGGTTCTGACCTGATGGCTATTTACTTCAATAGGTACCTGGGAAGATGAGTATGCATTGAATGACAACATAATCCACCTTTTACTATGCTAAGGCCCTTTAGTCTTCCCCCAAAAGCGTCAGGAAGAAATCTGCAGTTCCAGCATTCGTCTACAGCATACCAAGAGAGACTCGTCTCTGATAATTCCCCCTTTGC
The DNA here is from genome assembly GCF_000313985.2 of Echinops telfairi. Lineage (NCBI taxonomy): Eukaryota > Metazoa > Chordata > Mammalia > Afrosoricida > Tenrecidae > Echinops > Echinops telfairi. The sequence continues at coordinate 6,184,994 of NW_022111327.1, read as the reverse complement.
CTTTGTATTAGTTTACCATTGCTGCTTTAACAAATTAACACAAGCTTAGGGGTTAAAAACAGTATCCATTTATTATCTCCCATTTATTGATTACACCAATTTATGAACTCCCATTTATTAACCACATCCATGTATCTCTCTAGGAGTCTTGGTGGCATAGTAGTGATGCATTCGGCTGCAACCCACAAGGTTCAAAACCACCACTGATCCTTGTTTTAAAGGGTAGCTATGAGCCATCATCAACTCAATAGCAGTCAGTTTTTATTATCTCTAGGGTAGAAATTCTGGTACAGGTGGGATTCAGCTAGATTCTCTGTTCTAGGCCTTAGAAGGCTGAAATCAAGGTAGCAAACCAGGCTAGACTCTTGTCTGTAGGCTCTGGGAAGGAATCTATTTCCAGGCTCATCCAGGTTCTTGACAGAATTCAGTAAGGAGTGGTTGCAGAATTGAAGTCCTCATTTTCTTTTTGCCTATCAACTGAGGTACCTTCCCAACTTTTTGAGGTATTCACACTCCTTGGTTTGTGGTCTCATTTCCTCCTTCTTCAAAACCAACAGTAGCATGTTGAGTCCAATACAAGCTTAAACTCTTTCTGACTTCTTTTTCTATTTTTTCTGTCTGCTTTTAACGGCTCATATGATTAGATTAGGTCCACCCGTAAAATCTCCCTTTTTCCATATAGCAACACAATCACAGGAGTGACAGCAGGGAAAAGGGCTACTATGTTGCCTATCACAGTAAACAAAAGGGTATGGTTTCTAAACTATGTGTCCCAGTAAGACCAACGTTATAGGACATCTATGACTCTTCTCTCTCTCCCCTCCCATTTCCAGATGAAAGACCTGTGCCATGAGAATATTAACCCTTTTTTGGGATGTTTGCCATTGTGACAGAATTCTGTTCCCGAAGGAGCCTAGAAGATATACTAACAAATCAGGATGTAAAACTGGATTGGCGGTTTAAGCCATCACTTCTGCTGGATCTCATCAAGGTTAATGAGAAAACTGGGGAAATGTTGAGCATTCTCTATAAATCAGGCTTTAATGCTTGGGGACATTTTTTTCTCACTTCCATGTGATCATCTAACTCAGCCACTTTCCTTTTCAGGGCAGGTCCTCACTGCGCTTACCACAGAGCCTTTATCTATACCAGTCATAAGGTATTTGAAGGCAAGAGTTGATTCTATTTGCTTTTATCATCGAACTCTTCTGTTTAAAGGAAACCATCCTTTCATGTCATCCCTTTGCTTTCTGGATTTGTGAAAGTGCTAATTCCTAGATTTCTTGATGCTGCTTAGCCTTTGTGGTGTAGTGGTAACGAGTTAGGCTGTGATCTGCAAGCCCTGAAGTTCAAAACCAAGAGCTGCTCTGTGGAAGAAAGATGGGGCTTTCTGTAAACAGTTACAGTCTTGGAAACCACAGTTCTACCCTGTTCCATAGGGTTGCTGTGAATCAGAACCAGCTTAACAGCTTGACAGAGTTTGGGTTTGTTTGTTTTGGGGAAAAGAGCACACTATTCCAGCTCATAGTGGGTTCCATCTTATAGTGACCCTATGTGCAAAAGAATAAAACTTTATCTGGTCCAGTGCCATCCTCCCAACTATTGTTACCATGGAGACCATTGTTGCAGTGACCGTGTCAGTTCATCTTGTAGAGGGTTTCCTTTTTATCTCATTTCAATTCTTTATGAAAGGCGTGATAAGCCTTCTTTTTTTCTTTTTCTTTTTACAGAGGATCAGGGAAGTGAAATGAAGAACACTTTGTTATAGTTTATCCGACACACTTAGAAGGGACTCAATACAAACACATCCTTATCAGCCAACTACTCTCACAACTGATAATAAAATCCAAAACTTCTGATTAACATTATAATCTCCACCGCACTATTTAAACTTCCTATGTAAACAAAGCCTTGTAACCAAAGAGAGATGCCTCAAAACGACCATGATCTCAAGTCGATGATGAATGAAATCCAATCTTTAGGCAGTCTGGGAGATTTCTCATCTACTGTAGACTTTGCTTGGACATATTGTGGACTACAGACTTTGTGAGGACACAAGATGTAATGCATATAAATCCAAAGGGGTGATAGATAACAAAACAGATTCAGATCCTTACAAGAGTTCTTGGTATGAAAAATTCTTCAATGACTGCACTAGAGTATAGATGTACTCATACGCAGTATGATCGAACCTGTCTGATAGAGAACTCTGGTAGATCACATTTTAATGTTATATGAAGGCTGCCAAGTAAGCAGCAGAGACCAGTATTATATTTTCTCTTTCCTTTTTATTGTTCATTTAAAAAATTATAAAATAACGATGCACTAAGTGAAAGATTAATGATATATATGGTAAATAATGTCATTTCCTCTATCATTTTCTTTCATATTCTCCCTAGAAGTTCATCACTTTTAACCATGTCATGAGGAACATTGAAATTCTTTTAGTATGCATTTAAATACACTATAGAGGGCTTTGGTTTAATATACATGCTGTCACATAGTGTTGCCAGTTGCAATTTTCACTTATTTAATGTCATGTTTCTCTGTCAGTCCATACAGATATATCTTATTCTTTTTAACTGATCAAGACTATTCCTTAGACTATATATATAACAATTTAATCAATTTCTTCTTGATAGAGAATTTCAAATTATATATTAGTACAAAGCAGAGCTGCAATGAGCATTCTTACATGTCTCCTCTTGCACATGTGCAAGTATTTTTTTTTAAATCCTTTTATTGGGGGCTCCTACAACTCATCACAATCCATACATACATCCGTTGTGTCAAGCACATTTGTACGTTTGTTGTCATCATCATTCTCAAAACATTTGCTTTCTACTTGAACCCTTAGTATTAATTCCTCATTTCCCCCCCTTCCTGCCCACCACCCCCTCCTTCCTGAACCCTTGATAATTTATAGATTATTATTTTGTCATATCTTACACTGTCCAACATCTCCCTTCACCCACTTTTCTGTTGTCTGTCCCCCAGGAAGGAGGTTATTTGTATCATTTCCCCCTTTCTACCCCATCTTCCCTCCACTCTCCCAGTATCACTACTCTCACCACTGGTCCTGAAGGGATCATCTGTCCTGGATTCCCTGTGCCCAGTTTCTGTCTGTACCAGGATACATCCTCTGGTCTTGCCAGATTTGTAAGGAAGAATTGGGATCATGATAGTGGGGGTGGGGTGGGGTGGGGAGGAAGCCTTTAAGAATGAGAGGAGAGTTGTATGTTTCATCGTTGCTACCCTGCACCCTGACTGGCGGTCTTCTCCCTGCGACCCTTCTGTAAGGGGATGTCCAGTTGCCTAGAGATGGGCTTTGGATCCCCAATCTGCACACCCCCTCATTCACAATGATATGATTTTTTTTTCTTTGATGCCTGATACTTGGTCCTGTCGATACCTTGTGATCACACAGGCTGGTGTGCTTCTTCCATGTGGGCTTTGTTGCTTCTGAGCCAGATGGCCGCTTGTTGTGCAAGTATTTCTATAGAAAATATGCATACTTTAAGTTGTGGTAGCTATTGTGAAATGCCTTCTTAAAAGTTAGTGCCAATGTCTGTTCCTGTCAATAGTGGGTGAAGATTTGGACTAGACCTTTTTTTTGGGGGGGGGGCATAGAATCTTCAAATTCATGGTAATTGTATATATGGATTCATCCTATGCCTGAAATATCAACATACTGCACAATTAACACACAGTTCTTTATATACACAAAACTTGATTCTTTATAAAAGCACCAACTTTTAGAGCTAGAAGGGACCTGAAAGTGGATTCTTGTCAAAGGTTTGTTTTGCCTGCATATATAAGAGAAAGGTTGGATTCTGGATTGAAATCATTTATGCCGTTAAAAATCTCAGAAAGTGTCTCTAAAAGAAAAAAATAGTTAATTAAGTTGCTAAATAAATCCTGTTTGTATCATTTGCAGGGTATGAAGTACTTACACCATAAAGAGTTTGCTCATGGGAGGCTGAAGTTTCGGAACTGTGTAGTAGATGGGCGTTTTTTATTAAAAGTGACAGATTATGGCTTTAATGACATTTTGTTAACACTGAGACTGTCCCAAGAGGAACCTTCTGCTGAAGGTAAGCAGTGAATTGTATCCTCCTGCTGCACACAGGGCAACTCTAATGTTCAAATGAGACTATACACTGAATTTAAGCCTCAGGCTCATTTTAAGTCCCCATTTTTGTTGAAAATCTAGTTTCAAGTCCATGAGTTGAATGAAGTCTGCATGTTGTAACTTTGGCTAAACCTAGCCTTCCAAATAAAGTCAATTCAAGGCTTGGTTCTCAGTGCAATGCTCAGTTCTGCTGTGGCAGGATTCATTTGTGTTTTTGGAGATCCCAGGGGTTCCTGAAGATACTTGCTAAGTACTAAGCACTCAGTAGGTGCTCAATAAATTCTTGTTAGATTGAATGGAAGGTAATTTGGTAGTTGACTCTTGCCAAGTACATTCTAGAACCTACTGGCACTGTCTCTGTTGGAGAGAAAGGAACAAGAAGGGGGCACCCAGAAAATAAATGCTCTATAAGTTGTGTGGTCTGGCTTCCACCAGAACTATGGCCTTATAATTAATAACTAGCATACCAGTAACATTCATTTTATGTTTATGTCTTCTGCCTAGTGTACCAGTAGCAGCACTAAATAATGCCTGTAGGGATCATAGTAGATTAAATAAATAGGAGAAATCTGAGACTTCTGGCAAGATAGCACCTAGGTAAGCAATGTGTATCAAGAGCTCTGTAGCAATCAGTAAATTCACCGATTAGGAGACCAAGTGGGGGATTCAGGTAAGTGAATTAACTCCTGTAGCAATCAGAGTACTCCATAGGGCAGGGAGGTGACACCCCGCCCCCCTGCCGCCAGCTAGCCACATTCTGGAACCCCTATGCTCTGCCCGAAGTTTGCCTGCAACACTCACCACTTTGAGCAGCCCCTTCTCCCCACATATCGGTGGACCACACTACCACACCTGGCACACTCCTGCTGCCAGCCCTCAGCCCCAATGGACACAGCTAAGCCCCATCTGCAGAATGCCCAAAGTAAGCCCTGCAGTGAATGACCCCACACTCACCACCAGCCCTTGGCTGTACCTGCCAGAGTTGGAACCCACCCCAACCCCTGTCGCTCACACATAGTTCAGGCGCCTGCACCTGGGTTTCACTTACCTACTAACCATGATCTGTGCCACTGCGCCTGGAGCCTGCTAGCCATCCATGCAGGGCTCCAACAGCTACAAACTCAACACTTCAATAAATATACGGAGTCCAACTGTGACCCTTCAGCTGGTGGCCAAATCCCTCCACGGTGATTAAACAAGGCTCTTAAAGCCACAGCTAGAACCCATCCACCATCCTCTGTATAGTGTCCCACAGGGTTGACCTGGGCACTAAGGCCCATTGGTGAGTCTGTCCTGGACTAATGGCTTCTCTGCCAGGCCACCTCCAGCCCTGTAGTTTTCCTATGCAGCAACTGCAACACTGCAGCTTCTCTACCAGGTTGCTTTAGCCCCCAGAGACCTACATATGATAATGCAATGACTGCACAGCTTCTCCGCTGGTCCACCCCTAACACCAAGGCTTTCCTACGGCATCACCGTGGCTCTGTGGACTCTCCACTGGGCAGCGATCGACCCCAGGGATTACCCACCATGTATCCGTGAACCCGTGGCTTCTCCATTGGCCCACTACTGGCTGTGGGACTTACCCATGGTCATGCAGAGGCCTCGTGGATTCTCTGCTTGATAATACCCAGCCCCAGGGACTGCAAATGATACCTCTGTGGCCTCTCCACTGGCTCACTCCTGGATCCGGGATTTACCTGAGGTACCACAGCAACACTGAGGCTTCTCTGATGGCCCGCCTCTGGCCCCGGTAATTACCCAAAATACCTCCATGGCCCTGACACTTCTTGGTTGACCCAACCCAGGCCTTGGGACTTAACTGAGGGACCATAGCGGCCCTGCAGCTTCTCTGCCAGGCCACTCTAGCCCCTATCCCCTCACATCAGATACCCTCCCCATATCTGCAGCTCACCCACCAGGTAACCCCAACACTGTGCACCCCCCCCCCCATTGGCCCACCCTAGTGCTGCAGCCCTCACACATGCTATCTCCAGCCCGACACTACCCCTGCCGATCAGACCCAGCCTAGTAGCCTCTTGACGCCTGGCCCAGATTTTGGGGCCCTCCACAGTGCAAACTGGCCCAGTGGTGTCCCAGCCAGCCCAGCCCAGCCCAGTCCTGCAGACACACTGTAGGCATGCCCTGGCATGGTCAAGAATCATACCAATAGTTGCTGACCTCAGGCCATCTTCTGAACACCCCTGCTGCTGCTAGCCACCAAACTTCCACACCACCTCCCTTACACAGTAGCACAATATTCCAACACAGTAGGACACAGGCAGGCCCCACAATCACTCTTAGCAACCCCAAAGAGAGAAAGCTCAGTGTCCCTGTGTCTTTTGGGAATATGGCATCTAGTGCTACAAAAATGACACACAAATAACAACCTATATCATCAACACCTTCAACAAGAAAACAAGAACAAAATGCAATGTTGGAGGTAGTTCTAAACCTAAGGACCCTCATAGAAGAAGCAGATGTTGCTCTGCCACAAAAAGAAATCTTCAGAATGCTTCTTTGAGTAGTACAGGATATGAGGGAAACAATACAGAATAAGGATACAACAACAGAGGAGGTGAATTCCACGATAGATGGGCTGAAGTGCACACACCAAAGGGAATACAAGAGTTAAGGGGAGATGTAACAGAAGCAAAATATAAGATAACAGACCTCTCCAACAGAGTAGAAGAGGCAGAGAATTGTACTAGTGCTCTCAAGGACAACCAGGCAGACTTCAAAAAATGGGAAAGACAGTCAAACAAGACAATCAAAGAGGCAAAAGAAAATCTGAGATCAATGACAGATGCTATGAATAGGAACAATATTTAAATAATAGCAATACCAGAACAAGAGACAACAAAGAAGCCACAGCTAAACTAGTGAGGAAATTCCTGAAAGAAAACTTCCCCAACAAGAATCAGACAATCATGCAGAAATCAAAGAGGACAACAATAAGACTAAACCCCAGAAAGGAATAACTAAGGCACATAATATTTAAACTATCCAAATTTCAAGAAAAGGAAAAGCTCACAAGAGCAGCTAGAGGGAAAGAGACAATCACATGCAATGGTATGAATATACTCAGACCTATTAGTAGATACCATGATGAGGAGGAGAGAGTGGAGTAACATCTTCCAAAAGTTGAAAGAGAGCAATGCCAATCCAAGAATCCTCTATCCCACCACACTATCCATCATGATAGAAGGAGAGCTAAGAATCTTCCAGGACTTAGTACATTATAAGACACACAACCCTGAAAAACATCCTTGTCAACTCAAAGTGGTCAGAGGATCAACATTCACCAAGTACAAATAGGAGACCACCACATAGTGCAATCCCCCTGAAGTCAACTTGCCCCAAACTACCAAGATAACATTGTCTAAAGAGTGAAAAGAAGGCACAAAGTAAGCCCTCCATATATAATCAGCACAATGTTATGTGGGGCGATAATAGGAAAACACCCAATACAAAGGTATGGGATGGTGGGAATAACTCTGAATGTCAACGGTCTGAATCTGCTCATTAAAATACAAGGGTTTGCAGACTGGCTCAGAAAACAACCCAACAATCTGTTGCCTACAAGAGACACACCTTCAGCTCAGAGCAAAAAATAGGCAAATAATAAAAGGCTGGTGAAAAATATACCAAGCAAATGGCAAACCCCCCCCCCCCAAAATCAGGAGTTGCAATCCTAATCTCAGAGAAAATAAATTTCAAGGTGCAAATCATAACAAGAGATAAGGATGCTCACTATACAACAAGGAAGCTGCAGATCTAAACACCCCAGTTAGGTGACTCGACCTGATAGACATTTATAGAGCTCTCCACCCAAATGCAAAAAGTTTCACCTTTTTTACCATGAGTATATAGCTCTTATTCAAAAATAGACCACACGATGAGACAGAAGGACATCTGAATGATCTCTATGTGTTTTAATCTACTCCGGCTCAACTTCAAGGATGCTCCTTGAACCCACTTCTATTCAACATCGTACTGGAGGTCCTAGCTAACAACATAAGGCAATGCAAGGACATTAAAGGCATCCCTCTGGGAGAGGAAGAGGTGAAACTATTGTTAGTTGCAGACAACATGATTCTATACATTGAAAACTCCAAAAGCTCCACAACAGGAGTGTTGGCAGCAATAGAAGAATATGAAAGAGCTGGATACGAGATCAACAAATACAAGTATATCAGATTGCTATATACATCAGACAAGACAACAGAAGAGGAAATCAAGAAGTAAGTGCCCTTCACAATAGCCAAGCACAAATTGAAATACCTAGAGATATATCTAACCAACCCTCCCCCCCCAAATATTAGTATGAGGAAAACTACAGAACCCTACTACAAGAAACCAAATGTGATAACCCATGCTCATGGATTGGAAGACTCAATATAGTAAAGATGTCAATCCTACCCAAGGTACTACCTAAGTTTAGCGCGATACTGATATAAATACCAACAACCTTCTTCAAAAGGACAAGTACATGATGAGTCTGCAGAGGTAGGTCCAATCAACACAGTGGGAACAGAAGAAAAACTAATTCATCATTTACGGGTTGAGGGACAGGCACACAGGCAGGAAACAGATCAAGCCCAATGAAGCATACATCATACCAACATAAAGAAAGGGAAAAGAGGGTAAGGGGGCGGGGGGAGGAGAAAAAATGGGAGGGAGAAGACGAAGCCATTGGAGGAACAGGGAACTAATCCACCATGGGGAGGGTACTTTTTATATCTCTACAAGAATAGAGAGGGGGACCAGGTTTCAACCTGGTGTGCCAAGCCTTGAGGGTAACCTACTGGCAAGAACCAGTGAACTAACAGAGAGGTCTGCAGGGCTGGTCCCTATCCCAGCTATGCTAGCCACCCTTCCCAGAAGAATGCATTACAGAACACAGCCCTGAAGATGCAGCCCAAAGAGAGTGGCAGGTCTGCCCAGACCACATGGGAGCAGACTAAGATGAAAAGAAAGAGAGAGAGAGAGTGGACAGCAACCTGGTCCACCAAGGTTTGAGGACGATATTCCTGCTCAAAGCAGCCAATGCACAGAGACAACTGTAGGGTTGACCTCATCATGAGACCTGATGTCCCCACAGTGCTACAGGGGTGGAGGACATCAATGGAGATATAGTGTGGGAATTGTGCCAGGTCTGACCCCACTACACTAGGGTATAACATGAAGGGAGCACAACAGAGCAGCAAGGGGAGCAAAGTAACAAATTCCCCGAGGAATTCTGAAAAGCGACTTCTGACTCAGGGGCCAGGGCTTGGCACTGCATCAGACCCAGTCAGAAAAATTCATAAGGGTCAGCAGACAGACCTGGAACTATTCATAGGCTATTTTTGTTTTGTTTTTCTTATTTTTCATGTTTATCTGTATAAGATAGATAATCCCGAGGAGAAAACAATGAGGGCAATAGTTCCAGGGGGACAGGGGAGAGGAGGAGGTGGGGGAAAGGGAGGGGGTGAAGCCAACAAACCCAGAAACCAGGGAACAAACATAGATGTCAAATCGATGGCGAGGAGGACATAGAATGTATTCCATCAAGTGCAATGTAGCCAAGAGGAAATACAGAGAGCCAAATGAAGGTTGAACATGATAGTGGGACAAGAGGAAAGTAACAGGAAACATAGGAAAGAACTGGGAGGCAAAAGACCTTTATGGAGGTATAAACATAGGCATGTATACAGGTAAATATATTAATATAAAACAATAGAGATATAGGTCTATGTACATATATTTATAGGTTAGGTTTTAAGGTAGAAGATGGACATTGGGCCTCTACTCAATGCAAGAACACTTTGTTCTAATAACTTGGCATTCTGTGATGCTCACCTTCCCGACATGATCGCTGAAGACAAAATGGGCTCATAATCTAATGTGGTGAAGAAACTGATGTTGCCCGGCTATTACAAGATATATTGTCTGGGGTCCCAAAGGCTTGAAGTTAAACAAGTGGCCGTCTAGCAGGGAAGCAACAAAGCCCACATGGAAGAAGCACACCAACCCGTGTGATCATGGGGTGTTGACAGGATCAGGTATCAGGCATCAGAAGACCCAAAACAAAGAACCATTTTGTTGTGAACGAGGGGCGTCAGAATGGAGACCTAAAGCTCATCTGTAGACAATTGGCCATCCCCTCACAGAAGGGTCACAAGGAAGGGATGGGCCAGCCAGGGTGCAGTATAGCACTGAAGAAACATACAACATTCCCCTAGTTCTTTAATGCTTCTTCCAACCTACTACAGCATTACCCCAGTTCTACCTTACAAATCTGGCCAAACCAGAGCATGTATACTGGTACAGATACGAGCTCTCAACACACAGAAGGCAGGACAAATAAACTCCTCAGGACCAATTATAAGAGTAGCAGTACCATGAGTGTAGGTGGAAGGTGGCACAAGAAGGGGGAGAAAGGGGGAACTGATCACAATGATCAATGTACAATATACCCCCTCCCCAGGGGGACGGACAACAAAAACATGGTTGAAGGCAGACCATGGACCGTGTAAAATATGAAAAGAAAAATCATTTGTAAATTATCAAGGGTACAGGAGGTTGTGAAGGAAAAAAGAGGAGCTTATGCCAAGGCCTCATGATGAAGAACAGAACAAATTGAAAGAAACTCAACAAAAATACAGAAAATTTAAACAACACTCAGCCAACTTCATCTAATAGACAGATACAATTCCATTTGCTCCCAAACGCACATTTATTTTTTTCCAGGGCATAGAAAACGTCCTCCAGAATCGTGCATATGTTAAGCCACAAAGCAAGCCTCAATAAATTTTAAAAAATGTTGGCATAATAAAAAGTATCTTCTGAGATTACAATGCTGTAAAACTATAAATTAATAATAGGATGACAAGGTTAAAATACATGAAAATTAAACAACACTTTATCTAATAACTACTGTGCAATGGAAGAAAAATGTTTCTACATTTAAAAAAAGTGAAAATACAACATACCAAAGCCTCTGGGACACAGCAAGAATAATACTCAGAGATCAACTCATACAGTGATATATACACACATCAAAAAAAGAAGAAAGGACCAAAATCAACACCCTAAATCAACAACTCTGGCAGTTATGAAAAACAATAGGAATAAAGCCCCACATTGATCAGAACAAAGGAAAAAATAAAGAGTAGAGCAGAAATAAATGAAACAGAAAATAGGAGAACATTAGGAAGAATCTTCAAGACTAGAAGTTGGTTCTTTGAAAGAATTAATAAAATTCACGAAACACTGAAAACTCCAACAAAGGAAAACAAGATGATGCAAATAACATGAATCAAAGATGAAATGGGTGGCATCAAAACAGAAAGGACTGAAATTAAAAGAATAATAACTGAATGGTATGAATAATTGTACTCCCCAAAATTAAAAAATCTGGAAGAAATGGACAAATTTCTAGAAACCACTACCTACCTAAACTAACAGGAACTGAGGTAGAAATTTTGAACAGTTGCATCATGAAACAATCATGATAACAATTCTATTCAATCTATGCCAGAATCTAGAAGGGAATCAAATATTGAAAAAACCGAACATTTGACTTTCTTGGGAACAGAAAGAGATCCTGGGTAAGCAAAGCACTTCTAAAAAAGAGGAATAGAGTAGAAGGCTTCACAGTTTCCAATACCAAAACCTACGATACCAACACAGTCATCAAAACAGCCTAGCTTTGTCATTTTATAATGACAGACATATAGACCAATGGAAGACAATTGAGAACCCCCAAATAAATCCATTCACTTATGGGAAGCTTATCATTGACAAAAACATTAAATGGAGAAGACAGAGTCTCTTTAGCAAGTGGTACTGGCAAAACTGGACACTCATTAGTAGAAACTTTATACTTTATACAAAACTAACTCAAGTTGGACAAAAGAACTAAATGTAAATTCTAAAACTATAAAGCCCATTGTGTTAGTCTGGGTAGACTAGAGAAACAAATCCATAGAAACACTCATATGTGTATAAGAAAGAGCTTTACATACAAGAACAATTGAATATTGAGGAAACATTCCATCCCTGTCTAGATCAAGTCCATAAGTCTGATATTAGCCCATATGTCCAATACCAATCTATAAATTCCTCTTCAGACTCAGGAAACACATGCAATGACGCCGAATGCAGGAAGATCACAGGTCAGTGGATGGGAAAGCTTGTGGATCCAGTGGTGTTATAAGCATTTCAGCACTGGCAGGGGTCTTCACATGGCTCCTTCAGCTTCAGGGCTCTTGCTGCATCAGCTAAACACCATCAGTCTCATAGTCAGTAATGTATCTTGGGGAGTGAGCATGTGTCCCGCCTCCAACGAGCTATTTATCTCCTTAGCGCCTCCACATGAGGTCATCAAGCTGCAACCTGATTGACAGGCTAAAGCTGACACTTTCACTCTTAAGTCTCAAATTGACAATAGATTATGTAACTACCACACCCATCAAAGAAAGAATAGATCCACAATTAGGGGCCTTAATACATCACATAAGATCAAAAGATAAACTAGACAGCTGGAACCTCCTAAAAAGTAGACATTTATTGCACATCACAAGGCTTCCCCAACGGAGTAAAAAGAGAAACTACATACTGGGAAAACATTTGGACAATGACAAGATATTAATCTTTAAAATTTATTTTAAAAACTTCAACACTCCCACAAGACAAGCAACCCAGTTTTAAAATGGGCAGAAGATGTAAACAGACACTTCACGAAAGACGACATTCAGGTGTCCAACAAACACATGAAGATATGCTTATGATCATTAGCAATGAGAGATGCAAATCAAAACTATAATAAGCTATCACCTTAAACCAGAAATAAAAGCTAAGTTAAAGAAACTCCCCAAATAACAAATGCTAAGGAGTAGAGAAAATGGAAGCCTCATACACTGCTGGTAGATTGTAAAATTGTACAACCACTGTGGAAAATAGTACGGAGCTTCCTTAATAATTGGAAGTAGAAATACCATATGATCCAGCAATGTTACTACTAGGTATAAACCCTACAGAAATGAGAGCTGTGATAATAACAAATATATGCATACTTATATTCTTAATGACAATATTCACAATAGCAAAAAAGGAGAAAACAACCTTAGTGACAATCAAGGGATGAATGAATAAAGGAACTATGATACATATACACAGTGAAGAAACTATGGCACATACACACAATGAAATATTACACAGGTTAAAGAATAATGATGAATCTGCAGAACATCTCGTGACATGGATGAGCCTGGAGGACTGTGCTGAGTGAAATGATTCAACCACAAAAGACAAATATTGTCTGAGACTACTGCTATACAAATAGAAGAAAAGATTTACTTGTAGAAAGAAACTTTCTTTGAAAATTACCAGAAGTGGGAGCGGGAGGGAAGGTAAACTACCAACTAGACAGTAGACATATATTTATTTAAGTGAAGGGAAAGGCCATATACAATAAAGTAAAGGTAGACCATTATAATTCAGGCAATAGAAGACACTGGAGAATGCACAAGAATAAAAAACAACAGTAAATGCACAATCCAACAATAATAGTGATAATAAACAATATTTAGATGTAGAAGGCATAGAAAGATTTGCAAGTTGAAGAGATGTAGAAAGGTGAATGAGAGACATTGAAAAGAATACATATATGTTTGGCAGAAGATATTCATATGTATATGATTATATGGGAGAGCTTTGAAGGGGTTTCAAAAAGTACATGGACAAATTCAATTATGTTTTAATTCAATTTTTTATGAGCCTAAAAAAATATTGTGAATTAGGTCAAGGCTTACAGAGAAAATGATCAAATTTACATTAAAACCTCCCAATGTCTTGCCCTGTTTCCATTATTTTTTGTCTGTCCATTGGCTCTCTTGTTTGTCAGTTTGCTGTATTTGTTGGCTTACGTGTTGCTGTTATACTGGAAAGTACATCACTGGTATTTCAAATACCAGTAAGGTCCACCTAAGTGAACAGGTTTCAGTGGAGCTACTTGACTAACAGACTATGAAGAAGCTATAGGCCGTCTACTTCGGAGGATTTAACTACTGAAAGCCTTATAAATAGCAGCAGAACACTGTCAGCTATACTAAAAATCATATGAATAGCAGTGAAACACTGCCAGATACAGTGCTAGAAGTTGAGCACTTCCGGTGGAAAAGCACTCAAAATACAATTGAGGAAGAGTTGCCTTCTCAAAATAGAGTTGACCATAATGGTTTACATGAATAGAAGAAACTACTGCAAGCATCTATTAATGACAAATTCAAGAGAAATGGCATCATATGAATCATCAAAAAGAACATTTCAAGATTTATCTCGAAGTACAACTCTGTGCTAGATTATATAAATCCAGTCAATACAGCTATTATTCAAATTTACACATCAACCACTAAATATAGTGATGAAGAAATTGAAGAATTCTACAAAATTCTTCAGTCTGAATTAATCAAACATGCAATCAAGATGCATTGATAATATTTGGTGATTGCATTGTGAAAGTTGGAAACAAGGAGGAAGGGAAAAATATGACCTTGGTGATAGAAACGAATCTGGAGATTGCATGATGGAATTTTGCAAGGCGATTGCCAATACCTTTTTCCAGTAATATAAACTGTAATTATACAAGTGGGCTTCACCATATGAAGTGCACAGGGATAAAACTGACTACATCTGTGACAAGAAAGGATGGGGTAGCTCAATATCATCAGCCAAACAGAGGCCAGGGGTTGACTCTGGACCAGAACATCCGTTGCTCATATTCATGTCTGTCTTCATGCTCCAGCCAAGCTGAACTCCTAATTGTTTCTTTATACCAGGCTCTCGCTTATTTCCAGACCTTCACAGGTATTGTGCCTTCTGCCTTGGATACTTTTCCCTTCCCACTCTGATATACACTTACGTGTGTCTGGTTAAATGCTACTCACTGTTTAAGTCTCTTCAAGCAAGGCGGCTGTACCTGAGGCTGTGTTAACATCCCCTCTTTATGATCTTAGTGTGTGAGTTAGTTAGTTTATTGTGACAACCTGGCCAATAAACACATGTGGGGTTAATTGAAGGGCCGAGGGATTAATGGCTCGGTGAGCCTCGCCTTTCGAGTTCTCGGGTCTCTTGCTTTGTGATGGTTGTACCAAGGTGCAGCTGCCTTAGCAGTTCCCAACTTCAGCTTGTAAGGCTGACTTCCTGCAAGACATCCCCAAGGAGAAGCCACATGGACGTACCCTGGTGCAGCCCTGGGTGCTGGAGCAGCCGTGTGGAGACCTCTGCCAGTGCTGACTGCTTACATGTTCACTGACTCGGCTTTCCTCCTGCAGTCGGCATCATTGCGTCTGCTTTGTGAGATGGAGGAGGACTTTGTGGATTGGTGTTGGACATGTGGGTTAATGTTGGACTTGTGGGCTTGAGCAGCACTGGGTTGGGATGTTTTCTTGATGCACAGTTAACCATTATATAAAGTTCTCTTTTACATGAGTTTCTGTGGATTTGTTTCTCTAAAGTTCCCAGACTAATACAGTGTGCCCTGCCCTTATATTACTTGGTTGGTGTAATTAGCTGCTGACTTTGACTCATGCCAATCTTATGTACAACAGAAGAGAACATTGCCCAGTCCTAGATCATCTCCACAATTTCCTACATGTTTGAGTCCAGCATTGTGGCTATTGTGCCAATCCACCTCATGAATGGTTTCCCATGACCTTGTTGCCTGTTTACTTCACCAACCATGATGCCCTTCACTTGCAATTGATCCTTTCTGATGACATGTTCAAAACAAGTGAGTTGGGCAATGTTCTTTTGTGATACATAGGTTTCCATTGGCTAATTTTCAGAAGTAGCCCACCAGGCCTTTCTTCTTAGTCTTAGTCTGGAAGCTCCACTAAGATTTGTGTATTTTGTGTGATCCTGCTGATATTTTAAAAAAACAGCTTCCAGCATCATAACTACAGGCAAGCCACTGCAGTTAGATAAACGCCTGTTTGTGGTGGTGGACTTTGTTGATATTTTTAATTATCTTTTTATTTTTTAATCATTTTTGGGGGCTCTTACAGCTCTTATATCAATTGTATGAAACACATTTTTACCTATGTTGCCATCATCATTTTCAGAACATTTTCTTTTTGCTTGACCCCTTGGTATCAGCTCCTTTTTTTTCCCTCCCTTCCCCACCCTCCTACCTTCGTGAACCTTGATAATTTATAAATTATTTTCATTTTCATATTTTATACTGTCCACTGTCTCCTTTTACCCATGCTTCTATTGTTCATCCCCCTGGGGGTCGGGGGTTACAAGTCGATCATTGTGATTGGTTCTACCTTTCTTCCCCTTCTCCTCCTGCCTTCCCCTTATACTCATGGTATCCCTATTCCCAGTAGTGTTCCTGAGGAGTTTATCTGTCTTGGATTCTGTGTGTCAAGAGCTCTTATCTGTACCAATGTACATGCTCTGGTCTAGCCGGATTTGTAAGGTATATTTGGGATCATGATAGTGGGGGTGCGGGGAGAGGAAACATTAAAGAACTAGGGGAATGTTGTGTGTTTCCTTGTGTGTTAGTCTGGGTAGACTAGAGAAACAAACTCATGGACACTCATATGTGTATAAGAAAGAGCTTTATATACAAAAGCAATTGAATATTGAGAAAACAGCCCAGCCCAGCTCAGGTCAAGTCTATAAGTCCGATATTAGCCCATATGTCTGATACCAATCTGTAAAGTCCTCTTCAGACTCACGAAACACATGCAATGACGCCAAATGCAGGAAGATCACAAGGCAATGGGTGGGAAGTTTTGTGGATCCAGTGGCATTGTAAGCATCTCAGCACTGGCAGGGGACTCCACGTGGCTTCTCCAGGTCCAGGGCTCTCGCTGCCATCAGCATACCTCCATGTTTTTTGTCTGTAGAGATTCTTTCAGGGAGTGAGTATGTGCCCTGCCTCCAGTGAGCTATTTATCTTCTTAGCACCTCCAAATCAGGTCATCAGGCTGCGACCTGATTGACAGACTAAACTCCACCCCTTCAATCATAACCTCTCAAATTGACAACAGATTATATAACTACCACATCTTGGTGTTATACTGCTCCCTGGCTGGCTTTTCCCTTCGTTGTGACCCTTCTTTTAGGGGATGTCTAATTGTCTGCAGATGAACTTTGGGTCTCCACTCTGACCCTCCGATTTCACATCAATATGATTGTTTGTTTTGGGTGTTCTGGTTTCTAATATCTGATCCCATTGACACCTCATGATCACACAGGCTGGTGTGCTTCCTTCTATGTGGGCTTTGTTGCTTCCCTGCTAGATGGCCGCTTGTTTAACTTCAAGCCTTTAAGCCCCCAGATGCTACATCTTGTAATAGCCGGCCACCATCACCTTTCTTCATCACATTTGCTTATGCACCCATTTTTACTTTGTTGCTTCTCTCCCGTTGCTGCTCTGTTGCATTTCCTTTATGTTTTGCCCCAGTGTAGGGGGGTCAGACTGGGTGCAATTCCCACACTATGTCTCTGGTGCTGTCCCCTGCAACACTGTGGGTCAGTGGGTAGGGGGTGTCGTGTTGTGGTGGGGCTGCCCTACAGTTCTCTCTGTGGCTTGACTGGTCTGAGCAAGGGTGTCATCCTCGGGGCTTGGTGGGTCAGGATGCGGTTCTCTCTCTCTCTCTTTCTCTTTCCTCTCTCTCCCTCTTAGTTTTCTCCCATGTGGTCTGGGTAGACCCTCCACTCTCCCTGGGCTGTGTCTTCAGTGCTCTCCTCTGTAGTGCAAACTTCTAGGGAGGGGGTCGACATAGCTGGGATGGGGGCTGGCCCCAGAGACCTCTCTATTAGTTCGCTGCTTCATGCTGCTTTGTTGCTCCTAAGGTTTGGTAAAACAGGTTGCCTACCACCTGTTTTGAAAGGGAGCTAAAGGCAAATAACAAACAAAAACAAAAATTAAAACAAAACATAGATCCAGGAATGGGTTTGGGGTTTGCACTAAATCCTAGCTCCAACTTTAGAACAATTAATTCTTACATCATGGCCCTGCTTGGTACTCGATTTCAGGAAGGGAACACAGAAGATATAGGTGCTAAGCAAAATGTGGTGAAGAAATTAGATGGTGCCCAGCTATCAGATAAAATGGTGTCTGGGGTCTTAAAGGCTTGTCTCCAAAGAAGCAGCCATCTAAGTGAGATGTCAACTAAGTCCACATGAAAGAAGCACACTATCATCAGTCACTGAAGTATTTCAAATCATATAATCTGAAGTTGAAGGACGGGTCAATATCAGAGACTAAATTGTGAGAATCCAGTTTGCAGAAGGTGATGGGATGACAGTGGGAGCCCAAGATACATTTGTGGGGACTACATAGGAAATAAGCCTCTGGTGACCTCCCTCTATCCATAATTGAGGGATAGAAGGAAAGTGGTTATTAAACAGAGTGCATTTGAGAGATGAGTATAGAATATCAAAGGAATAAACCTGACTTGAACAGTTAAAACTTTGTTAGTTGATTCCCCGCTTTGATGCAAGCTGGACCTGATCTGGTCCTCAACATTTTCTGTATTTTTGTTTTGTTTTTTGTTTGTTCATTTTAGGGTTTATCTCAGAAGTGTTATGTCATTGAGGGTCACACTCTTGAGGTTGTGTTATATGTTTTTTCTCTTTATTTAGTATGTGAAACCCAGGATTGATAAATCTATAGTGACAGCAGGTAGAATTAGGGTTTGGGGCTTAGGGGTACAGTAGTGGTGGTGGGAATAAAAGGAAGACGATATCAAGAGTCCAGGAAGGAAAAGAATGTTTGGAAACTGATTGTGGTAGTAATTGTACCATACTGCTTGACGTGATTGAACTATGCAATGATATGCTATTTGTATTAACTCCTAATTAATAATAAATTATAAAAAAAGAAGCCCATGTCCTTTAGATTACAGGACTAATACAATATTCTAATTGGAAAATCTTTGGACATCCCTGAGTAACTAGTTCAACCTCCATTTTATAGATGGAGAAACTGAGGTCCACAAAGGTGAGCAAAGTCGTGGCCACTCTAAGATTTTTGAACCCAGGCTTCTTGCCTCCTAGTTTGCCTTCCTTTCCTTTTTAATCATACCATAGTGCTCTCCAAAGTCTAGTTTACTGCCATAGAAGGCTCAGATTTAGTACTGACCTCAGCAGATATAAAACAAGCCATAGTGATTTTTTTCTTGCTTTCCTAAGGGTTCAAGTCTGATGGTTGTTAGTGGCTCTTACTTGGCTTTGGAGTGGAGTTGGAGAAATGGGGTGTGCTGTAAGTGTATTCATTACTGTCTATTCTCAATTATCTAAGTCTAGAACAGATAAAGCCTCGTTTTAGCCATTAACAGCACACATGTAAGTGCTCTCTGGAAAACACTGTTTGGTGATGATTGTATTTAATCACCTAGCCTTTTACCAGAGAGTTTCACCCTCTTTTCCCTTCTTATGCTTTTTAATGCTCGGATGAGAGAGGATGCCAGGAAGAAGCAGAAGCATACTATTTTCTCTGCTTCCAAAATATGTCCTCCCCTCAAAATGATGGTACCTGAACCCCATACAGCAGAAATTTATTATCTGACTTTTAGTTTTATTGGCAGACATCAGTCCTAGTCAAGGAGGTATGACCGTGTATGTGATTTTTTGCTAGGGTAGAAGGCAGTGATCAAAGTGGTCTAGTTGGGGAACAAGGGCTCAGGGGCATCAGGGGGACAAAGAGAGAAGTTGAGTACATAATTGGGGGTGAGGCTGAAATTCCATGTCCCACAATTTGGATCACAATTAGCTGAAGAAGAATTCCCAGGAGGGGTTTCTCTTTCTTGTGTTTCACTACCAAACCAAAATAACCCCAAACCTTTCAGTCTCTTTGCTGCTTCATATGAACTTGTCTCTTTGGTTAACTTAACCACTGTGTCTTTAGAGCTCAGTAAAATGAATTAGCGCATTGGAGGGAAACTGGATGTCTAGCTATTTCTTTGACTTTATTAAATGATGTGAATACTTGCCTGTGACTCAATTTCTCCTGAGATAAACTGAGAATCATACACGGAGAAAATAAATGCTCAATGAATTGAGGGAGGGAAGGAGGGAGAGAGAGAGAGAGAGAGAGAGAGAGAGAGAGAGAGAAGAACTTGTCTCCTGGGCTCTTCCCCCCTTACCCAACATTTAGCAAGATGTCATGTTCATCATCTTGCCACATTCTGACTCCTACAACTTCAATAGACACTCTTCTTCAACCTGTATTTAGATGTCAGCCTGTTGTTTACTCCAATCCACCCTCCTTCATGTAACACATTGAGCCCATCCCCAGCCATGCCCCCTTCTTCTCTGTTGTAGCCTTTGAATGTACCCATGTACCGGGGTCTCGATCTTGCTGCTCTCCTACACTCACTAAGCCCCTTTTCACTTTGCTGGCTCTTGCTGCATAACTTCCTAACTGGTCTCCCTGACTTGAGTCTCCTTCCTTGAGGTTGATGAAGTGCGGGTTGGCTTGCCAGATTAATCTTCCGGAGCACTGCTTTCATCAAATCTCTTTCGGGCTCCAACACCCCTACTGCCTTTTGTATTCCATCCAAATACCTTCATTTGGTTGTGAGGGTCTCTCACTTTCTGCCCATATTCTTCCAGTCACCCTCCTCCCCCTACTTCATCAACCTCATTTCTCATTATTCCTTAACAGAGCCTTTTACTTCAGCCAAACTAATCTGTTTACCACCCGCCGACCCCCACCTTACATGATTTGCTTGCTTCTGCCTCTTGTTCATTTGTATGTACTGTTCTTTCTCCTTGCAAAGCCAGATCACCCTCAAATTCAAGAAGTGGAGTTGACTTTGACCTTCTTAACAAGTTCCATTCAGATTTAACCTTTCCAGGAAGCCCAATGTAGTGATCCAATTCACCCATTTTCGAGCTACAGAAACAACACTTTCATGGGGTTCAAGCTTACACCCCTCCTTTTGAGTCTTATATTACTGGTGTATATTTCTTTATCAATTGTCTCAGATACCCTTCTGAAACAGTTCTGTCTCTCTGAAGGCTATAACCTCTCTGAAAGCAGAGTTGATGGGGCTTGAAATGTAGCAGAGCGTGCAGTGATGCTCAGTTGGGTTTTTAATGGGTTCACTTTCTTGTACTATATAGCGAGGACCTCATCACTAACCCTCTTGAATTCCAGCTAAGGGTTTACTGTATGCTGCGCGACTGATCTTCAAGGGGAAAGGTGAGGTCTGCATCATCTCTGACACCGCCTCTGCACCTGGCACTGTGCTTGGCACATAGTAGAACTCTCTAAATATTTGCAGAATGTAGTTGAAGAAATTGCTGCACCTTTTTGCCCTGCCAGGAACACAGGAGACTTGGAGATTCTCTAATCCTCTTAGAAGAGACCAGTTGAAATAAACTTGTGGATCCCTGAGCCCTGGCACAATAAAATTACCATAAACATATAGACCTCAGCAAACAGCAAATTCATGGCAACTGGACTGGCAGTGCACTCTCCCTTTCCTGGCAACCTGCCAATTGTTATTTGCAGGCTCAAGAGAATCAGGGTTGAGAGGGAAAGGGATGGAAGTAGGAGCAGTAGGCTAGAAGGTAGACAGGTGTTAACTATTGTAAAGGGGAAGATAATATCCTACAAGAGGGAGGAGAAAGAAAAAATAGGTGATGGTGGGGGGACAAGGCAAACTATTGGGACACTTGATAAGTTGTTAAATTGTTGAATATCAAAATGATGAACTGACACATAAACCCCACCTAATTCACAATAAAACGGTTAAGAAACAAAACTAGAAAGCAAGCATCGCTTAATTCCTCTGCTTTGTGCTCTGCCACCCGGCTCCACACCTCTGCTGGGCCTTTGCTTGCGTGGTCTTGGCTTGGGGAGAGTCATATGCTTTCTTTATGTGCTAATTCCTTAAATTCATAGATTCACATCACAGGGGGCACCAGCATTCCATTCTAGCCAATAAAAATATATCGCAGTCAATGAAAGAGCGCACCCTCAGAGACATTGCCGATGTTGTCAGTGAATCCTCACCGCATTTCTAACACAGTGCTTTTTTGTTGTTCAGAGTTGCTGTGGACAGCCCCTGAACTGTTGAGAGCCCCAAGGGGTAGCAAGTTGGGCTCTTTTGCAGGAGATGTGTATAGCTTTGCCATCATCATGCAAGAAGTGATGATCCGGGGCACCCCTTTCTGCATGATGGATTTGACTGCCAAAGGTAAGTAGGAGGTGTGAACGGGACACCAGGGGCCCACTCTGACCCAGATTGTCAGGCCACCTGGGCTGCTGAGTTTTTCAGCAGAGTGAATACGGCTTTGTGTTAGAGAGAACAGCTTGCCAGTCTTCAAGCAGCCCATGTTGTGAGCAGGTGGGACTTCAGAGCTAGACCGCTTTAGGCATCTGGGAGAAAGTCTTCCCCTGATTCCCATACACAAATGCGTGTCTATGAATTTGTTTTTCTAGTCTACCCAGACTAACACACTCCTCAATAGGCTGTTTTAAAACATTTCCCCAATTGTGGCACAAGCCAAGGGCCTATAGGACATGTCAATATCATATTGCTCTTTTGTTGTTGTTGCTGTCCTTAGCAGTACCCCCACCCCTTGCTAAAACATTTCAGTAGCTTCCCTGATGCTCATGACTATAAAGTCATCCCCACCTTTTCCCTATGGCAACCCATAGGCTTCCGTCTTCATCTCCCATCCAAACACTTGTCTATTAGGCAAGATAAATTAATGGTGATAAAAACAGAAGGCAAAAGTTTGAAGGAAAACAGTATATTTTCAAATTCTCAACAAGTCTCTTACTAATTGCACAGGGAACAATAGTAAGCTTACAAGGGGGGAGATCTTGGAAGAAATCAGTTAACCGAGTGATCAAGGATAACATCACCAGCAGCAAAGCATATCCACATAGCCCTTTTGGCGTAGTGGTTACAGTCAAGGAAGTTCACCTCAAGATTGGCAGTTTGAAACCACCAGCCACTCCACAAGATAAAGATGATGCTTCCTATTCCCATAAGAATTTATAGGCTCAGAAACCTACAGGGAGTGCCCCATAGAGTCTCTATGAGTCGGAACCCGCCACTTGACAGTGAGTTATGTGATGCTTGAGGAGCCCTGGTGGAATAATGAGTTAAGCACAAGGTCAGCAGTTTGAACCCACCAGTTGCTCCGTAGCAGAAAGATGAGGTGTTCTCCTCCTGTAATATATCTACAGCTTCAGCAACTCTATAGAGCAGTTCAATTCTGACCTAGAGGGTGGTGATGAGGCCTGGTTGAGTAGCTGACAATGGGTTTAGTTTTTGATTTATAAATGATACACTGAAAAGGGTACACAGCCACCTCTTAGGTATGCTTGAAAAGAGGCATAAGGCTGGCCAATTCATAAAAAAAACACTGGATGAACTTTGGTAGACAGTCTACAAAATAGTCTGCCATTACTGGTAAAAAAAATAGTAAAGTCATAAAAGACAAAGAAAGAATGAAGAACTGTCATAGATTGGAACAGATTGAGACACAACAACCAAATGCATTATGGGATCCTGAGTTGGCTCATGGAGCAGAAAGAAAAGGACATTAAGGAGAGAATTGGTGAAATTTTCCAGTGTCAATTTCCTGGCATGATAACTCTAAGCTGTACAATATATGATGCTAAAATTAGCGGATACTGTGTGACGGATATACACAAACTTGTATTGTTTCTACAACTTTTGGGGAAGTCTAAATTTATGTGAAAGTTTTTGCAGAATAATTGGCTTGGTGCTATTGGTGGTGGCACTGTCTCCCTCAGAGGGAAATAGAGGGTTCATGGATGGGTGTTGAAGACTTGCAACAGCCACAGAATCACATGTTGATAATTAACCAAAATTCAGTAAAGGGTAATATACTACAGTAGAATAATTCCAACAGTTATCCAATGCCAATTTGTGTACTCATAAACACTAAAATAAAATAAAACAATGAAAAAAATGTAAAAAAAGTTTTAAAGTGGCAAAAATAACTCCAAACACCATTTAACCATTTTTGCTTTGCTCATGATCCCATTCCTTTTTGGTTTTCTAACTCTAGGTCTTTTGTACCTTCCATTATTAATATTTTACTTTGTCTTCTCAAGCTCCCCTTTGAACTTTTCTATTGATTGAGTTCTTTAACTGCATAATTTCTTCCATTTGCCTTAGCTCCTCTACAATAAAGAGCAAGTTTCAGAGTCTGTTCTGATATCCACTTAGATTTTTTTCTTTCTTATCTTTTTGATGATCTTTTGGTTTCTTCATGAGTGATATTCTAGATGTAATCCCACAGCTCAATAGGCTTTCTGGCACTAGTGTTAAATGCATCACATCTGTTTCTGAGATGTTTTCAAAATTCAGTTTGGATATCTTCATATTTTGGCTCTCATGGACTTTTCTTCAGCTTCATCCTAAATTTACATATGAGCATTTGTTGGTCTGCTCCACAGTCATCACCAGCTGCTGATACTAAGCTTCTCCATCATTTCTTCCCACGGATGCAGTCAATTTTACTTTTGTGTATTCTATCTGAGGAATTTAACATGTTGTGTTTGTGTTGGGGACAAAACAGGTTTGCTATGAACAAGTCATTGGTCTTGCAAGATTCTATCAGCTTTATTTCTATCACCAATGCCATATTTAAACTGAAGGAATTAAAGAAAAAATTCAAGCCTTGGGTTGCAGTATTTAAAATTTCTTTGGGAAAAACATTGCATGATGCAGGAAACATCAGGAGAAGATGATAGGAATACACAAGTAATTGTCTCCAAAAGAACCAGTTGACATTTCATCATTTCAAGAGGTAGCATATGAACAAGAACCAATGGTACTGAAGGAAGAAGTTCAAGCTACACTGAAAGCATTTTTGCTGAAAACAAGGCTCCAGGAGTTGATGAAATACCAATTGAAATATTTCCACAAGCTGATGAAGAACTGGAAGCACTCACTCGTGTATGCAACAAATTTGGAAGACAGCTGCTGGGTCAACTTACAGGAAGAGAACCGTATTTGTACCCATTCCAAAGAAAGGTGACCCCAAAGAATGATCAAATTATAGAACAATGTCACCGATGCAAGTAAAATTTTGCTCAGGATTATCCAGCAATGGTTGTAGGAGTACATTGACAGGGAGCTTGCCGAGGTTCACTATGGATTCAGAAGAGGAAGTGGAATAAGGGATATCATTGTGGTGTCAGATGGATCTTGACTCAAAGCAGACAATATCAGAAAGATGGTTACTTGTGTTTTATTGACTATGCAAATCAACTGTGTGGATCATAAAAAAAGCTATGGAAGCCTTGAGAAAAATGGGAATTCCAGAACGCTTTATTTGTGCTCATACAGAAACTGTACATGGATCAAGAAGCAATTGTGCAAACAGAAAAAGGATATAATGAATGGTTTAATATCATGAAAAATGTGTGTCAGGGTTATATCCTCCCACCATATTTATGCAGTCTGTATGCTGAGCAAATAATTAGAGAAGGTAGATTATATGAAGAAGAATGCAGCAGCAGCAGGATAGGAGAAAAGCTTATTAACAACCTGGGATATGCAGATGCTATAACCTTGTTTATGAAAAGTGAGGAGGACTTGAGACACTTACTGATGAAGATCAAGGATCATAGCCTTCAGTATAAATTATAACTCAGTGTAAATAAAACCTAAGTCCTCACAATTGTACCCATAGGTAACATCATGATGAACAGAGAAAAGATTGACGTTGTTAAAGGATTTTGTCTTGCTTTTATCTCCAATCAGTGCTCATGGAAGCAGCAGTCAAGATATCAAGGGACTTATTGCATTGGGCAAATCTTCTGCACAAGACTTCTTTAGAGTGTTAAAAAGCAAGGATGTTACTTTGAAGATTAAAGGTGTACCTTCCCCAGGCCATGGTATTTTCAATAGTCTCATGTATGTGAAAGGTGAACACTGAATAAGGAAGACCGAAGAAGAATCGAGGCATTTGAATTGTGGCTCTGGAGAAAAATATTGAAAGTATCATGGAGCGCTAAAAGAATGAACAAATCTGTCTTGGACGTACAAGATGCTCCTTAGAGGGAAGGATGGCAAGACTTCATCTCATATATTTTGGACATGTTATCAGGGGAGACCAATCCTCAGAGAAGATCATCATGCTTGGTAAAGTAGATGGGCAATGAAAAAGAGGAAGACCCTTGACAGGATGGATTGACACAGTGTCTCAACAATTAACTAAAACATAAGAAGAGTTGTAGGGATGGTGCAGGATTGGGCATTGTTTTGCTTTGCTGTATGTAGGTAGGGCCACTATGTGTTGGAACTGACTCAATGGCACCTGAAAACAACAAACCCTTTCACTTCTCTCTCCAACACCTATTCTCCATCACATCTAGACCCTAACTACTTTTCTATGTATAAATTCTAGCACTCAATATGCTCCATCTAAACCCTGGCATGGCGGTGCCTCAAAGCACTGTGATTTTTCAAACGTCTGTGCCTTCACACATGCTGTTCATCAGGCCTGGAATGCCCTCAGCTTCTCAGCATCTTGATGCATCTTACTCATGTCACTGTCCCTCAGAAGCCTTCTCTGACTTTTTCAGCGTGAGTCAGAGCTCTGTCCACTGTACTCACGTGTGCATATATCTTTGATAGAGCACTTGTCACATTGTTTGCCATTATTTACCTCTTTGAATGGACTGTGAGATCCTCACAGGCACAAATCATGCTGACTCTGAGAGGTCATTCAATTCAGTGGTGTTCAAAGAAAGGGACAAAGACTCCTGCCTGAGAGAGGATGGGGCAATTGCACATTATGATATGCATTCCTATAGAATCCATTGCAGCTGTGGGCAGGGTGCTGTGATTTAGAAACCATTACTGGCACAGGAAGACTTGGGTTATAGGGGCAGAAGAGGTGATGTTCCAAGAAGCTAAGATATCAAGGATAAAAAACAAACAATCTCATTGCCATTGAGTCAACGCTGACTCATAGTGACCCTATAGGACGAGGTAGAATTGACCCTGTAGGCTTTGGAGACTAACTTTTTACTGGAGTAGAAATATTCATCTTTCTCCAGGGAGCCCCTCTAACCTTTTGTTTAGCAGCCCGATGTGGAACCCACTATGCACCACGGATCCGGCAAAACATGAAAGATAGTAGATGAAATTTTTTCTTTGATAAATGGAGGCACTTACTATCATATAAAGCAACAGTGTCGGAGTATTACAGCCAATGCAGGGGAGGGGATAAGGTTAGGGTTAGAGGTAGGAGGAATGACATTAGTGATGAGAGACAGCCCTGGAGACATAGTCAGGGGCCCTGTTCAAAGGCTCAAATTTCAACTTATGAACAATGGAGACTCATGGAACAATTTCAAGTAAGAAAGTGAGATGGTCAAATCAGTAATTTAGGAATGGTTTTGAGAAGGTCACACTGGAAGCAAGGAGATCACTTATTTTTTTAAATTAAAAGATCATTTTATTGGGGGCTCTTGCAACTCTTATGATACTCCATACATTAATAATATCATGCATATCTGTACATATGTTGCCATCATTCTTTTCTAGACATTTACTTTCTATTGAGACCTTGGTCTCAGCTCCTCTTTTTTCCTTCCCTCTCCCCACCTCATGACACCTTGATAGGTTATAAATTATTGTTATTTTAATTTCTCGCACTGACCGCTGTCTCCCTTCCCCCATGGTTTCTGTTGTTCTCCCCCCTGGAGAGGTGTGTGTGGTTATGTGTCAATCATTGTGATCAGTTCCTCCTTCCTGCCCCCTTCTCCCTACCCTTCTGGTATCACTACTCCCATTCCTGTTCCTGGATTCTGTGTGTTGGGAGCTCTTATCTTTTGTACGTCCCTGTGTACATGCTCTGGTCTAGCCTATAGTGAAAGGCAGGACTGGGGTCATGATAGTGGGAGATGAGGAAGCCTCAAGGAACCAGAGGAATATTGTGTGTTTCATTGGTGCTTTACTGCACCCTGGTTGACTGATCCCTTCCCTGTGACCCCTCTGTGAGGGCATGTTTCATTGTCTAAAAATGGTGTATTAGTCTGGGTACTTTAGAGAAACATCCACAGAAACTTATGTATAAGCGAGAGTTTTATATAAAGGTTAAGTGCACATCAAGAAAACATCCCAACCCAGTGCTACCCAAACCCACAAGTCCAACATTAACCCATATGTCCGACACCAATTCACAAAGTCCTCCCCCATCTCACAAAACACACACTATGATGCCGTCTGCAGGAGGAAAACTGAATCAGTGAAAGTGTAAGCATCTCAGCACTGGCAAGGGTCTCGACACGGCTGCTCCAGCACCCAGGGCTGCATTGGTGTAGGTCCATGCGGCTTCTCCTTGGGGAAGTCTTGCAGAAAGTGAGCCTTTCCAAGTGAAGCAGGGAACTGGTTAAGGCAGCTACATCCTGGTCCGACCATCACAAAGCAAGAGACCTGAGAACTAGAAAGGTGAGGCTCATGGAGCCATTTATCTCTTCGCTCTTCTATTAACCCCACATGTGTTTATCGGCCAGGTTGGCACACTAAACTTTAACTATTTCAGATGGGCTTTGGGCCTCTTCTATGACCCTGCTCATTCTCAACAATATGGTTTTGTTTGTTATGGGTCTTCTGATGCCTGTTACCTAGTCCTGATGACACCACATGATCACGCAGGCTGGTGAGCTTCCTCCGTGTGGGCTTGTTGCATTTCTACTGGATGGCCGCTTGTTTAACTTCAAGCCTTTAAGACCCCAGGTGGTATATCTTTTAATAGCCAGACACCATGTGATTTCTTCATCACATTTGCTTATGCACCCATTTTGTCTTCAGTGATTGTGCCAGGAGGGTGAGCATCACAGAATGACAGTTTGTTAGAACAAAGTGTTCTTGTATTGAGGGAAGGTATGAGCAGAGATCCAAAGTCTGTCCACTACCTCAGTGTATTGCCATATAAATATATCTACATAGGCCAATACCTCTATTTTTATGGATTAATGCATTTACATATGTACACACCTATGCTTATACCTCTATCCATAGCTTTGGTTCCTAGATCCTTCCTCTGTTTCCTTTTACCTTCCTCCTGCCCCACCAGCACGTTCCCCCTACTTCTGCCTCTCAGTACTTCCTCTCAGCCAGATTGCTGTTGCTCCAACATCCCCAGGATCTCCATATCTTCCTTGTTGATTTTAATTCCCTAGTGGTTCCCCTGTCTATGTTTTTTAGAGAGACCTCTGGGAACTAATGGCTATTGAAAATAAACAGGGCGTTCTTAAGTGAAGAGCAAATGTTTTGAGAATGATGAGGGCAATGAATGTACAAATGTGCTTTACACAACTGATGTATGGATGGACTGTGATAGGAGTTGTATGAGCCCCTAAGAATGATTTTAAAAAAACACTCAAGACAAAACAAAACAAAAAGAAAATAAACAGGGAGTTTATGGCTATTGAAAATAAACAGGGGGGTTTAGGACTTCTCAGTTGAGTTATGAAACATTTGGAAATGCAGTAGATTGAATCTTGTTGTTGTTGTTGTTAGGCGCAATAAAGTTGGTTCTGATGCATAGCAACCTTATGCATAACAGAGCTAAACATGTAAGATATAACTCTCATAGCTGTTGTTATGCTTGAGCTCATTGTTGCAGCCTCGGTGGCAATTGAGCTTTTCGAAGGTCTTCTTCTTTTTTTGCTGACCCATTTACCAAGCATGATGCCTTTCTACAGGGATTGGTTCCTTTTGATAACATGTCCCATGTATGTGACATGAAGTCTCGCTACCCTTGCCTCCAAAGAGCTTTCTAGCTGTATTTACTTCATGTTTGTTGTACTTACTCATTTGCTTGTTGTTCTAGCAGTCCATGGTGGTTTCAATATTCTGTACCAAGATCATAATTTAAATATCAATTATTTTGTCATCTTCTTTATTCATTGTTCGCCTTTCACATGCATATGAGGCAACTATCATGGCTTAAATCAGGCTCATCTTAGTTCTCAAAGTAACAGCTTTCGTTTCTCACACTTGAAATTTGACTTCAAGTAAATTATGTAATGTCTCAGTGCCCGCTTTGTAAAATGAACACAATAGTATCTCCCTTCACTGTAGTGAGAATGAAATAATGTAATGCATGCAAAATTTCCGGGAAGGGCCCCCAACCTAAACTTGCTCTGATGCTGGGTCTGCATGGAGGATTAATTGGCTCTATTGTGGGGATAGGAAGCCTGGTCTTTAAAGGTGTAGCATTAGAAATGATGTCAGATAGGCTACATCTAAAACCCAGGAGAATAAACTATGCCTAAATGATACGAATAGTCTAAGTCATTAATTTCTCACTCTCACTCCAAATTGATTGATGCAAGCTTTGCTCAGACACATTTTACATTCAAGCCACCTAATAAGAAAGCAGGAGTCCCTAGGTGATGAGAATGGTTAACACACTAGGCTATTAACTGAAAAGTTGGAGGTTCTTGGAAGAAAACCCTGCCAATCTACTTTAAAACAAACAAACATACCCAGACATTGAAAAGCCTATGTATCACAGTTTGACTCTGACATACAGGTGGTCACTGTGAATTAGAATCCACACAAATGCATGGCCTTTCTGTGTTTTCTCCTGACCAATTACTTTCTTTGCTAAAACTCAATGATCTTTGCCAAATTGTGTTGCTTTCTCTATGATTTGCCAACCTTTCTCCTCCTGCATCTGGACAGAAATCATAAATAGACTTAAGAAGCCTACTCCTGTATGCAGACCAGTGGTTCCACCTGAGTTCACCCCTCCAGAGTGTCTCCAGCTGAAGAAGCAGTGCTGGGCTGAGGCTGCAGACCAACGGCCAACTTTTGATGAAATATTTAACCAGGTAAGGATGTTTTGAATCTTATCACACACTAGAAGGAATCCTAAAATAAATCTACCCAAGGCTGACCCCCTGGGTTCTCATATTATGGAAGCAATCTGGTGCAAAGCGAAAACACACACTTGGGGATCAATGTTAAGGCAACTGGTAACTGGTGAGTTACACAAGATTGTTTAATTTTAGAGACCCTGATGGTGCAATTAATTAAGTGCTCAGCTAGTAATGGACGATCTGGGAGTTCAAATCCACCCAGAGACACTTCAGGAGAAAGGCCTAGTGATCTATTTCCAAAACTCAGCTGTCAGAATCTCTATCAAGCTTACTTCTACTCTGACGCACATGGGGTTCCCATGAGATGGAATCAACTTGAGAGCAACTGAATTTTTTAAAGAAGCATGAGATTCTCCTATATGCTAGAGCATCACCAACACATTCTCCTAGATCCCAAGGGTTGGTTCTAGTGTTCTTTTGCATTTGGACCTATGTCGCAGAACATTCACAATTTGGCCTTACCAACTTTACTGACCTTCTGGGAATTGTTAAGGCAGTGACATTGAGATTGTTCGAAGATGGGCCTCACAGAGTAGATATGGACCTTCACTGATTTATGTTTGCTTTGGTGATCTCACGAATCTCTCGTGAATACCGCATGTTTGATGCTGAGTTGCTTTTGGAGGGACAGGGAAAGTATAGGGTATTTGAAAGTGAAATTATGATGGAAGCAAGTGTTAGTATGGTCTTGTCAGAGTGTTCTATAGCATCATTTCCTAGAGAACTAGATGAGAAAAGAGGGTGCATGAAAAATGATAAGATACTGAATTTCTAAAAAGGTTGATTCTTTCCCCAGAAGTAAATATTAGAAGGTGGAATGGAGGAAAGGTAGAGTCATCTCTACAAAGGAAGCTAGAGTGTGGTTCACATATTGGAGCATGCAGTTTGAGCCTTTCTTGAAATCATAGAATACTATCTGAGTGTGCGTTCTGTGAATTTTGTGTCAGCTCAGGTGAAGAGGCTTTTGAACCTGGCTAGAGTACAGCACCGCAATGCTTTATGAGTGGCAGGTATCTGAGGCGGAAAAGAGAAAGAGTTAGATTGAAAGCCTGAGGGGCCCTGCACTTTAAGTCATCCATGTCCCCAGCTAACAATGCCTCCATTAGCCTGGCTGAGATGCTTGAGGACACTCAAACAGGTGTTTAATAGTATGGAAAGGGCAAAGGACCATGAAGGTCAAATTTCTAAAAACTTACCATGAGGCAGGAGAAAAAAGAATTTGCCCTTGTGTTGATGCTAGAGATGTTATTTCAGAAGGTTGCAGAGAAGCCTGTGATAGATAGGAGTGCACCTCATGTGACTTTCAAACAATACATCGCTAGGGCTGCTCTCACTAAAATGCTTCAGTGAAAGTTTAGATTGTCTGAACAAGGGCAGTCTCTCAACTTGCAGTAGTTTATTACACTTGAATGGGAAGACGGGGAGAGGGGACTTCTCTGGGTTAGGAAATAGAGGGAGTCCAAAGCATCTGAACTGCTTTTCCAATTGCCCCAAGGGCCTCGGTGTACTTGTAGATATGAACCAAGCTCAAAAGGGAAACTTTAAGTGTTGGCCTTGGTACATTGGGTGTTAAGTAGAGCATGCGTGTCATAGTTTATCAAAGAGGGTTCATTGGCAACAGAGCTCGAAGTATCTGCCAAGTAAAACCATCAATCTGTTATTGTTGTAAACACAAACATGCAGTAAGAAGGGTCAATGATTCCAACCCAAGCTACCATGTCTCTGTAGAGGTATGGGGTCTCAGAAGGACTTAGTGAAAAGTTGTGGCATGACAGTCACTTCTCTGGGATTAGTAGGCTGAAAGGGCAAGCAAGGTCAGTTGGATGTCCCAATGACCCTGACTGATCTGAAGGGGAGGTCCTTGGGAACATGATTATGTATTTCTAGAACTCCATAGTAAGAAACAAATCTTATCACATATATTTTGCCCTATTTAAGGGGTCAAGAGACCTACCACAAAATCACCATGAAATGCCAGTTTATATGTACTAAAATGAATATTACCAGAAAATGGCATATAATAAGTGTTGGTGAGGATGTGGAGAAACTGGAACTCTCATATGTTGTTGATGAAAATGTAAAGTGGTACAGTAATGTTGCAAAATAGTTTGGCAGTTCTCCTTTTTTTAAAGTGAAATATGAACATGAGATGACCATTTTTGTTGTTATTTAGGTGTAAGTCCTCATATACAACAGAATGAAACATTCCCCAATCCTGTGCCTTATGACCATATGAATTACCATATGATCCAACAATTCTACTTCTAAGGTTTTTTCATGGTTTGAACCGTGTCCCCTAAAAATATGATCCTCAGTGGATATCAGTTGTTTGGTAGTTATGTAATGATATAACCTGGCAGCTATATTTTGATGCAATCACCCCTGATGATGCAATCAGATGTGATCGGTTGTAAAGGGATAGTGTGGGATGCAATACCCTTATCCTTATCCCTGATCCAATATAGGAGGAGTACCCTTGGGGTATGGTGTAGTATTAGGTGAGGGTGCCAGCCCCCCGCCACTAATCATGGGTTCAGTAAGCACAATTGTACGGTTGAGATGTATATATATTATATTAAAGTCATCGAGAGCATAAGAGATAGAGGAGAGATTGAATTAATGGAGTCAGACACTTTTCATGGTAGCATTGCTCACCTCAGCCCCGCTTGGTGGTCCATGTGGAGAGAGGGGGAAGGGAAGGAGGACAAGGGGAAAGGGAAACAGAGGACTGGAGAGGATAGGGGGAATATACCTTTGGGGGTGTTCAAACCCACTAATTACAGGTAAAGACATACATCAGAGGAAGGGGTTACACTATAGGTTATACAGAAATGAGGGTGTGGTCTAGGGACATACACGCAATAGGAAGAAGAGGGATTGGGGGTATACATTTGACAAGATGGGCGGATCCTAGAGTCAGGATGGCAGCTTAACTGAGCTGGTTTGACCTGTTCTCTGGATCTCCATAGGAACCATTATCAGTAGGGTGTGAACCCCACCTACAGGAACCAATGGTGGCAAGCCTTAGCTCATAGTCCCCAGCAGCAGGGAGCAGGCCCACCCCTTGGTCCAGCGACTGACTGTCTTCAGGGAGGATGTCTGTAAGCATCTGACCTCGCCCCCACAGTATGGTTTGCATCACCTTTCATGTTACAAGATATAAAAGGAAAGAGAAGTGAGCAGAGAAAGAGGGACCTCATACTATCAATAAAGAAGAACCAGGAAGCGGGGTGAGAAGAACCAGGAGGGGAGTGCATTCTTTGGACTCGGGGTTCCTAAATTGGGAACCTCCTAGACCAAAGGAAGATTGATGCTCAGGCACATGGAGATCTACAAGGAATTTTGAGCATATAGATGTTGAAAAGAGAGGAGCTTCCCCCAGAGCAGACAAGAGTGAAATCTTCTCTCAAAGTCCTTAATTTCTGACTTCTAGCCTACTATACTGTGAGAGGACAGATTTATGTATTTTTTAAAAATCATTTTATTAGGGGCTCATACAACTCTTATCACATTCCATACATACATCAATTGTGTAAAGCGCATTTGTACATTCATTGCCCTCATCATTCTCAAAACATTTCCTCTCCACTTAAGCCCCCGGCATTAGGTCCTCATTTTCCTTTCACTCCCCGCTCCCCCCTCCCTCATGAGCCCTTGATAATTTATAAATTATTATTTTGTCATATCTTGCCCTGTCTGACGTCTCCCTTCACTCACTTTTCGGTTGTCCGTCCCCCAGGGAGGAGGTCACATACAGTTCCCTGTAATCGGTTCCCTCTTTCCTACCCATTCTCCCTCTACCATCCCTGTTTCGCCACTCACACCACTGGTCCTGTAGGGCTCATCCGCCCTGGATTCCCTGTATTTCCAGTTCCTATCTGTACCAGTGTACCTCCTCTGGTCTAGCCAGACTTTCAAGGTAGAATCCGTGTCATGATAGTGGGAGCAGGGAGGAAACATTTAGGAACTAGAGGAAAGTTGTATTTTTCATCCTTGCTACATTGCACCCTGACTGGTTCATGACAGATTTGTTTGTTTAAGCCAGTACTCATTCACTGCCGTTGAGCTTATGCTGACTCATAGTGACCCTAAAGGACAGTGTGGGCATCCAAGAATGTAACTTTTTATGGGAGTAGAAAGCCTCATCTTTTTTCTGTTAAAGCCAATACTTTGTAGTATTTCTGTTATAGTAGCACTAGATAATGGAGTCAGGTATATACCTAAGAAAATTGAATACAGAGGCGCAAACAGATACTTGTATATCTATTTTAATTGAAGCATTATTCACAATAGAAAAATAGAAAAAGAGTAAATAAGCCAAATGTTCATCAACAGATGAATGGGTAAACAAATCATGCTATGTATAAACAATGAGCTATTACTCAGCCATAAAGAGAAATGGAGTTCTACTACAGTTGCAATGTGGATGAACTTTGAAAACATTAGGCTAACTGAAATAAGTCAGACACAGAATGACAAATATTGCCTGATCCGATTCATATGAAATATTTCGAATAGGAAAATGCATAGAAATCAAAGTAGATTAGTGGTTATCAGGGGCTGAGTGTGTGGGAGGATTGGGCATCACTTCTTAAGAGGTATCAAGTTTCTGTTTTGGGTAGTAGCAAACCGTTGGAAATAGAGAATAGTGATTTTGCACAGCAACGTGAAGGTAGTTAATTACGTTGACTTGTACACTTGAAATGGTTATAGTGGAAACTTTTGCATGTATTTTACCATGATAAAAATACTCTTTTTTAAAAAAGGAAACAAAACAGTCTGCTGTCCCAGAACTGGAATAACAGCAACAGTAGCTCCTACAATGGAAGATCACGAGGATTTGATAGTCTGACATATTTTAAAAGCAATTTTATTGGCATATAATTCACATATAAATTCAGCAGTTCAGCCATATTAAGATGAGTTGTACAATCATCACCACAGTCAATTTTAGAACATTTTATATTTTTCCTGTGTTCATTGTTATTAGCTCCCCATTTCAATCCAAGAAGTTCTTCCTGGCCATACCCCCAAGAAATCATTAATCCAGTTTTCTTAAGAGATGAACCAATATTCCTTGTCCTGTTTTCTTTTGTTACCTTCATGTAATAATGCCCCAGATCTAAAAGAGCCACCCGCGAGCCCCTTTGCTGAATCTTAATAGAAACAGTAGAGTAGGGGAAGAATCACTTAGGGACAAAGAGCCTCAAAAACAGGCCAGGGTGACAATGAGGGTAGATGGTGACTTTTCCTATTTATTAATGGGTTCATTTCTCTTTCTCTGTCATTTTTGAAGAAAAGATTTTGATAAGAGATCCTGCTCCATCATCCCTGAGTTTGGAGAATAAGTAAGCTCTTTAAATTCTTTCTGTTTTGCTTCTAGTTTAAAATATTCAATAAAGGGAAGAAGACTAATATCATTGATTCTATGCTTCGGATGCTGGAGCAATATTCTTGCAACTTGGAAGATTTGATCTGGGAATGGACTGAGGAGCTGGAAATTGAAAAACAGAAAACGGAAAAGCTTCTCACACAGATACTACCACCGTATGTGTGAACACCTGAGGAGTGTGAATCCTTATAACAGTGTGTTCTATTAAAAAAGGGAAAATTATCCATCAACTAACTACTCCCTCCCCCTGTCCAGTACCCTCTCTGCCCCCAAGTAGCTTTGACTCACACCTTCAAATCAAAGAAGAATTGGAAACCAAGGGCACAGAGCACACATCCTGGTTTTCTCCTGCCTGTGGATCATGCTGGCCATTTATGTTCTGGGTGCCTTGGTCTTCCTACATGCCACTTCCTTTCTTGGCTGGGAGGTTGATCAATTTTTAAAAAGCAGTTCTTTGAGCTCCTAGAGGAAAGCAGCAGGATTGTTTTTCCAGGATCCCCCCCACCCCCGCCTCTTAGTTGAAAACCTTGCCTGTTTTGCTATAATTTTCAAAATTTCCAGGGCACCTTATCATGTTATGATGTGATCTTCCAGGTGATAATGGGCAAAACTTGTCTCATGAAAAGGTAACCACCTGGGAACATTCCCCAGGGGGTCAAGATAGAAGTTTACCCAGCTGGAAAACTCCATGAAGACATGAATAATGTCTTTTGTGTGTGCACTGTCTTCCAGCGCCTGGCAGTGCCTAACACATTTTAGGCCCTCAAAATCATTTGTAGATGGAATGAACAAATAATGCTCCCATCCAGATGGCATTTTATGCTTCATCATTTCCTGGGCAGAGGTTTGGGGGTGGGTGGGATGATTTTCTAGCAATTTGGTATGGCATGGAAAGATGCATGTATCTTTGGATAAATAACGGTTTACTTTTCAGATCTGTTGCTGAATCACTCAAAAGGGGATGCACAGTAGAGCCTGAGGGCTTTGACTTGGTCACTTTGTACTTCAGTGACATTGTGGGCTTCACCACCATCTCAGCCATGAGTGAGCCCATTGAGGTGGTGGATCTTCTGAATGACCTGTACACACTCTTTGATGCAATCATCGGCAGTCACGATGTCTACAAGGCAAGGCAAGTGGCAGGGAAATATATCGTAGAGTGAAGTTTTTCTATGCAATCTAAGGCTTATCGATGCATAATGCAAAATTAGAACATGCAATTTGATAGAATGCTGAATTTTAGGAATTGAAATTTAAGCAGTACAATGCTTTCACTGCTATACCATTGGAAATGAAGGTCAGGTAGAATGCATATCATTTCACACTTTACAAAGGACAACTCTCAAACCCAGCAAGAAATGGAGGGTCAGATTTCTTTAAAAAAAATCATTTTATTGGGGGCTCATACAATTCTTATCACAATCCATACATCCATCCATTGTGTCAAGCACATTTGCACACCCGTTGCCATCATCCTCCTCAAAACATTTGCTTTCTATTTGAGCCCTTAATATCAGCTCCCTGCTTTTCCTCCTCCGTCGCCCTCTCCCCCTCCCCCATGAACCCCTGAAAATTCACAAATTATTATTATTTTGTCATATCCTACACTGTCTGACGTCTCCCCATACCCACTCCTCTGCTGTCTATCCCCCAGGGAGGAGCCTATATGCAGATCCTTGTAATCGGTCAGATTTCTTTTGAGTGGTTTCCTAGAACTAGAAGGAAAAGAGATTCGGACCAAGAGAGTTGCACTTTAGTGGCTTAAGTACTCTAAGCGTAGTGTAACTGTAGTGCACTGGGCAAAACAGGGAATAGGGAAGTATTGGTGTTTTGCCCATAGTTGGTAACTGCAACAAAATTCATTTGGGTCAGATCTGTGTAGATCTAATACATGTTACTCAAATTTAATCTGATTCTTTGGGCACCATTGTTATACAGGATAAAACTTTGGCATTACACCAGGTAGCTATTAGGCTTGAGGCTCTTTGGGGTTGTTATAGGATAAACAAATGCCCACCTATTCATCTGAGGGCTCAGGAAATGCTTTATTGTGAGGTTGCAGCCACCCCTCTAGCCTGTCAGTCCCCACCCTTCTTATCAAAGTTTGCAGAAGATGAGTAGAGAACAGATGACTAATTCACTCATTGAGGTGCTATGCTTCCTTACCCTAAATATTCTGTGTTTTGTCTGTAAACCGAAGATGAGTAAAAATCTCATAGTTGTGTAGGAATCTTTCTATGTTGTCCGCACAGGATAGCTGCCTATTGATGGAACAAGATGCCCCAGGCATCCCAAACTTTAGACAGCTCTTCTGTCCCAGGCACCAAGGTAGCACAGGAGAATGAGTAGTTCCATTCATTAGGTCCTACACAGTAGCCTGAAATGTTCCAACTCAGACATCACACACAGCACAGTGTGTTTATCTCAGATTAGACAGGGCCCTTTTAGGTCAGGTAGAGCGCTTCAGGCCTAAGGCAAGCCACTTAAATAGAGCTCAGAAATAGACATCATACCTGTCAATCAGCAGGAGCTGCAAGCTAATCAAGAAGTACAGAGGGCAGCCATGGTGGAGGAAAAATCCATGTCTTAATTTGTTGAACTCCAGCAATCTGAATAGATTTTTTTTTGAAAATCACCGAAAGCTAATTCAGTTGAAACTAAAATCAAAGATGATTTACTGTGGGCAGTAAAACAGCCACTGGTTTGATCAATCTTGCTATTCTCTGCAGTTGGGGGTTCTTAGGGATGAGGGCATTAGGTATTTCAAGGCTGGAGTTGAGAGCTTGTGGGTTCTTCCCAGGACAAAACAGGGCTCTATGAATCTAAAAAGTGGAATCTAAGTTGTCCGTCCTATTTAGTGAAAACAACACAGTGCAAAGAAATTAAAAATTGAACAAGAGTGAGTCACCAAACCTGTTTGTGTTTTCATTTTCTTTACCTGTAAAATTAGAATCACTTCCCCTGGCACTTGATAAATCTGCAATGAAAGTGGGAAGGCTACTGCACAATTATGAAGCTGGTGATTTATTTTTCGTTTCAGTTTTCCTTCCACCCTATCTCAACCAGACTTACTTCCATGCCACTTCTGACCTTTCTTTATGTTGACTTATGCATCCCACCATACCTCACAGCAGTCCCCTCACAAGACCACACAGTCTTCATGCATCCTACTCTTTGAATCTCATCTACATACAAGGGGGCACCTCTCAAATCGGAATTTTATTTTCAAAGTTATGTATTTAATTTTTTTTAACAAAACAACTTAATACCTTCAAAGTACTCTCGAAAATACTGAATACATTTGTCAAATCTGCGATTCCATTCTTGGAAACATTTTCCAAACTCATCCATTTGGATGGCTGACAGCACCTCCCTCGTTTTTTTCTTCACCTCTTCTACATTGTCAAATCACTGTACTTTCATGTCCCTCTTCATTTTTGGACACAAAAAGAAGTCACACTGAATGAGGTCATGTGAGTAAGGTGCGTGGGGCAAGAGAGGGATGCTGTTTTGTGCCCCAAACTGGCACACTGCGATGGCTGCTTGAGCAGGTGCATTGTTCTTGTGGCAAAACCGGTCCCTGGTCTGCCACAAATCAGGCCTTTTGTTGGTCCCAAACTGTTACGCAATCTTTTCAGAACCTCGGAATAGAATGCGTGATTAACAGTCTGACCAGGTGGAATGAACTCCAAATGCACTACAAGTTAACATTTTTGTCCGTTTGGGGAGTTGACGGACATCCAAAATGAGGTTTGTTATCAATTGACATTTCACCTTTTTTGAAATGAGAAAACTATTCATGCACTTGAGTTTTCCCCATAGCGCTGTCCTTGTAAACTGAGTTAGACATCACAACAATTTTTGCAGCATTTTTCCTGAGCAGGATACAAAATTTCACAGCTGCACTCTGTTTTCTTAAATTGGCCATCACAAAAAACGAGGTTCAAGCAAAACTGCTTTCACGAAAACATTCACTGTGACCAGAGAAAACCTTCCCAGGTGATGCCACTGGGTACACTAATTCAGAGGGAGTTGCTTCCCTAGCGGGAAAAGTGCATACCAGGAAAGCTCCGCCCAGAGCTTTTGCCTCCCCCTCCCTTTTTTTTGTTTTGGGTACCTCCTTGTACTTGGGGCTGAGGTGTTAACCACCCTGCTGCTGATGGTCGGGCAATGAGTTTTCTTTTCCATATAATATTTTTTTATTATAACCATTACCATTCTCTGTGCAAACATGCTTATTTGAAGGCATGTTTTCTCATTGCATTTAAGTAAGGAAAACCCTGGATAAAATTACTGTTATTGGATATATAGAAAGTCATGATGAGGGAGAGGCCTGTTGCTGCTTATTAAAGTTCACTCTTTAGAATTGAGTCATAGGTCAGCCATAATTCTAAGGTTGCTTTCAACACATACTAGTTTTGGGTGGTGGTGGTAGTGATGATGGTGTTGCTGGAGTTCGTGGTGGTTGGTGATAGCTTGCATGTATCATGCATCAGACAGGTATTAAGTGCTTTGACATATAAGGGTAAGTAAAAAAAAAATTACCACAAAATCATAGACAGCTCTATTAAGCAAAAAAATTAAAATGTGAGACTCTTTTTTCTTGTCATATCCTCCATATAGGTCTGTACACTTCAGAGAGTTGTGTTTCTGCCTCTCAATCCTTCCTTCCACTACCCGCCAAATTCTGTGCTCTTCCATTTATACCATGTAAAAATGGCAGTGTGGGTATATTCAAGTGATCCAAACCATGTTTCCATTAAATGTTCTTTGAATTTGGGGAACAAAAAGAAGACAGCGGAGGCAAGAGTAAGGTGGTTGGGTGGATGGGGTAAAGTCCCTCAGTGAAATTCTTGTAGGACAGCTCTTGTTACCCTCGAAGAAGAATGAACAGGTACATTGGCATGGTGGGAAAAAATTCATTGTCACAACTTTCCTGTCCATTTACTCACTGTTACAGGTTTCCATTTTCTTAAAACATCTCCCTAGTAAGCCCCTCTGAGCATCCCGAGGCCTCTCAGAAAGATCTACCTCTTGGGAATCCACCTCTGCCCCCAAACAATTTCCATAAAATTCTGAGTCAATCTCTCTGCCTTGAATATAACTGGATAGGAAGGTCCTCTCAGAAGTCACTGTTGTGATTGGACCTCTTGTTTTAAGGCACTCTAAGAAGCATGTATTACTGAGAGAAATGTGTATCACTGTATTGTTTTAAGGCACGCTAAGAAACGTGTATTACTGAGAGAAACGTGTATTACTGAGAGAAACGTGTATTACTGCAGCCATCTACCAATTGCAGAAACATTCCTTTGGTTCTTCCTGTGGTCTTGAATATTTTGCTCACAGATTCCTTCACATTGCAATTGAAAGCTTGACTTCTTTCCTCCCTTCTTCCTTTCTTCAGCTTGAGAAATACTGAGTGTGTTTTCTAACTCCAGGTCTTTGCACATTTCATGATAATACTTTATTTTCTTCAGTTGCTTTTGGAAATCTTTTCATCTTTTTTACTTCATCTCCCCCCCCCCATTCACTTTAGCTACTCTAAGTTCAAGAGCAAGTTTCAGAGTCTCTTATGACATCCATTTTGCTCATTTCTTTCTTTCTTCTCTGTTTAATGACCTTTTGCTTTCTTCATATACTGGGTCTTTGGTGTCACCTCGCAATTAGTCTGGTTCTTTCACCATTAGTGCTTAGTGCGTCAAAATTCTTCTTGAGATGATCTTGAAATTCAGATGGGACGTAGTTAGGCTCTTGTGAATTGCTTTAGTTTCCTTTGGCTTCAGCTTGACCTTGCTTATGAGCAATTGACGGTCTGTTTTGCAGTCAGTCCCTAGTCCTATTCTGATAGATGATATTGAATTTCTTCATCGTGCCTTTCCATAGATATACTTGAGCTCATTCCTGTGTATTCAATGTAGTGAGGCACAGGTTATAGTTGTGTTTGTGCTGTTGAAAAATATTTGCAATGAATAAGTTTGGGGCCTGCAAAATTTTATCATGTGATCTCTAATGTCTTTTTTATCATAAAGGCCATATTTTCTTTTAAAAATCATTTTATTGGGGGCTCATACAACCCTTATTACAAGGTAGAATTGGGGTCATGATAGTGGTGGTGGGGAAACATTAAAGAACTATAGGAAAGTTGTATGTTTCAATGGTGCTATACTGCATCCTGACTGGCTTGTTTCATCCTTGTGACCTTTCTATAAGGGGATGTCCAATTGCCTACACGTGGGCTTTGCGTCTCCACTCTGCACTCCTCATTCACAATGATATAATTTTTCTGTTCTGGGTCTTTGATGCCTGATACCTGATCCCATCGACACCTCATGATCACACAGACTGGTGTGCTTCTTCCATGTGGACTTTGTTGCTTCTCAGCTAGGTGGCTGCTTATTTATCTTCAAGCCTTTAAGACCCCAGACACTATCTTTTTTGATAGCTGAGCACCATCCGCTTTCTTCACCACATTTGCTTATACATCTATTTTGTCTTCAGTGATTGTGTCGGGAAGGTGAGCATCACAGAATGTAGAGGCCATATTTTCAAATATAGAACC
The DNA here is from genome assembly GCF_000313985.2 of Echinops telfairi. Taxonomy (NCBI): domain Eukaryota; kingdom Metazoa; phylum Chordata; class Mammalia; order Afrosoricida; family Tenrecidae; genus Echinops; species Echinops telfairi. The sequence continues at coordinate 6,142,009 of NW_022111327.1, read as the reverse complement.
TTTGTTTTTGTTTCCAACCTTCAAATTCTAATTCTAATCACCAATAACTATCAATACATCTTGATTGGAGGGTTGATCAATTTCAGACTACAAAAATAGGTAAGAATCATCAATTTTTTGACATAAATGGAGGGTGCATAAATTTGAAAAATAGTTATATTAACTTGTCTTCGTTTGTAGTATTATGGATATCATCCTATCACTGACAGCCTTGAACTTCAGGATAGAATTTTAAATGTTCTTTATGACAATCAATGCTTCAATTTGTCCATTATAGCATAGGAAACCATATGATTTTCCATTTTAAAAAGGCCAATATCAGTTCACCTCAGCTCACTAATGCCTAGAATATTGACTGTATGCATTCTATTTCATTTTTATGACTTCCAAAACCCTAGATTTATATTTCATACTTTCCACATTCTGCTTATATGTGGATATTAGCAACATTTTTTTTTCATTTCGAGTGATGCTACATCAGCAAATTAAGGTCCTGAAAGTTTTCTCTAATCACATCATTAAGGTCAAGTCTATTTTGAAGAAGCTACTCTTACCTTGTGAGTTAGTTAATTGTGCCAACCTGGCCAATAAACACATTTTGGGCTGATAGAAAGGCGGAGGGATAAAAGGATGGTGAGCCTATCCTTTCTAGTTCTCGGGTCTCTTGCTTTGTGATGGTCACACCAGGGTGCAGCTGCCTTAGCAGTTCCCTGCTTCAGCTAGCAAGATTGACTTCCTACAAGACATCCCCAAGGGGAAGCCACACGGACCTTTCCCGATGCAGCCCTGGGTGCTGGAGCAGCCGTGTGGAGACCCTGCTAGTGCTGAGATGCTTATTCATTCACTGACTCAGCTTTCCTCCTGCAGTCGGCATCATTGCCTCTGTTTTGTGAGGTGGAGGACTTTGTGGACTGGTGTTGGGTTAATGTGTTAATGTTGGACTTGTGGACTTGAGCAGCATTGGGTTGGGATGTTTTTGTGATGCATGCTTTCTTTACATAAAACTCTCTTATACATGAGTTGCTGTGGATTTGTTTCTCTAAAGTACCTAGACTAAAACATTATGGTACCGAGAGTGGGGTACTGGAGAAACAAATCATAAGATGGAGAGTAGATGTTTGTTTGACCTCTCCCTCATGGAAGTTTTCCTTCTTTGTCTAGCCAGAGGTCAGATAAAGCCACACTGTTTACTGGGTTGTTTCTGGGAAGTAGGAAAATAGAAAGTTTGTAAGTCCACATGCTTCAGTCATTAAAATTTGATCTGTAAATGGGTTTAAGCCATAATCAGTAAAAGAGCTTTGAAAATATATGTCCCACCCAGTGCTTTGGAATACTAAGGAACCAGTAGTCTTTGTCAGAAGCTGGAAAAAATCTGGAACCATGAAGAAAACTCCTCTCTGGGACTGAATGTTAAAGGGAGCCTGTGAGCAGGCTGAAATGCTTTGTAGGTGACCACCTGGATCTACTTGTTGAGTGGAAGTGAGATAAATGCAGCAGTAAAGAGACAGGTTGAGTTTGGCCACTGACACGTGTGGACTTGGTTTACAGGGGAAAAAGGAGAAGACGAGAGCAGGTTGACTGGTCTAAGGTTCATGACCTAGCCTGAAGGGGCTAGGCTTGTTGAGTTGGTGAGAGCCCATGGCCTAAAGCAAGGTGACCAATGGGCACCCTGTGGAGGCTGAGTGAGGCAGCCCACATTGAGTTGACCAAAACCCGACCAGCTGGAGATTTTTGAGCCTGTGAACTGGTGCATATTGTTACTGACTTTATGGATGGCCTGTCCGGATTTGACTTTGTTTATGGATGCAGACTTCACAAGGTTCCAACTGGAATGAAGACTCTTCGTGTTGAAAAATATGATTGTTTTCTCTGAGAACTGGGTTGATGTAAGTGAGCAGTATATAAATTGGATACCCAAAATTGTGGGAGATAAAGGCATGAAGTGGTTGGCTTACAAACTTTCGTAGGTAGGGGAAAAAAGTCACAGGATTACAGGGTTCAGGTATAGGTGTTACTTAATTGCAATTGTGAAGCTAAGAATTATATACAGGTGCCAGGTTGGCAAGGGGTGGATTGAGTTAGTTAATTGTGCCAAGCTGGCCAATAAACACATTTTGGGCTAATAGGAAGGCGGAGGGATAAATGGGTGGTGAGCCTATCCTTTCTAGTTCTCGGGTCTCTTGCTTTGTGATGGTCGTACCAGGGTGCAGCTGCCTTAGCAGTTCCCTGCTTCAACTTGCAAGATTGACTTCCTAAAAGACATCCCTAAAGAGAAGCCACAAGGACCTATCCCGATGCAGCCCTGGGTGCTGGAGCAGCCGTGTGGAAACCCCTGCTAGTGCTGAGATGCTTATTCGTTTATTGACTCAGCTTTCCTCCTGCAGTCGGCATCATTGCCTCTGTTTTGTGAGGTGGAGGACTTTGTGGACTGGTGTTGGGTTAATGGGTTAATGTTGGACTTGTGGGCTTGGGCAGCATTGGGTTGGGATGTTTTCGTGATGCACGCTTTCTTTACATAAAACTCTTTTATACATGAGTTGCTGTGGATTTGTTTCTCTAAAGTACCTAGACTAAAACACCTTGTTATTTATTGAGTGCCATTCACTCTGAGAGGCTTATCTTCCAGCACTATATCCAACCATGTGTTACTGCCTTCAGAAGATTTTCACTGGTCAATCTTTTTAATAAATAGACATCCAGGTCCTCCTTTCTAGTCTACCTGAGTCTGGAAGATCTATTGAAATCTATCCACCATGGGTGACCCCACTGGTATCTGAAATATTGGTAGGATAATTTTCAGCATCACAGAAACACACAAGTCACCACAATATGACAACATGACAGATGAGTGTTTAGTGGTGTAGATCAAGAGCACATATTTCCCTTTTTAAAGTTCTAGTAGTCAACAAATCTAACTGTCCCCTGAAATTCAGCTGAGGGCCATTACTGTGGAGGCAGAAGTAGGAGAAAGGTACCTGGCAGTTAAAGATTCAGTTCTCATACCCAATGAGCCTATGAAATAAGTTCCAACATATTAGCAAGTAAAACCGGAGGGAGTGATCTATTTTGCCTTCTCCCTCTTTCCCTTCTTTATATTCTGCCAGGTTTCCCTAACTTGTTTACTCAAAATCATCAGAATAAATGCTTTCTGAGGGGAGGTTTTAAGATGTCTCAGGGACAACCTAGGGACTGTTCCAAAAACTTTCCCTTTTTCTCTTCGTAGAGGTATTGCTTGGAGGCTGATTATTTCTCTGGTATCACTCAGAAGTTGAAATCTACATTTATCTCAGATCTCTTGAGTGTAGGACTTAGACATTTTTTTGGTATGATGCTAATATTCAGCCTGGTTTATAAATGCACACACCCCTCTCCTTTGCTTTATGAGAGGCTCCATCTTGTTCCTAAAGCCCTGTGAAAATATATATCTATCCAAAGAAGTGATGGTTTTGCTAATCCTGTTTCTCTTGATTCCCAGGTGGAGACCATTGGAGATGCTTACATGGTGGCCTCAGGCCTTCCAAAGAGGAATGGTAGTAGGCATGCAGCAGAAATTGCAAACATGTCCCTGGATAGTCTGAGCTCTGTGGGGACCTTCAAGATGCGGCACATGCCAGAAATGCCAGTTCAAATTCGAATAGGCCTGCATTCAGGTACCAACAATCAGCTACAACAAGAAAAGACATACCTGGTGCCTCAGGGGAAAGTAGAAAAGGGAGAAAAAGGGTAGCTCTCTTCTGACTATTGGCAGATGAATTATCCGGACATCCAGTCCTGTGCCGGCAGCCCAGGTAGTACTTTATGCCCTCCCAAGTTCTCTCTCTCCTCAGCACCTGCCCTACCCTAGTGGACATCAATCTTTGTCCTAGGTTCTGAGCTCCCTCAACTTTCATTCCTCACTCCATGTTTCACTATGCAGTAATATCTACAGGTGCATATTCATTTAGGTTTATTATTCAATCTTTATAAAATTGAATTAGAATACCAATTACTGCGCATTTCAACTCCTATCCTCATCCCCTCTTGCTTGAAAATCTTCAGTTTATCTTTCTTTCTAGTATCCTTCCTATCTTGCTTCACACATTCACAGCTATGTTGACAGAGACCTCACCTGATATCACAGGTATATGGCCTATTCCTTCCTTTTGTTCCCCTCTCCTTCCTCCTCTTCTATATGCTCTACTCTTCTAGGCTCCCTTTCTTCCCAAACGTTTCATTCCTTTCTTACCAAACTTAAATGATCAAGCTTGGTGTGCCATTTTTTCACTACATGCTCCCTGATTACTTGATTTGCAACCTGGCTTTAGTCATCGCTACAATTCCCAGTTCTCATCCACACTTATCTCTCGGCAGCATTCAACATTCTTGACAATTATCCATAAAACTTCCCTGGATTGGTTTTGAGGTGTGCTCCTTATTCTCTGAATACTTTTCTGCTTCCTTTACTGGTTTCTGAAGTGTATTGAGCTGGGTTGACTAGAGAAACAAATCCAGTGACACTCCTATATGTGTAAGAAAGAGCTTTATATCAAGAAGTAGTTAGTATATCAAGAAAGCATCCCAGCCCAGCCCTGATCAAGTCCCTAAGTCTGATACTAGTACATAAATCCCTCTTCAGACTCATGCAGCCACAAGCAATGACACGGAGTGCCTGAAGATCACAGGCTGGTTGGTGCAGTGTTGTGTTGATCCAGTGGTGGTGGAAGCATCTCCAGGGTTGTTTCAGGTCTCCATGTGGCTCATCATAGGAAGGTTAAGGCAGAGAGAGAGAAGGTAGCCCACCTCCAGCGAGCCTTTTATCATGACAGCACCTCCAAATGAGGTCATCAAGTTGTGACCTTATTGACAGGCTAAACTCCACCCCGATCTTCTAAGGGGTGCCATGTTGGCACAAAAACAACTACTGTGACTATCACACTTAGCTTTCCCTATTCCCTAATTGTGGCTGTGTCCATATTTTCTGAAAAAGTCTCAGAGGCACAGTTCCCTTGATTTTAGTATGTCCTCATGTCTAAACAATTCCTCAACCCATTCCAGCATGATTTTTGTTTTCTAATACTATTTGATTATTCCTTAAGTCTCCATCTGTCGCTTAAATATTAGTATTCCCCAAGGTCTGCCCTTGATCCACTGGTACCCACCTCCCCCCACCACACACTCTCCCAAGTGATCTAATTGATTTCTATGGTTTAATTACCATGTGTTGGTATGGGTTGACTAGAGAAACAAATTCATAGACACTCATATGTGTATAATAAAGACCTTTATATACAAGAGCAATTGAATATTGAGAAAGCATCCCAGCCCAGGCCAGATTAAGCCCATAGTCCAATATTAGCCCATATGTCTAATACTAGTCCATAAATTCCTCTTTAGTCTCACACAGCCATACAATAATGCTAAATATAGGAAGATCACAGGCCGGTGGGTGGAAAGTCTTGTGGATTCACTGGCGGTAGAAGCATCTCAGCGCTGGGAAGTTTCTCCTCGTGGCTCCTACAGCTCCCAGGGCTCTGGCTGCATCAGAATAGCTCCATATGGCTTGTCTTCAAAAATGTCTCACAGGGAGTGAGTGTGTCCCACCTCCAAGTGAGCTATTTATCTCCTTAGCATCTTCAAATGAGTTCATCAAGCTACAACCTGATTGATAGGATAAACTCCACCCCTTCACTCTTAAGCCTCAAATTGACACCAGATTATGTAACTACCACATACTATTTCTACGAGGATAACTTCAAACTCTACAGTTTCAGTATAACCTTCTTACTTAAGCTTCCGCCTTGAATATCAACCTCCTTGCGGGCAGTTTCACTTGAATGTTCCACATATATCTCACTCAGTACATCAAGAAGAAAATGTTCTTCCTCTGAAAACCCCCTCTTTTATTGTGTTTTCTATTTCAGTCATTAATACCACCATACATCCAGCTACACAAGATAGAATCCTGAGAGGAATCCTTGATTCCTCCTTCACTGATTCCTACCTCACTCTGACCTCCAATGTGCAACCAATTATTAAAGTCTTGTACATCTTACCTTTTGAAATGTTTCTTACATCTATTTTGTCACTGCTTGATACTCATGCCCAAGCCACCATCATCTCTTGCCTGGTTCATTTCAATATCTTCTTTCCTTGTTCTATGTATCCTTCACAGTCAGTATTACTTATGTTCACTTCTGTTCTTGCATTAAACTAGATTGCAGGAACCCGATCTTAATCATGTTTATATCCTGAATGCTTAGTTTATAGCAGACTTTTTTTTTTAATTGTGAAAAAAGAAAAGCACTCCTCTCTCAGTTGTGCACTATTTTAACTTCTTCAACCACAGCCAGCACATATCTTCTTGGATGGTTCGTGCTGTTTGTTGTTATTAGGTGCCTTTGAGTTGAGTCCAACTCATAGCGACCCTGTGTACAACAGAATGCATCACTGTCAGTCCTGCACCATTCTCACAATTGTGGTTACGTTTGAGCCTCCACATTTCAAATTCAGCATCTATCAAACTTCAAGTCATTTCCCCCCAGAAATCAGCATAAACTCACAAAACCCATGCCAATTCCCACAGGATCATTCCTCTGACATCCAAATCTGTTGGTTTTCCTTTTGTAATGACTCTCTTTTACCTCGCCTCCCCCGCCTTCTTTCCCCCTTCATCATCACCTCGTTTCCAGCACCTTACACCTTGATTCCTAACTCATACCTAGTCACCTAAGACTTCCTCGATCATGTTCCCTCCGATTTTCAATACACTGTATATGTTGTTCTTTAGAATAAAAAGAAAATAGAAACAAACTTCTCTTGCATCATGGAGTCTCATTGTTCAAAGGTCACCAATGACTCTAGGTCCTCCATCTTATTCAACTCCTTAAATGACCTTTGCCTCCAAGATCTCCTCTCCTCCTTGAATTAGGAAAGTCACTTGAGTCCATGCTCAATCCCAACCACAAACCATTGATTCACATTCTCTTCTTCTATTCAAATCCAACCCACTTATCACTGTTCAAATGGAATTCTGTCTTCTTCAATAGACCCATCTTACTCAGTCAGGCCCTAATAAGTTGTCCCCCAATCTCTAAGCCAGTGGTTCTCAACCTTCCTAATGCCGCAACCCTTTAATATAGGTCCTCATGTTGTGGTGACCCCCAACCATAAAATTATTTTTGTTGCTACTTCATAACTGTAATTTTTGCTACTGCTATGAATCATAATGTAAATGTCTGATATGCAGGATGTATATTTTCATTGTTACAAATTGGACATAATCAAACATAATTAAAGCATAGTGTTAATCACAACACAAAACGTAATTATACATTGTGAAATATTTGTGTTTTCCGATGTTCTTAGGCAATCCCTGTGAAAGGGTCATTCGATCCCCAAAGTGCTGTGACCCACAGGTTGAGAATTACTGCTCTAAACTACTTTAGAATTTCTGTCTGTTCTATTTATCTTGCCTCAATGATATATTGTCTTGAATTGTTGTTGAATTGTTTCCTCTTTGGTAGCCTCCACTCCCCAGTTAGACTATAAACTCCTGGAAAACTGAGAACATGTGCTCCTTAAAAAAAACAAACAAAGCAAAAACCCTTGGGTGCCTAGCTCAGTGTTCAAGGAATGTTTTTTAAATGAGTGAGAAGAAACAAAATGAGAAAATATTAAAAATCCTTTCTTAACATGTTTTGTAGTTATTTTTATTCTCAGCAGGAAACACTGTAGAAACAAAATACAGAAGTACTTTTATGAACTCGAGAAGCAGTAAAAAGGTAATACAGGAAAATGTTTAACTTGGCAATAAAGCAGACACCAGAGAGGTGAAGGTGGAGAACTCTCTAGGTACTCCTGAACTTTACCATTTGGCTGCTGGATTTTGTCAAGTAGTGTCCCCTCCCTGAACACCTCACACAGCCATTTTGAAACATAGGAACAAAAACCACCCTCAGGGAAATCAAACTTTTCTCAAGTTATCAACAGTGCTCTTCGAAGCCCCTAACAAGTGTGATGGGAAGACAACTCTTACTGATTTTCAGATTTTTGAACTTCCTTAGGGATAATTCTCTTGGTAGCCCCAGTTTGAGAGACATATTGTCCTATGAGATGCCCTCTTTCCATCCTAAGGCTCAAGAATGAGTCACATGTGTAACTATGTTTGGATTCTGAATCCTTGCCCAGGCCTTTCTGGTTTGGATTTGATACTGATTTGTCCCTGATACACATGTTACATATAACAGTCACGTGGTACAGAGACATAAACCGCACAATTATAAACTTGCTTTCTGACAGGGAAAAGTGTTCATTGCTCATTATAAGACTTTAGATTGCCAGAGCTATTTGGTGGCAGCTTTTATTCGTTCCTAAAGCCACATCCCTTCCCTGTGCACTGTTCCTCTATTAGCTTTAGGTGCACATCTGGTGACTGTAATCTTACCCACTATTCACTAGGGCCGGTTGTGGCTGGAGTAGTGGGCCTCACCATGCCCAGATACCGCTTGTTTGGAGACACCGTAAACACTGCTTCTCGGATGGAATCAACAGGTTTACGTAAGTACCTACTGAGGGAAGGATACGATGGTACCTTCCTGCTGTATGGAAAGTGATTCTTCCAAGATACAACAGAGTCCTTGAGGTCTTAACATTTTTAAAGGAAAAATAAAAGATGATTCAAAGAAGGGTAAAAAGATGTATCACACATTTTCCTGGTCTCTAATGGCAAAACCAGTAGGGGGTGTTGTTGGCTTGAACATGTACTTTTCTCCTTCCAGAAAGAGAGCTGTAGCTAAGAGACACTGAACCAGCCAATCATTGTGATCAAAACAACTAAAAAGGTCCTTTAGGTAATATATATAGATAGATAGATAGACCAGGCTGGTGGGTTTGAAAAACAAAAAACAAAAACCCAACAACCTAGATAAGGGGCTGACATTTTCAGTTTCTCATCAGTTTAAGGAGACACATCTAGAGCCAGCTGCCACCCAACTGGTTGCTATTTGCTGCTTTTATTCCATTTTCGAACTAGTTAAGCGTTACCAAATACAAAAACCAAACAGCAAGTCAGGTCCACCAAACCTAAAGGGCAGGGTAGAATTGGCCCTGTGACCCGAGATGGTAACTCTTGATGGGAGTAGAAAGTCCCATCTTTCTCCCACAGAGCTGCTGGTGGTTTCCAACTGACCTTACAATTAGCAACCTAACTTGTAACCACTATGCCAACAGGGCTCCTGGCTTCACCAAACAGCCCTCTTGAATTTAGCAGGCATTAATCCCTCAACCTAAGGAGCTTAGAATTCTGAAATAATTAACTAACTCATCTGTATGTAAAACCCTTAGCATCTATGAAAACAGGCATGGCATCAACAAAAGCATTTCTTCCCCTCTTCCTTGAGAAGAGAGCTGTGCAAATTGTTTGGCTATTTGTCCATTGCTGGTAAAATGCTGGCTCAACTGTTTCTTGGTTGTTTACTGCCAGGTTATTTACTGCCACTACTAAGGCTATGCCAGATTCTCAATGTGCCTTTTTCCTATATCATGGTTAAACAAAGCAATTTGTTCATGCTATTATAGAAAAAGTGTAGAGAACATTTGATTGTATCTATGGTTTTCATGGATTTTGTTAAAAACAAAAGAAAACACTTAATCCCTTAGCAGCTTGAGCTCTGGCAGCAACTAGGCAAGATAAGCTCTTCCTAAACGTCAGCCATATCCTCCAACTAGTCCCTGATGATATGGTGGCCTGTAGCACAGTGGGTGGTGCCCTGCCTGACCCCAATCCCCATCACTCATGTGCAGAAATGGGCTTGCACAATGGGTCTAGTCTTCGTCAATCTAGCCTATGGAGCCATGATTAAGGAGGCAGCACGGAACTTAGAAGCTGTTGTCAGAATAAATTTTCTGACATCTGGGAAAGTCTTTGGACTTCACAAACATGGCAGAAGCCATACAAGTCGTCATCCAGGACCTGCTGCATGCATCTGACTCTGCATATGACATTGCTCTCAAAGGGCAACCCCAGATAAAGTGAAATTCATCATGGAACTGCAATGCAGATTTGGCACGGTGCTCTGGCTTGAAGAAGCTTGAAGTCATATTCTGGTTTGCACCAGGCAAACACCACCACACATTCACATTAGAAATATAAGGTTGAAGGCAGAAATTGATTGGAATTTAAGCAGAACCTTTTCCCAGGGATCATCTAGGAAGAACAAAATGGGGTGAATCATCCACATCTGATGTTTAGTAAGCACTGGATATGCAATAAAGGCTGTGTGAAGAATCCATACGAAAGTGCATACAAAGGTGGTATCTTCCTTAAATGAGCCAGTTAGTGTACTCTTCTGGAAGCTAATGACTCCCAAATATGGCATTGAGCTCCACCCCTATTTGAAGTCTGTAAAAAGGGACCCTCTAACCTCATAGAACTGTGAGACCAGGGTGTGTTCTCTCACAGCCAGTGACTCAATTCTGGCTCATGGTGACCCTATTGGACCGGGAAGAACGGTCCCTGTGGGTTTCTGCGACTGTGACTCTTTAAAGGAATAAAGTCTCATCTTTCCCCCATGCGGGTATGTTCTAAATCTGTATTAAAAAAGACATTTCATAAGTATCTCCTATGCAATCAGTTGAATCCACTGAACTTCTAGGATGGGAGGGACTAGTGACTCATCCCTAAGTGATCCTCCTGACCACTTAACTGTATGGTGGGTGGAATGGACTATCTGCTTCCTTTTGAGCTGTGAGTTTTCCACTAGTAGGATTATTCTACTCAAAATCTCACTTAAGACTAGATACTAGTGAGATGGCACACAGAGGTTGGGCTACAGACAGGTTGGCCTGGCACACGGCTCTTAGGAATGGAAGACGCTTTTTCAGCCACAGCTTCCTACTCAGATGATAATCAGTTCTAAAAGAGAGACATTCTCAAGCACGTGTGAGAATATATCTTGACTCAATCTCATGTCATCTTCATAAGATGATGTACTTCAGGAAGGTCGAAGATCTTATGATGGTTAGCAAATGATTGTTCTTTACCAAAGAATTACATTTTGGATCTCAATAATGTTTTAGTGTTTTATTTTGTTATTGTTATCCATGTACAACTTTTATTCCAGGTTGAGGTCACTGATTAGAAAATGCATTCCTATCTGTACACAACTATATGTACCCAAAGTACAGCCATGAATGTACCAAAAACAAAAACTCCCAAACCAAGATCTAAAGCCATTGCTACAAAGTCAATTCTGACCCCATAGGACAGATTAGAACTGCCCTGCAAGTTTTCCAAGGCTGTAAACCTGTACAGATCCAGACTGACATATCTTTTCCCTGAGAAGTGACAGGGATTCAAATTGCCCACATTTAGAGTTCAATTCAGCCAAGTACTTAACCGTTGTGCCACCAGGGTTTTCTACAAACTGGTGACTGTCAAAGGTCCTAGGGTATTTCACACTGAAGTTTTAAGTCTAGCAATATTAAGAAAAGTTTGATTAGCTACATGTGGGAAAACTTCCTTTTGCCTTTCAGTGGGGCTATGCAACACTTATAAGTTCACCCGTAGCACAAGTCATTGGGAGAAACTGCTGGGGCCAAACTTTCTTCAAAACAGGTCACGTTTCAGTTCAGAGCCCAATGGCAACTGCCGGCTTCTTCACCGCAACCCTGGACTTAAATTAACTCCTTTCTATTGCATGGCCTCTTCTCTAAGATAGTGTCTAGGAGGCTGCTAGGTGCTATAGGTAATATCTTATTTGGGCCTGGTGAGAAAGGACAAGGTCCTGTGAAGCCCAGAATAGCGCGCGCTCTCGCAAGGACTTCTGTTGAGGGTCTAGTTCATTTAGGAATGAGAGCCTTTATTAATCATATCGTCTCATTGATTCTACCTCAAGGAACCAAACTCACGTCACACCTTCTCTTGCAGCTTATCACATCCATGTGAGTCACAGCACTGTGACAATTCTTCGAGCTCTGAGTGAGGGCTATGAAGTGGAGCTCCGAGGAAAGACAGAGCTCAAGGTATCATGTCCCTTTGTTGTTTGAACCAAACCACTTGGACACACCCAATCCAGGAGAGGTTCGGATCTGTTGAAAGGGTTTATCTGCGAGTCTGAGACTCGGAGTTATAATTTCGGCAGACTCTCCCCAAGCCATGTTTGAGGGTCCCAACAGATGGTTCCCTTTGAGCTCCATTTTCTTCTCTTTAAAATATGGTTATGACCATGCTGGGGATCGATGAGACTTCTTCAGCATTTTTCAGAGTGTGAGCGGGACCTTTCTCTCCTGAAGAACAGCCCAGAGTTTGACTTTCTGCTATCTTGCACTCTTACTTACATTGTCCAACTCCCGTATTGGTTATTCTTTGACAGTGACAGAAACTGCTCAAGAGGCTACCATATTGGTTGTAGTAGTCTGGGTACTTTAGAGAAACAAATCCACAGAAACTCATGTATAAGAGAGAGTTTTATATAAAGGTTAAGTGCGCATCAAGAAAACATCCCAACCCAGTGCTGCCTAAGCCCGCAAGTCCAACATTAACCTATTAACCCATATGTCCAACACCAATCCACAAAGTCCTCCTCCATCCCCCAAAACAGATGCAATGATGCCGACTGCAGGAGGGAAGCCAAGTCAGTGAATGTGTAAACATTTCAACGCTGGCAGGGGTCTCCACACGACTGCTCCAGCACCCAGGGCTGCATCGGGGTAGGTCCATGCGGCTTCTCCTCAGGGATGTCTTGCAGAAAGTGGGTCTTGCCAGCTGAATCAGGGAACTGGCTAAGGCAGCTGCACCCTGGTCCAACCATCAGAAAGCAAGAGACCCAAGAGCTTAAAAGGCGAGACACACCGAGCCATTTATCCCTCCGCCCTTCAATTAACCCCACACGTGTTTATTGGCCAGGTTGGCACAATAAACTAACTACCTCATTGGGTATTTTTATACATTTGGGTTTCTATCCCTTTCCCAGTAACCACTTTTGAGGATGTTTTATATTCACCCTTGACCCACAGTTTCCATAGAAGGTTTACTGTACTTCCCCAAGGTCTAAGGGGAGCTACATTTATTTCTACCAAAGACAAACATCTTCTAACAATTTCTTTTAGGGCTATTGCATGGTCTGTAATACAGGATTAGAATAGTTTCTGTTTTGTTTTGTTTCCACTGGTTTCTCTTTATCTGCTTCTGGGTGAGCTCCAGGCCATTAGCTACCCCAGTTGTAAGAAGCCTTAGAGATCTGATTGGTAAATTCACTCATTTTCAGATGAGGGTGAAACAATGTGACCAAGGCTAGGTTGTCAACTGATGGCGGAAGCAAGCCAAGTCCTAGGAAGCCTGGCTTCCTGGTTCGTGCTCTTTACACCATGACAAGATGCTTCATGAAAAGTGATTTTTCCCCTCAGTGATTATTTTGGGGCAAAGTGAAACAGGACACTGAGCGATGTACAATTTATTCTAGTCATTGACATGATATTCTCAAATGCTGACAATTTCCGTGCCACTGGAGTTCAGAAGTTAAAGTCTGATTCTAGTTGATCATTTCCTTTTCTGGCTAGTCCTAGCTTGCCCTTTTCAATAGGTTCTTAATATATTTCAGCAGATGGGAAAGGAGACAGGGGCTCCTCTGCCACCTCTGTGTGATGATGGGGTGGGGATATTACTTGGTTAGTGAATCAAATCACCCAAGGCTTTTGTGATACTTCGATGTCATTTCTCAGCAGAGGAAGACAAAGGCCCCTTGGTTTCCTGAGGCATTTTCCTCACGGAATTGCTGGGCACAGGTTTCTACATTGGAAAGCTACAGTGCTAAAGAGGTGCTACTTTCAAACATGTAAAGGAGAATTATGCTTCTATTCCCACGGTTTCTATTACCCCCCCCCCCACCAATTCTAGTCAGGAATTTTCATATATTTGGATATTTCAAGGACCATTGCAACATCTACTTCAAAAAGGGTCCTTAGTATCTTCAAATCCATCTTTTCCTGTTTCTAGGAAGTTCCCGTTGCACGAACCCTGGGCCCAAAGAATGAATTTCATCTCCTGGCTCTTCTTCCATAGTCGTATTGAGGTCCCCCTAATCTCTACTTGCTTGTGGCATCTCTCTGACATCTCAGAAGAAATGGGCTCAAGATACAACCTAATCCTATTGATTACATCCTACCCTGTGAACATAATTGCCACTAATCTTGCCTCATTAAAACCATAGAGTTTAGGATTTATAACACACAGGATAATTAAAATCAGATCACATCATGGGGGATAATTACATAATACTGAAAATCATGGCCTAATCAAATTGACACCTTTTGGGGGGATATTGGGGTGGTGGTGGGACACAATTCAATTCATAACACCTGCTATATTGCCAGAGGCAGGCATTATACATTACATTTTAAGGGCTATGAGACCTGAGATCACTACTATGGTGTCATGGAATATATTCTTAATAAGAAAATATCCCCAGCATACTTCAGAAATTCTGCATTTACACCCCTCTCTATTTGCCCTGTGCTGCTGAAAAGCAAAGTGACTCTTGCATGAGGCAGAAGGACCATTTCTTAGCCAGGCAGATGTTAGTTATTGCAAAGGATCAAAGAAATCTTGAGGCATTCTCTCCTTCCTGTTACCCAATGCTTGAAATTTCTCCATAAAATCCGCTTCCTTGGGTTTGAGGCTTAGATCCAGTAATAACGGAACTACCCATTTATACCTGACCACTTGCAAGTGTCCACCCTCACGGGAACACACACACACACACACACACACACACACACACACACACACACACCTCCAGTGGAGTGATGACACTTTAAAATGTTTTTAGTGTAATTAAAGATGTGGGTTGCAGTAAAGAACATATGGCAGTTGAGAACTTGGGGGAGAAGCAGACAGAAATCAGAAAAAACGAAGCTGATGTACTTGGGGCAGGACTCACGTAGAGCTGAAGAAGCTGTGCCACTGCCCACTGTGACTTCCTCTTGCACAATACAGGGGACAATGACCAATGTTTAACAGGCCAAGTCTGCTTTTTCAATATTTCTTTCCTGAGGGGCTCGTGAGGTGCTCTGGTGGTGTAGTGGGTTATGTGTTGTGCTGTTAACCACAAGGTCAGCCCTCTGAAACCACCAGATTCCCTCATGGGAGAAAGATGAGATTTTCGGCTCCCACAAAATTGTGCAGTTTCAGAAACCCAGATGGTCAGTTCTCTGCTGTCCTTTAGGGTCACTATGCATTGGAATCGGCTCAATTGGAGGTGAGAGTGGACAGAGAGATGGACTAGTGAGGAGTTATTTTATTACTGCTTCTGTTACATGAGCCGTATTTCTGAGATTTTGTATGCAGTCAGGCTTGTCTATTCTGTAGGTATACATGCTGGAGAGACTTTGCTAAATTATTGTTTCCAGCCCATTTATATTGTCCTTGGCAGAGGTGGATATTTTCTGAGCTTATCTTTTAATCCTGGGGTTCGGTGTTATTTGATGATCAGGGCTGTAAGCATTAGTCCTCTTTTATTGTTGATTTCCACTCTTTCCTCAACCTCGTCCATCCCTACCCCACACGCCTACCAAATTTGTGAGCAGGAGTGCATTCACACCCTCATGTGCCTCCTCTGCTAACACATACTGTCAATTCCGCTGACGAAAAATAAGGTTGCATTGACAGAGTCATGGAGGTCAGAAAGCTTGATTTCTATTTCTTGCCCCATCAGTGACTCAATGTGTAACATTGGGCACCTAACAGCATCCTCTCTGTACTTCAATGTCTCCAGTCTCTTTGGACATATGGTTAACAGGAAGCTCATCAATCACGGGGTTGTAAATTTCTAACAGTTGCCTTTTGGCCTCTAGATTTGCTCCCTTGGCTCCGTTATGTTGGAGAGGCTCTGTAGGTGGAGAGAAAAACATTAAAAAACTGGAATCAAGTATCATTGGGTTCAAATCCAAGCTCCATCTACTTATTGATAAGTCATTTCATCTTTCAATGTCCTTCTTTGCAGAACAAGCTTAACAATACAATTCCCTTTGAGGGTTATTATGAGATTAAATAAGATAGGAGAGGTCAAAGTGTCCTAAAAATTCCATGCCAAAGTGGCCTTGGAGACTTCCCAGAGACTGATGTTGGGTCAGAGGGTTTGCTTTCGGTTTTATTGTTATCATACTTGTGTCTACACCCTCTTTTCCCTTCCGTCGAATTTTGGAAGTAGAGTGAGTAAACAGAGAGCTAGGATTCTAAGAATTCCTTGGATGACCTCCACAACCCCAAGAAAGCCCCTGGAGCTTGCTTGCATACCCTTTGATTTGGAAGCTTGCCTAAGCCCATACCACTCCCATATTCCTTTATAACCATGAGTGTTGGCATCCTAGTGTGCCCCAGGACCTATCTAAATATCTGGACACTCTTGGCACCCACAAAGATCCCTTGGGGATTGGCATGCTATACTGGTGGTCTACAGATGTCAAGATAAACATTCAAATATGGCTGGAGGTTAGGATCCTCAAGTTTGGACTTTTAGAGTACGGGTTATCTTCAAAAATTTTGTGGCAAAATTCCATTCTCTTTCAATTTCATTTGTTGACAAACTTTTTGAAGGTCGCTCATAAGTTTTACCAAAATGAGATTCAATAATGCCTTGAACATCACATGTGCTAAGGGACTGAGGTTTCCCTTTAATGAAAATGCCTGATTATTTGCTGAATAACTTTTCTAAGACTCTGCTCTAGGTACAGTGAGGTCAGAAAAGCTCTGAAGGTGAAAGAGTTGGGCTTCATATGCTTTGGACCCAAGTCTGGGCTTGATGGTTGTTTTACTTAACTGCATACTGTGAACTCCTTAAAGACAGACCCATGTCTTAGGCATCGCTGTATTCCCAGCCTTGGTACAACAAGGGTAAATGTTTATGGAATAAATCCAAATAGGGAATGATGCAAGTATATTTTCAAGTCTCTTTTTTCTTTGAAAGGCACAGAAGAGACCCAAACAGCATAATGATTTGAAGTTTAGGGTGAGTTGGTTGCCAGTTAATGGAGATGTGGCTGTGATGATATTCTCTCCCTATTTGCCTAATGGAAGGTTTGTTTGGAGACTTGAAGCAAATACTTGCAAAAGGCTTCAAGGTTTCGGCGTTCAATGTGCTATTTACTATGGCTGTTGTTATTATTGTTAAGGGATCAATATGGTAGATTGTTGTTGTTAGGTGCCCTCGAGTTGGTTCTGACTCAGAGTGAACCCGTGCACAACAGAACAAAGCACC
This sequence comes from Echinops telfairi, assembly GCF_000313985.2. Classification (NCBI taxonomy): domain Eukaryota; kingdom Metazoa; phylum Chordata; class Mammalia; order Afrosoricida; family Tenrecidae; genus Echinops; species Echinops telfairi. The sequence goes on along the minus strand of NW_022111327.1, from coordinate 6,124,778 downwards.
GCCCAGTGCTGCACCAGCCTCACCATTGTTCTTGCGTTTGAGCCCATGGATGCAGCCACTGTGTCCATCCATCCCATTGAGGGTCTTCCTCTTCATCATTACCCCTCTATTTCACCAAGCATGATGTCTTTTTTCAGGGACTGGTCTCCCATGTGTCCAAAATACATGAGATGAAGTCTTGCCATCCATGCGTTCAAGGAGCATTCTGACTGTACTTCTCCCAAGACATATCTGTTTTTCTTCTGGCAGCACTTTCTTCACCAGCACCATAATTCAAATGTATCTATTCTTCTTCAGTCCAGCGTATTCTATGTCCAACTTTCTCATTCATATTAAGCGATTGAAAATAACATGGTTTGAGTCAGGCACATTTTATTCTTTCAAGTGACATCCTTGCTCTTCAATACTTTTAAGAGATCTTGTGCAGCAGATTTACCCAAATACAATGTGTTGTTTCATTTGTTGACTGCTGCTTCCATGAGCATTGATTGTGGATCCAAGCAAGATGAAATCCTTGGCAATTTCAAGGTGATCTAAAATAAGAACAATAGATTTGATATTTAAAGGGGCCAAACATAATTGGAATTTCTAAGTTAAACATTTTAGAGCCGTTTCAAATGAAAGCTGCTGAGTGTGAGGCCATGTTTCAGACTGAGTTGGAAACACATTCCATTACTTTTCTCAGCTGCAGCAAATAATGTTTTTTCCTCATGAAGTGGAGGAAACTGGAGGGTAGACAAAAGAGAATCGTAAGTTTGCAAGAGAAGCATATTGACAGGAGGGTTATTGGAAAGAGTGGAGGACAGAGCAGGGGCAAAGAATTTGGCCCTTCTGAGGTCATCACTTAGCCTCTCACATTTGACATCCCCTTTTTCTGCCCAGGGAGAAAGATGAGACTTTTACTCCCATGAAGAGTTACAGTCTCAGAAACCCATAGAGGCAGTTCTACCCTGTCCTATAGGGTCTTTATGAGTCGGTTTCGAGGTTTGTTATTTTCCTTCACAGAGGTATGACTCTTAACAGCCAACTCATTCCACTATGCTATAGATAGGGTCCTTTCTGGGCTCTCTGCCTCAAAGAAGACCTTGGCAGGAAGAAAAGGACCCCGAAGAAATGTCGATCTCCCAAAGCAGCCAGAATGATCTGTGTTTAAAAATCCAGGTTACATAGCCTGCTTTCCATTTCTAGTTCCTTTCTGAGTTTTGTGAAAGCCTTTGGATAGTGCAGTGTGCATGAGGGTAGGCTTGAATGTATATTGTATTACATATAATATATGTAATAAATAATATGTTGTATGTCATATATGTTTTTTTTAATTATTATTTTTTATTGGGGCTCATACAATTCATCACAATACATAGATCAATTGTGTAAAGCACATCTATACATTTGTTGCCCTCATCATTCCCAAAATTC
>NW_022111327.1:6106978-6121466 GCF_000313985.2 Echinops telfairi | reverse complement strand
CAGGGAAGCAGAGCAAGGAGGTCCCAAGGGAAGATAAACGATGGACGCTGGGGCCAGGACGTGGCACCCCATTAGCCTCGTCTAGAAAACGCGCCAAAAGGTCAACACACAGACCTTGATCGAGTAACAGGCCTTCTTTTGTTTATTTTCTTCCCCTTTTCATTTTCTTTTTTCTTTTCTTTTTCTTTTGTAATATATGTTATATATCATAATAATTCATTAGATATATGTTAGAAATAATATATCCTATATGAAGTATTATTGAGACAATTCGCCTTTTATTCTACAAAGAAAAAACAATGGTGGCCTTAATGAAGTAAGATCAGGGTAAAAATGACAAACTCTTCAGTTGTTCATCCAGATGTTTGACTACTCTGCAGCCCCAAGTCCACACATTCTAAAAGCTGGAGCTGCATGGTGGTGACTAGGCAAAACATCTGGATGACAGCTTGGAATGGTGTTCTCTTTTCATCTGGCTGCTCTGGCAGTCTCTGGAAAGCCCGCTTGAGCCTAAGGTACAGATGGCAAGGAAGTCGTGAAGGCAGGAAGAGGCTAGAGAATAGTGACAATGGGAGAGCAGGAGCAATATCTGAGCCAAATGGAATGCTTGTGCGCGATTAAGCAGAAGGACTTCTTCAGAAAAATGTTTATAGCATAGTTGAGGTTTTTCCATATTTTCTCTGATAGGGAAAAGGCACAGAATATACCTTCTGGCTGGTTGGAAAAAGAGGCTTCATGAAGCCCCTTCCGGTGCCCCCACCAGTGGGTAAAGATGGGTAAGTGAAGTTCATACTTAATAAGAGACCTGTTATGGTGTGTTCTGCCACACACTCTTGACTGTTGGCGTGTCTCCCCTGTCCCGCAGGCAAATGGGCCATGGCCTTCAACCAGTGGAGATTGCGATCTTCCAAAAAACGGAAAGCGGAAAGGCAGCTGGTGAGAGATAAACTCAGGAACTCACCAAATTTTCCAAGCTGGGTCTCCTTTTGTCACTAGTGCCAGTCTCAGTCTACACTACTCTGTTGGTAGAATGTGATGGAACTGGTGAGTTTCCAAGCTCCACTGAGCTGGGCAAAGCCTTGTTGTGGGCAGGCAGAGTAAGTTGCCACTGCAGGGGCTTGGCTGCCCTGGCTTGAGAAGAGCCCCTTGCCTCCTGCACTGATAAACCCTTGTAATGCTAACAAGGCTGGCCTTGTTATCCAGTTATCTGGCAGGGGCACCCGTGTCATTGTTGAGTCCCTGGACCACATTGAGAGCCACCTCAGTCCCTTCGAGACCTATATCTGTCTCAGCAACACAGCAATATTATACCTACCCAGTTTTCCTGAGATCGTCTTGGAAGAGATGCTTATATGATTTCGTCTGGAGGCGTGTGATCCTTTGCGAGGTTGGCATTGCCAACCAAGCAAACAGGGACCAAGTACTCTACAATTAAGGTACCAATGGACTTACTTGTGTTTCTTGTTAATCTATAGTGAACATTTTCACTTTCAAAAATAAAATACTTTTACTGGGGGCTCTTACAATACATTCATCCAGTGTGTCATGCACATTTGCACATATGCTGCCATCATCATTTGCATAGAAAGTTGTAAAAGCCTAGTGAAATTACTCACTAAAGCTTAGTGAGTAAGGACAAGTCAATTCTAACCGACATTGCTTCTTGGGAACTCTGACCTTGTCAGGGCACATACATTTGAAAAGAGGCTTTGATGCTGTAGGCAGTGGCTGTGAGATTGGGAGAGAGACAGGTGCCAGCCATACCTAGAAGCCGAATCTTTGATGTGGCAAAAAATATGTGAAATTGTTCACTATAGGTTAGTAAGCAAGCACAAGCATGCCTGTGCTTACTTTGCTTATTGAGAAATCAGACACTGCAAATAAGAAAGACTACCCCCTGAATGGCTGCTTAAATCCAGGGCAACCTCCCTCATTGCGCCTCATCTACTAGGAGGGCAGGTTTCTGAACCCTAAGTATCAAGAAGCCTCCCCACATAAATAGTTCTGAAAGGAGCTTTGGCAGCACTGTCGGGTATGGGTTGGACTGATTGCCACAAGCTCGAGAGTTCAAAAGCCACCAGCTCTCCCATGGGAGAATGACGAGGCTGTCTGCTCCTATCAAGATTTCTAGCCTTAGGGACTCCACATAGGGTTGTGATGAGTCAGAATGGACTCTGTGACTGTGCTTGTTTGTTTGTTTGTTTGTTTCTGTCGCTCGGAGGAAGACATTGCTTCCTGGTACCTCTCTCAGTCTCTTCTCTTCTTCTTCACTCTGCTTTTATGAGACATTAGTGCTCTGAAAAGGCGCACAGTAGAAAGTCTTGGACAAAATGGAAGAAAAGTGCAGAACAAAACTCAGAATCATAAGGGACCAAGCTTACATGTGGGCAAGAGACAGGTGGGCCACTCCTTCCCCACCCAAGACTATGAACCCTTACCCTTCAGGTCACTGAACTCAGCCCGATAATAGACTACTAAACCATTGAAAAACAAATATGGCAGCATTTACTCAACAACAAAGTTGAGAGGGTCAGGAAAGGCAGTGGAAAGGAAATAGGAAGCACAGGGCGGAAGTGGGACAAGTGCTGAGGGCACAGTGAAGGGTTTGTAATCAACGAGGGGTCACGAAGTGTGTCAGCTTTGTTGGATGTAAAACCGCTGATCTGCTCTGTAAATCTTCACCTCATTCACCATAAAAGTGACAGTGAATACGTGAAGCGCTTGGACATCACAAAATTTCTAAAGTAAGCAGTAGGGCCTCACCACATGTTCCTGCTCCCTTATGTTCCTCTAGCACATTCCAGGATAATCACAATTCTAACAACAATCACCAAAGGGATCTGTGTCTCTGCTGCCCGAGTTTTCCGTTAGCCCCTGTTAACTGTGTCAATCTCTTTGCTTTTTCTTGCTTCTACGGAAACCCAAGGCATCTGGGTTTTCAACCTAGATGCACGTATCACAGGGGTCTTGCCCTTGTCGTATACATTCACACTTCAGTAAAGCTGCTACACTGAGCATAAGGCTCCTCTACAATCCAACTTACTACTACCTGAGCCTGACTCTAGGCTTTACTACTGACCTACACAAACAGGTAAGCAGCTGGGACACACAGTCAACCAATATCCAATCACATTCTTTTCTGTGGGAAAGGATTCACACAGATATCTTTAGACACAGACACACACACGCACACACACAGCACAAAAGGGTTTGGAAGCTCTTGAGTTTTCTCTTCAGCAGAGTTAGAGGCACTGCAAGCATCAGAAGCATTGAATAAGAGCCCATGTAGTCCAGAGAAATGTTCATGTTTTCCCCAGAAGACACTACAGCAGACTCCTCATCGCTGGCTGTATGCTCGGTTGCCCTTTTCACACATGAGGATGGATGTGGTTTGACCATTTTCACTTAGTCCTCCGGACTTCCTTGATATGGGGCAAGATTCTGTGGGCAGTAGGTGTATGCAACAAATGGGTTCAACCTCAGTAGCTCTTGTGCTTTCATCCGTGCGTTAATGGCCCATAATTCCCTTGGTGACTCCCTGGCTAAGAAGAGAGTACTCTGCAGACACAAACAGTAAGAGCATTAGATTGCTAAATGCAAGGGCCCTGGGAGATGAGAGAAGGGTAAAACCAAGTGTGAGGTTGGAAACGTCTGTTTAGAAATGACCTCTTTGAAATGCTTGTGGTGGGTTTTCCTTGCACCATCACCCCCTTCCCCAAATGGGGAGAGAACATCCTTTTCCCTTTGCTCTCAGACTGAGAACCCTGGTAGAGTTCTAATACAGCTCTGCTACATGTGGGTTGAATCAGCCTTTGTGGCCTGGCCAAGAAACCTGACCACCATACATGGAATACACTTCTATGGAGGAAGGCATTCCAAGTTTCCAATCATCAACTTATAAATTGTTAGGACACACCTCATTAGTAAGTTGAGGACTGCCTCTATACTCCCATGACCTTCACCCCCACCTTTTGTGTTAAATTTGTAACAAAACAAAACAAAGCCCCCCCAAAATTGTCACCAGCAATGTCTACTTATGCAACCCTGACCAATATAATGTTTATTTGTTCAACTATCTAGGGAAGTTTAGCAATTTACAAGCTGGTTGTGGAGTACAGTGGTGGAACTGGGCTCAGGATGATTCATATTAAGACCCATTGAAAGACCTAGGATGGAGAAAGTATACTTACTGTTTGTCTTTCTCCCATCCAAGAACAAAGGGCTCCAAGATTTGAATCTTCTCTTGGTGAGACCATGGAAAAGCTCATTCCAATTCAACACATTGTTCTGCCTGGACAAGACAAGTGAAAGACTAGAGATATCTGAGGATGACCCATCTCCAGGATTATGCAAGCCTCCACTCAGCTTAATGGGGAGTGTAAGAAGTAATTTTTATTAAGCTTTCCCACTGCTCAGTTATCCCTAAGAGAGGCCATTTGAGTGTAAACTACAATGGATGTGTACCCTTAGTAAGGGTAGAGAGTCACCTCCAAGGTTAGTCATTTCAAAATGTCAGACCCAACTTGGACTAAGATAAGAAGTCTCTATTTTCACAGGAAAAAAAGAGGCACATTGTTTTCTTTTCCCTTTCATTTCAATCTCTAGAAAGTATTTAATGAGCATAATTTATGACTCAGATACTATGAGATTAGTGCTGGAGGGTGTGTGTGTGGGTCTTCCAGGAAAACATACATCTGAATCCCAGTCTACTGTGACCTCAGTTGCCTGGTATGTATAGGGAGCAGGGGGTAGAATAGGCTGATGAATTGCGTTGTTTGGATAACTGTGGACTGGGAAGAAGTTCCTTTGGTTTTTTGTTTTCTTTTTATTCTTTATTGTTCAAAACCTTCCCCAAACTGCCATGGCCTCTTCCCCCAAGTAGGCAGAAGCTAGGAGACCTAATTGCATTGTCCTTTCTAGGTGAATATTTCACTGGACCCCAGGGTCATATTCTAAACACGATGGAACAGATCTACAAGAGATTGTCAGTGCAGAAGACATAGGAATCCTACGTAGAACTGAACAATCCCCTTAAAGTTTTAGACTTCCCTTCCCCTTCCCATGCTGCCTTTCAAAGCTCTGCCCCTTCCCCTAAAATAAATCCCTTTAAACATTTGTTTTGACCTTATGCATTTAGTTCTCCAGGTTCTGCTTTCAAGAGGTTATTGGCAGTGGCTTGCAACAGTCACATGGGGCAAAGCAGTCAAGGCTTAAGTCACAGGCATGTTGAAAATAGTTCTGCAAGCATTCCCCCTCTTTTATGATCAGAAATAATCTCTTTATTAAAACAACAGAACGTCAACACATCAGCCAGTAAAACAGCTAATTCTTTCAGAACAAGCCTTTTTAAAATAAAGAATTACCTAAGGCAGCTGTTCTCAACCTGTGGGTTGTATCCCCTTTGGGGGTCGAACGATCCTTTCACAGGGGTCGCCCGATTCATAACAGTAGCAAAATGACAGTTATGAAGTAGCAACAAAAATAATTTTATGGTTGGGGAGTCACCACAACCTGAGGAACTGTATGAAAGGGTCACAGCGTTAGGAAGGTTGAGAACCACTGACCTAAGGTGTAATTTGTTACCCTTCTCACTAATATTTAGTTTTTTCATGACCATCTCACAATGAATTTGAGCTTAGAGTCAAAAGCACTTCCCAATGTGTTTTTTTTGTGTGTGTGGGATGTTGTTTTTATTTTTCCCCTCAAGCTCCAGTCAAGGCACCCAAGGACTCTCAGTCGAAGTGAACTTCTCTAGGCTTCTATTTACTTTGCCAAATCTGCCCCAGTAGATACAAGAAAAAGGGCTCAGGTTGCTGTGTTAGTCTGGGGACTGTAGAGAAACAAATCCACAGAAACTCATGTATTAGAGAGAGTTGGTATAAGCATCATCAGAACAAAAAATCTTACCATAGTGAATGATGGGGGGAGTGCGGAGTAGAGATCCAAAGCCCATTAGTAGGCCACTGGAGATCCCCTTGCAGAGGGGTCTCGGGGAGGAGATGAGCCAGTCAGGGTGCGATGTAACAACGATGAGAAATACCACTTTCCTCTAGTTCCTAAATGCTTCCTCCCCACCCCCACTACCATGACTCGAATTCGACCTTGCAAGTCTGGCTAGACCAGAGGAGGTACACTGGTACAGATAGGAACTGGAAATACAGGGAATCCAGGGCAGATGAGCCCTACAGGACTAGTGGTGTGAGTGGCGAAACAGGGAGGGTAAAGGGAGAATGGGTAGGAAAGAGAGAACTGATTACAATGAACTATATGTGGCCTCCTCCCTGGGGGACAGACAACCGAAAAGTGGGTGAAGGGAGACGTTGGACAGGGCAAGATATGACAAAATACCAATTTATAAACTATCAAGGGCTCATGAGTGAGGGGGGAGCGGGGAGGGAGGGGAAAAATGAGGACCTAATGTCGAGGGTTTAAGTGGAGAGAAAATGTTTTGAGAATGATGTACAAATGCGCTTTACACAATTGATGTGTGTATGGATTGGGATAACAGTTGTATGAGCCCCTAATAAAATGTTAAAAAAAAAAGTTAAGTGTGATCAAGAAAACATTCCAACCCAGTGCTGCCCAAGCCCACAAGTCCAACATTAACCCATTAGCCCATATATCCAACACCAATCTACAAAGTCCTCTTCCATCTCACAAAACAAACGCAATGATGCCGACTGCAGGAGGAAAGCCGAGTCAGTGAATGTGTAAACACCTCAGCACTGGCAGGGGTCTCCACACAGCTGCTCCAGCATCCAGGGCTGCATTGGGATAGGTCCATGTGGCTTCTCTTTAGGGATGTCTTGCAGGAAGTGAGCCTTGCCAGCTGAAGCAGGGAAATGGTTAAGGCAGCTGCACCCTGGTCCGACCATCAGAAAGCAAGAGACCCAAGACCTAGAAAGGCGAGGCTCACTGAGCCATTTATCTCTCTGCCCTGCAATTAACCCCACATGTGTTTGTCAGCCAGGTTGGCACCATAAACTAACTACCTCAGTTGCCTTTTCAACTTCCTTGGTCAGAGTTTCCGATTCTTTTCTCTAGACATGGAAGAATAGATGGAGATATGAAATATTGACCTTTACTTGTGTCGAAAAAAAACCCCAAACACTCACAGTCCATTCTGACTCATGGTGACTCTAAAGGGCAGAGTAGAGCTTCCCCTGTGGGTTTTGAGACTATACTCTTTCTAGGCGTAGAAAGCCTCATCTTTCTCCCACACTGTGGCAAGGTCTCACTCAAAAGCTCACCTTTTAAAGACTGAAATTCCAGATGTAGGCAAGGCTCTACGGCAGGGATGAGGAACCGTTTTTTTTTTCCTGACAAGGGCCATTTGGATATTCATAACATCATTTGAGGGCCAAACTGGTCAAACATTTAATTAACTCGCTGCTAATGTGATAGCTATGATCCTGCATTGACCAGATGGTAGTTGTGTGTGTGTTTTAAGTGATGACTGAGGAGCTCTGGTTGCTTAGCAGTTATTTGCTGGGCTGTTAACCACACGTTAAGCAGTTCAAAATCACTAGTCACTTCTCGGGAGAAAGACAAAGTTTTCTTATTCCCTGAAAGAGTTACAGCCTCGGAAACCCACAGGGGCAGTTCTACCTGGTCTGTACAGGATCACAATGCATCGGAATAGACTCAGTGGTTGTGAATTTGGTTCTCGTTGGTGAGGCATGTGATGTTTTAGCTGGTATTGATGCTTTTGCAGGCCTTATATGGTGTATTCCTCACTTCTGTGATGTTTTAAAAGAAAGGTGCCAACTCAAAACAAGAGTTAACTTTTCCCAAAGGAGGTAGCGCTGCCCGCCTGTATGAACATGGGTCTTTTGTGGGGGATAAGGGAGAATAAAATAGGCTACAGCTAAGGGTTTCAAGGATCAGGGTGCTACTAACGTACTTCAGTCCTTTTAGCATTAATGGCTATAGTCCCAAGGGTCCTGGATAGCACAGTTATTATTGTGCTTGACTGCTAACCAAAAGGTCAGCTGTTCAAATCTACCAGCTGCTCCATAGGAGAAAGAATCGGCAGTCTGCTTCCATTACGACGTACAACCTTAGAAACACAGTTCTACCCTTTGGAGTAGGGTCTTTCTGAGTCAGAATTGATTGACTCAATGACAATGGGTGTAACAGTAATCCCAAGGAGTTGGTTCTGTAAACCAAATACTGCCTCAAAGTCTTATCTTGAGCAGCAAGATCCACTGAGGGGGAACCCTTATTTTGTGTCTCATCCCACCCTTGATTTTTCTCATTGATATTTCTCTAGTCCAGCACGTCAGCTAGACTTCATATTTTCTATCCTACTAATCTTGTCTTGTTTGTGATCACATCTCCACTTACTTTTTTCTTTCATAAGACCCTATTCAAAACCACTCCATCTCAGTCTTTGCATGAATATCTTCTGCATTGACCAGAATTGAGTTTTCTTCATTTTGCATTGGTGTTTTGACGTACTTGAGGAGAAGGAAAACATTGCCCTTTCCCATCTGCTACTCAGTTTTTCAAAAGAGATATAGTTTGATTCTTACGTGCAATTATTTTTCGATTAGCCTAACATAATAGCTTGAATTGGTGGTTAAGAGGGACCAAAATGATTTCTTCGTAGCTTGTTTCCTTAAGCAGTCTGTATTCTTTGTACAAAATAAGATATTTAGAAAACAATTTAAATAGGCTTTTCAAGCAGATTTAAATTAGTCTCATTACATCTCTTATAGCTTATGATTTGTCTGTTCTCAAAATGGATAATTAAAAAAAGAAAGCCAAATGCTGCTGAATTCCACTTGTTTGAGGTTTTATTGTACTTCATAAATGTTTATTAACAAAGTCATCATCCCATTAGGGGCTTATTTAAGGCCGTACTTTAGATTTTCTTTCCCCTACTGATTTTAATTGTATACATGTTCACTGTAGGACATTTACAAAATACAAAAGGCACAAAGGAAATTAAAACTATTCAAAATTCCTACAGATCTTTTATTCTATTTATTTTTCCTATTTGGGCTCACTTCCTAGATTATTGCATGTTATTATAGCATTTTCAGGAGAAAGAGGAGACTATATGCTCCTTTAAAGATTTATAGCGTTGGAAACCTTGTATGAGGTTGCTATAAGTCCGAATCGACTCAATAGTAATGGGCATTTTGGGTTTATTATAACATCCACCCAGCCAAAGACTATCTTAAGTCAGCTGATCCTCAAGTCAACCCATTTTGCTTTTATTTCACTTTCTTTTATTTTTGTAGTGCTACTCACAATTTTCATGTGAGTGGCCAACTCTGTTTAGAATAGGGGTACTTACTTACTTACTTCCTTACTTCCCTTGACATATAGTTAAGCAGGAGGAGATTGCAGATAAACCTCAGCAGATGGCGCTTACTTTGTTTCCTACAGATAGCTATTCTACCAAAAAGGGCTCCTATTTTGCCCACCTTGTCTCAGACATAGTATAAACAACTTTATTATCAAGCTACATATCTCATCACATTCTTGTTCTCAAGCCAAATAGAATGAATTTACAGGGAGTTAGAGATGGCAAACAGCCAAACAATAATGCCTCATACACTGGGTGGTCACCTCCTTGTGACATCAAACAATTGGATGTAATTTAAAAACTGAGTTGAATCAAATAAATATTAATAACTAGCTAAAAGGCTCCAATGGATTGGCCCTTTGATATGAACCTCTTTTCCAGGCAAAGCCATTTGATCTCATGCAATTCCTCTGTTCTATGGCATCTTCTTAGGTTCAGATGATTACTAGATAGACCACAGATGCAAACACAAGCTACCTTTAAACAACATGATATATATGTTATTTGTGTGCTGTTTGGATTTCTCTTGGAGTATTTTGTAAAATCTTGGCTGTCTTATCTTTGCCAGTTTTAAAATAAATCATTTTGAATTAGGTGAAGGTTTCTAGAGAAGATCATTCTTACAGTAAGAAAATCATACATATTTTGTTTCCGCTCACTCATTGCAATCCTCTCAATGTACCATCATTTATTCGGATTTCTCCCTGTGATTCCTGTTTCCCTTCCTCCTTTCCGAACCCTCTGAACTTTGTCCTTGGGTAAAAGCTGCCCCTCTGATCTCAAATGATTGATTACTCTACCACAGGTGTGGGTTCAGTTATTGACCTGAAGGGTGACCGAGGGTCATAGTCTCCGGTGTCCCACCTGTCTTTCTGACCAGTAAGTCTGGTCTCTTTTTTGATTTTGAGTTTTGTTACACATTTGCCAGTTTGCTTTTGAGGCAGGCCAAATAATTGTGGATGCCTTTCAAAAAGGGACTGCGAACAGAAGTGACCATTGATCTATATATTGACTTTGGCTCACTGCAAATTAGGCTGGCTCCAGATGCCACTAAAGATTTTTCAAAGCAAATGAATATACACATAGATTCAGAGAGTTGGCAGGAACTTTGAAGACCATCAACTCTCTCTCAATACGGAGACCCAGGAAGGAGAAGCAATCTTCCCAACATCACCAGCTAGTTAATAAAAAAGTGACCACTCTTACTAAGTCCCAAAGAGATCTGAGTTATCGAGAACAATCCCTGATCTTTATAGGAACATCTCCCCAACTGTATGTGCAGCTACAAGTGTGGAGGGAATACTCTGCTTAGGGGATCTTTTGACCTAGGTGACTATCCTGACATTATAGTTCAGAAAGAGAAAATATCGAAGACTTGTTGCTCACTGAATCACCTTTACCAGGCCAATGGGATATCACCCACAATTTGATCTGACTCAGGTAGATGGAAAACTGACCTCCAATTCTACCCTGCCCTGTGGATTTGTTTGCAGTTTACAGTTCATGGCCTTAGTTCTATTGCACTACAATCTCCGAAATACTTCCATGTCTCTAGGGGACGGAGGGTGTGCCTGATTTCAGAAAAATAGGATTATTTTCAATGTATCCATCATACAAATGAGAACTCCAGTATATAATGAGGGAAGTTAGAAAAAGAACCAAATCTGTAAATTTCAAAGCAAGATGAGAACTGAATCTGATTGGTTTTAATTGAGATCACTTTTCACCTTCAGAGCCAGGAAAGTTCCTGAGTAATTGGTGTAGGTGTCTGCTCAATGGCCAGAGAGGAACTTTGCCCTTGTGCTCTCTGAGCCCGACTACTTCAAGGGTGATTGAGCCCATCATAGCAAGTAGGTGTAAGTGAACTTCTCATGACCATGGCTTTCTTGACTAAGAGGCCAAAGGAAATTCAGCTGCTGCAAAATTTTCTCCAAAGGAGGAGACCTTGAGAGACTGATAGAACTATATTCTTTATGAATTGTGGTGTTCTTCACTCCTTTGGTATACTGTAGTTCAAAAGCAAGAGCAGGCTATCCTTTTGAGTCTTCCTCGGTTCAGGAACTACGTAGTCTCAGAGCAAAGACTTTGGGATGATTGCACGTATCAAGCCTGGCCATAGGTCAGATTTGGGATGAACTGGTCACTGATCCCACAGGCCAAGCAACAACAAAATATCCCCATGTATGCCCATAATTTGAAAGTGTGAAATTTCTTTTAGTGGTCTTTAGTTATAGTATTTCGAAAGGGTGTAACAGGATGCCTATGTTACTCCAGATAATTTTTCCCCCTGTGTGTGTATACATGTGCTCATAATCTGGTGTATTTTTCTGGATTTACAATTCAATTATTATCCCTTTTCTGCTCCCAAATGTCAATGATTCTCTATTTTTAAAATAAATTCATTCTTCAGATTACAACCTAGTTTTCCTCAATCTTCTGCTTACAATTTGTGCTCTAGCGTAAACCTGTTACTATTTCCCTAGTCCTTTCTGAACCAATGACTTTACTACTGTTGCATCCTCTATCTGAAATGTCCTTTCTCCATCCTATCTCCACATGTTCTAATTCTACCCATTGATTCAAGTCTAGTCAAATATAAGTTCCTCCATTGAGCCTTCTTTGTTCCCTCAAATAATGTCCTATTTCTGAATTGTTGTAATACGTTTAACTGTACTTCTCTAACAGCTGTATATTAGCTTGTTTGAGATATTTTTTATATTTGTTTTGTTCTGTGTACTTGTCCCTACTGTACTATGTTATGTGAAAAAATACCACTCAAGTACTCCCTCAATGCAAGAATACTTTATTCTATTAAATTGGCATTCTATGATGCTCACCTTCCCGACACAACTACTGAAGACAAAGCGGGTGAATAAGCAAATGTGGTGAAGAAAGCTGGTGGTTCCTGGCTATCAAAAGATATAGCGTCTGGGGTCTTAAAGGCTTGAAGGTAAACAGGCGGTTATCTAGCTCAGAAGCAACAAAACCCACATGGAAGAAGCACATAAGCCTGTGTGGTCATGAGGTGCCGAAGGGATCAGTTATCAGGCATCGAAGAACAAAAAATCATATTTGTGTGCTCACCTCCATAATTCAATCACTGAAGACAAATGGGTGCATAAGCAAATGTGGTGAAGAAAGCTGGTGGTTCCTGGCTATCAAAAGATATAGTGTCTGGGGTCTTAAAGGCTTGAAGGTAAACAAGCAGTCATCTAGCTCAGAAGCAACAAAGCCCACATGGAAGAATCACACCAGCCTGTGTGATCACGAGGTGTCGAAGGGATCAGGTATCAGGCATCATCAGAACGAGAAATCTTACCATAGTGAATGATGAGGGGAGTGCGGAGTGGAGACCAAAGCCCATTTGTAGGCCACTGGACATCGCCTTGCAGAGGGGTCTCCGGGAGGAGACGAGCCAGTCAGGGTGCGATGTAGCAACGATGAAAACTACAACTTTTCTCTAGTTCCTAAATGTTTCCTCCCCGCTCCCAGTACCATGACTCGAATTCGATCTTGCAAGTCTGGCTAGACCAGAGGATGTACACTGGTACAGATAGGAACTGGAAACACAGGGAATCCAGGACAGATGATCCCTTCAGGGCCAGTGGTTTGAGTGGCGATACTGGGAGGGTAGAAGGAGAGTGGGTTGGAAAGGGGAAACCGATTACAAGGATCTACATGTGACCTCCTCCCTGGGGGACAGACAACAGACAACAGTGGGTGAAGGGAGATATCTGACAAAATAATTTATAATGTATAAATTATCAAGGGGTCATGAGGGAGGGGGGAGCGGGGAGGGAGGGGAAAAAATGAGGACCTGATGCCGGGGGCTTAAGTGGAGAGCAAATGTTTTGAGAATGATGAGGGCTATGAATGTACAAATGAGCTTTACACAATTGATGTATGTATGGATTGTAATGAGAGTTGTATGAGCCCCTAAGAAAACGATTAAAAAAAAGAAAAAAGAAACGTTATAAGCTTTTTTTAAGTGGAGGAACCATGTTTGATTCCTCTTTGTATTCCACAAAGTGCCTGACATATAAAAGGCACTCAATAAATATTTGTTGAATGAATAAATGAATGTTTCTATGCTTCTCTGTGTCTCTATCAGTCCTCTCTACATTCTCCCCTTTCTTTCTGTACCAAGTGTTTTTCCAATGATTCCGCTCATCTGTCCTACCATCACTCCCTCTCCCACTATCCTTTTCCCTTTTCTTTCCTCTATACGTCTCTTGTTGTTATCTACTGACCCCCTGCACAATGGAATAAAATGCCGCCCAGTTCTACACAATCCTCATGGTTGGTTGTGGACCAGACCATTGTGATCCATAGGGTTTTCTTCCGTTAGTTTTCAGAAGTAGATTGCCAGGCTTTGCTTCTTCATCTGTCATAGCTTGAAAGCTCTACTGAAACCTGTTCAGCATTATGGTAATAAATAAACCTCCACTGACAGACAGGGGCTAGCTAAGCATGAGGTGTACTGGCTAGGAACTGAACATGGGTATCTTACATGGAAGGCAAGAATTCTACTGCTGGGCTACCCTAGTCCCCTATATAGATATCACTTAACTAGTGATTATTTTAAAACAATAAATATCACTTGACTAGTGATTATTTTAAAAACAATGTATATTTTGTTTTTGATAAGTTTATTAAACAGAGGTTAAGTACCTTGCTCTACTTCTGCAAAGCAGTGGTCTGATTTTACATTCTCTTGATACAATTCAACAGAACTAAATTAGGCCCCATTATATGTTGTCAGAGTGGGTTAACTATTTTTTTTCCTGATGGTCAATGACCTTTGGTAGCAAAAGCACTCCCCATTCATGCATTGAAAAGAATCTAATTGCTGCTTACTATTGTTTTCATTTGAGGCATTGAGGGAGCCAAGTTTCGGAATTGTAATACAAGTTTAGGAATTGTAATACCAAGAGAAGTGGTGAGTAAAGGCTAAAAGAGAGATGAGACATAGAGGAAGGGATTTCATTGGGGAATAGAGTTTAGTGTGTGTGCGTGTGCGGTTATAGGATCTGGATTAAAGGTTGGAAGCTGAAGACAAGAAGAACTTTCTCTCTTTTATTTATTTATTTATTTATTTATTTATTTATTTATTTAAGAATGAGACAGTGAGAGAGTAAGGCAGTGAGTGAGTGAGTCAGTGAGTGGGTGAGT
>NW_022111327.1:6052330-6105585 GCF_000313985.2 Echinops telfairi | reverse complement strand
AGAAACGATGTACAAATGCGCTTTACACAATTGATGTGTGTATGGGTTGGGATAACAGTTGTATGAGCCCCTAATAAAATGTTTTAAAAAAATGAACAAAGTGATTTCATAAAAGACATAGAAACAATTTTCAAATGGAAGTAATTTTTTCTCACCCCACGAAAAAGAAACATTGGTAAATGTCAAATCCTGAGATAGGAAACTTATTTTTTCCTCCCGAAAGCTGAGGTATTGTGGTTCAAGTTAGTTTTTTTTGTTTGGGTTTGTTTTGTTTTTGGTGACTGGGCTTAATAGAAGGACTAGACATGCTAGAAGAATGGACCCTTTGCTCTCAATTTATCTCCTGCATCAAGTGATCTATTGTTGAATTCTCTGAGGGGTATCTCAAGGAGGATTGAGATGAAGAGTTTAAGGATTTGTGTTCTTTGCCAATTATTTGCAGGCAAAGAACAGGGAGAGATGCATCCTTGTTCTGTCTACCTTATAAAGATGCTGTGAGGATGGAAGAATAGAAATTGATGTCAAAGCACTGGGGAAAGTTACAATTTCTAACCAAATGTCAGAGATGAGGGATATTGCCACTGGACTGCATTTCACCAGGGCCCAGGCCTCAGGAGGGATTTGTTGGTGAGCTACTGGGAAACTCCAATTTATCAGACCAGCCACTAACTGTGCTTGAGTATCTATCATGGCAAGGAATTCAACTTCAGAGAGGATGATTTGATGAAATTATTGAAATTCTTATGGAATAATGACTCTTCTGGTACAGTCTCAGAGGAGCGTCTTGGTCAAAGACATCATTTAGCAACCAAAAGTCGTCATTTCAAACTAATTCCAATTCTTACATTAATCAAAATTCATGAAGAGGATTTAGAACAATGAATTAAAATCCCCCTTCCTCTCCTATGTGTATATCATTTCATCATATCCTACAGGTCTCCAGTGTTTCTCTAGTTTTTCTTGGAAACCCAGACTGAACATGTTTGTGTTCAATATTCCCCTTGCTCTGAGCACTCAAACCAAACTCACTTTCATCAAGTTGCTACCAACTTATAGCAACCCTAGAGGACAGGTGAGATAGGCCCCTGTGGGTTTCTGAGGCTGTAATTCTTTATGATAGTAGAAAGCCTCATCATTCTCCTGTGAAGCAGATGGTGGATTTGAACTGCTGACTTTGCAGTTAACAGCCCAACTTGAATGTAATGCACTATTTCACCAGGGCTCCTTTTATCATGTACTAGGGCCTTCAAAAAGTGTGTGGACAAATTCAATTATATTCCAATTCCATTATTTCCATGAACTTTTTGAAACGCCCTCATATGTTGACTTAGCTTGACAGACTAAATGCTTTCCCTTTTGTGTCTCATGTGTTCTTTATTCTGCATCACAAAAAAGGCCGAAGACCATTTTTTTCCAAAGATAGGACCTGGAAGGAAAGGTTGGAATGACGAGAGGCTAAGCAAGCCCAAACCAACTTCTCTCTGATGGACTGCAAGAGGGAATCAACTTCTTTCTGATGGACTGCAAGAGGGAGGAAGTTGTGGACATTTGTTTTTGCCATTTTTTTTAGCCACAACACACTAAGAAATGGGAATTTCTTAGTATAAATTCTTCAGTATAGGCAGAAAAATGATCAGAATCCCTCAATGTCACTTCCATTAGTAATTTATTCAATTTCTTCTTTTTCATTCCAATTTGTAGGCTAAATTACACATACACACACACACACACACACACACACACACACACACACACACCCCTCTTGCTTCCAAAAGAGTTGAAAACAAAGCCATCTGGAAGTGAATAGCTAATTACAACAAAAACTGCTGGTGGGTGGGGTCAGCAAAAAAGTAGCCAGCCTGATGAAAAGACTGGGACTCTCCTGGATTGGTCCTCTATATTATTCTGAGAGATACCATCTTCAGCATGCAGAGGGAGTAAAGCTGCATGCTAAGCAACAGAGGCTGGCAAACTCTACAACACTTCCAAAGTCTGTCTTTCATCCTGTAGCTTCAACATTTGGGCACAACCCTTCAAATAAAAATACCAACAAAAGTAAATATTTCAGTAACTGATTACACCATTCTTCTCTATTGACATCCTTCTCATATTCTGGCTCAGAAAACCCCCGAATTCACTGCCAGAGTGTCATTTTTCAACTGCACTTGTAGATTTCTGCAGTGCTCATCTTTCTCCCGTGGGGCAGCTGGTAGTTTCAAACTGCTGACCTTGTGGCATAACCCACCAGGGCTCCTCTTGAAAGATGTAGAGCAAACATCTTCATCTTTCTATTTGTGGCCATACAACATTGCCCGTAGAGCTAAAGAAAGTTTCCCTGTCGATGACAGAAAAGGCAAAGCAGTCTACATCATGTATAAATTTCTTGGTCTCTCCAAGTGTCCTAGATTAACAAAGTAAATAACTTTAGGGGTCAATCTAACTACTGTTTTGCGTAAATAACTGGATGCTAAAACCAGATGGGATATGCATTCTGCTTGTAGATTACAGGGAGCAGTAGTTGGCATAGGCACAGCAACGAGAATAACTCAATGCTTCACAGTATTATTGGCACAGCATCTCAAGCACTTAACAAAGGCTCTAGCATGCATTAATGAAAACATTAGGCCAAGCGTAGTAGTGGATGACAATGATATCTTTAGTCAGTTACCCAAATATCCACCTATGGGCCCCCCGATATACAGTTTTTGTGCTTTGTTGTTCCTTTCCATGGGCTCAATAAAAAGATGAATAGCATTTCAAAGCTGGAAAGAACCTCAAAGATCATTTAGTTCGACCTTCTTAGTTCACAGACCAGTAAACGAATCCCAGAGAAGAGCATACCCCCTCAATGTTTGCACAGCTGCTTAGTGGCAGAGCTAAGGCTGGAACTTCCTTTTCGCCCCGTTTTAGATGCACTGCTGCTGTTAAATTCAAAAGCTGGCTGTCGGCAGAGTACCTGCGATCGAAAAGGTACCAAGTGTTCTTCAGAACTTCTGCAATTCCATTTAATATATTCGTACCCCTTTCCATTATGAAGCTGATGAATCATTAGCGATTCATTAGGTCTTCATGTGGCACTATCATTTCTAGCTTGCTTCGTGATTTTGCATTTTCTCACTTACTTGCTGGCACCAATTGAAAAAGCTACACAAACTATTTTTTTGGACTAGCTCAGTTGTTAGTTATATCACATCGGTAGAAAGGAAAGGCTTCAGCTTTTGATTATTTAGTCTACGCTCTTAAGAATTTCCTGACTTACACTTTCTAAATGGACTTAGTCTTTAGACCTTACAAGGAAGTAAATCATGCTTATGTGAAGAATATATTTATTCAGCTTTCACCTCCCAATGGGAGCAAGCCTTGAAAATGACAATCTATGGATCCGATTAGGGTCACAAACCGACCAATTCGTTTTCAACCCCCCCTGACCCAAATCTTCTGACCGTGAAAGGGTACAACCACTAGACCTGCTAGAGAACAGACTTTAATAGTAAATTCTTAAAAAACAGGCATTTTCAATATTAACCCAAACCCAAACCCAATTGGTTGTCATCAACTCCATTCTGACTCCGGGCAAGGCAACCTGATATGTATAAAACTAGAACTGTGCTCCGTGGGCTTTTTCCATGGTTGTAACCTTTTGGAGAAGGCTTAGTGGCACTGTTGGACAAACATTGGACTGCTAACAACAGGTTGATGGTTCAAATCCCCCAGAGGCCCTTTGGGAGTAAAACGAGGCTGTTTGCTCCCATAAAGAGTTACAAAGCCTTGGAAACCTTATATAGGTTTGCTATGAATTGGCATGGACTCACTGCAGTGAGTTAATTTTTTTCGTGGGTGACCTATTGAAAATAGATTATCAGACCTTCCACCATCACCCCCAAAAGTGCCTCTTGGTGGATTCAAACTGTCAATCTTCATTTAGTAGCCAAGTGCTGTCAGCACCACCCACTGATGTCTTTCCCAATCTTAAGTTAACTGAATTTAGGATTTTAAGTTTTATTTATGAAAAGCAAACAAAAACAGTCGTCAAGTCAATACCACCACACGGGACAAACTAGAACTGCTACACATTTCCAAGAGTGTAAATCTTTTTTTTTTTAAATAAATCATTTTGCTGGGTAATCTTATATGTCTTATAACCATCCATACATCAATTATATCAAGCCCATTTGTGCATATGTTGCCCTCATCATTTTCAAAACATTTTCTTTCCACTTGAGCCCTTGGTATCAGAACCTCTTTCTTCTCTCCCTCCCCCACCGCCCACCCTGGCAAACCCTTGATAAATTATAAATTATTATGATTTTCCTTTCTTACACCATCTTCTTCTTCATTCACCCATGTTTCTGTCATTCGTCTCCCGGGGGAGGAGGGTTAATACATTGGTTATTGCAATCAGTTCCCCCTTTCTCCCTCATCTCTCCCCCACCTTCCCCCTAACCTCATGGTATCCCTACTTCCATTACTGTTCCTGAGGGGTTTATCAGTCCTGGATTCTGTGTGTTGACGCTCTTATCTGTACCAGTGTACATGCTCCAGTCTAGCCAGAATTGAAAGGCAGGACTGAGGTCATGATAGTGGGTAAGAGGAAGCATTAAAGAACTAGGGGAATATTGTGTGTTTCATAGATGCTATCCTGCACCCTGGCTGACTTGTCCCTTCCTTGTAACCCCTCTGTCAGGGGATGTCCAATTGTCTACAAATGGGTTTTGGGTCTCCACTCTGACCTCCCTCATTTGCTTTGATAGGTTTGTTTGTTTTGGGTCTTCTGATGCCTGATACTTTATCCTGTGGACATCTTATAATCACACAGGCTTATATGCTTCTCCATGTGGGCTTTGTTGCTTCCCAGCTAGATGGCCGCTTGTTTATCTTTAAGCCTTTAATACCCCAATGCTATATCTTTTAATAGCTAGGTACCATCAGCTTTCTTCACCACATTTGCTTATGCGCCCATTTTGACTTTAGCAATTGTGTCGGGAAGCTGAGCATCACAGAATGCCAGGTTTTTAGAACAAAGTGTTCTTGCTTTGAGGGAGGACCTGAGAAGAGACCCAATGTATGTCTGCTACCTTATTATTTAACATATAAATATATGTACACAGAGTTATATCCCTATCGTTATATATAAATATATTTACATAAATGTCTTTTGTTTTCTAGTTCTTTCTTCTATTTCATTTTATCTTTCTACTGTTCCACTATCATGTTTGACCTTCGTTTGGCTCTCAGTAATTCCTCTCAGCTATCTATATTGCACTTGATCAGACCCCCATCTGGCATTCTATGTCCTTCTCACCATCCTTTTAAGATCCCTTGTTGTTCCCTTGTTCCTGGGTGGCTATAAATTTTTATAGAAGCAAACTTCCACTTTTCTCTTATGGAGAAAAGGATGGGTCTGAACTGCTGATTTTTTGGTTGGCAGATGAGTGCTTTAGCCATTGCACCACTCACCCGCTTCCAATAAGTCCATTTTAACTTATAGCGGCCCTATACAGGGCTTCTGAAACTGTAGCTCTTTACTGCAGAGCACAAAGCCTCATCTTTCTCCTGCAGAGTGGCTGATGGGTTGGAATGATTGACCTAGTGGTTAGCCGTTGAGTGCTTATCTTACAAGCTCATTTACTGTATCACCAGGGACACTTTATTTATGCCTATGCACTGTCATCAAGTTGCTTTGTACGCATAGCCACCTTTGATGGGGTTTCTGAGGCTTTGTATCTTGATGGGAGCAGGATGTCTCATCTTTCTCTCTAGGAATGGCAGGTGGGGTTGAACTGCTGAGGCAGTGCAATGCTTACCCATTGGCACTAAAACATTACCTGGAGGAGGGCTTTCTTTGCTTGTGATAGATAATTTATTCAAATGCGTTTGAATAAACATCAATAAAGCTATCCCTTTGCACCTACTATGTAGCAGACACTGTGTACACATACTGTCTTGTGACCCTCACAACAGCCCCAAGAGGCAAATACAACTATTTAATAAGTCAGTTACAGGCAATAAAAATATTGACCTCAGTGCAACTTCAATTCTGATCTATTCTCTCTATCCCTCTCTTTGGTAGGGTACACGGAGTCGCTTTGATTTCCAGAAGGACAGTTTAATATATTGAATGTTTGCCAGTGAAATAGACAGTTAACCAGCAATATAATGCATCATTCACTTCACTGACTGCAATAGGACAGTTTGGAATAGGCTATCTTCTAAATTCTGTCTAAAGTGTTATTCAATAGAGCTTTGGTTAATCTGCATCTCATGAGACCAGCAGGATATTCATACAGCCTGGCAACCATGGCACGTGCTTAGAAGTTTCTCCAGTTAGCTTTTATCACACTGTTAAAGAGAAAGTGCCAGATGGACAGGAATTGGAGTTTCATTTCAGCTTCTCTTCCAATCCCATGTCTGAGCCAAGGAATCAAGGCAAGGTCAACACATATAACAGAGGATCTGGCAAATGCCCTATTAATCAAACTACAGAAGCAGCCAAACCAGACAAATGGTCTCCAAAGTGGATCTGTGTTTGGAGGAAGAGTGCTGAACTAACCTGGCTGGTCTGTCTATGAAAAACCAAGTAAGTGGAATTTCCAAATTTTTCTTTCTTTCTTTCTTTCTTTCTTTTTTTTCATTCATCGTCCTTGGAATAAATATCAACTATGGCTATTAGCTCTGGGCATCACTCGATTTTTGAAGAGCCAGTTAATAATATGTCATTTTCAAATCAGGAAATTACTCATCTATTTCTTTAGCAGAAATCTCATCAACATCCTTGAAGCTATCACTGTGTACCTAGTATGTAGCAGCAACTACACACAAGGTATATCCTGAACCTTACCACAGCCCTGAGACTCAAGTACTATTAATCCTAATTTACAAACAAACAGAGGCTCCCAAGTGTTAAGCGAATTGCCCAAGGCCACAAAGGTGATAAGTGGTAAGGGGAATGAAAACCAGATTAGTCTTGATTCTAAAGCCAATTCTCATTCTCCTATATGTACCTGATGTGAAACGATCCAGACCAAAATAACATTTCCACTGTACACTTTGCAAGGCACCAGACTATTTGAAATTCTCAGAGTTTATTTCCCATTTGAGGGACCTAGTTTCCTACCTTTGAGGTGTGGTTCAACAAATACTTGATGGATGGAGCAACTACCTGCGGCGTGAGGACTAAGAAGGGTTAGTAGGGTCAAGCATATTGAGTGGCCAGAGTCAAAGCAAGCCCTCTTTGGATTTTGTCTGACCTGGTGCACTGAAGTTAATTCACTTGAAATTTTACACTGAAACAAGCAAAAACAAACCACTATATCACATTGCTGTTAACTGAAGTTTCAGGCACTTACAGTTTTGTTTCAAAGCATTTGACAGAAGGGAAAAATATCGACTGAAATAATTAGGGGAAGAAAATTTAAAAAAATTAATGTCACTGATTCCATCAATGATTCAAGAAGGCCTACCTTCTGCTTATAGAAGGGGCCTCTGATGGATATTGAGGACTAGAACGTGGATGGCACAGAACTAGGAACCAAACACTAGAACCAGTCATGCTCATTTGCTAAAACCTTCAGCAATGAAAGCCAAATATTTTCACTGAACTGTGACCTGAACCAAGGTTGATTTTTGTTTTCTTAACATACAATTAAGTTGATTTAAACCTGGAGCCATGTTATGTATTTCCTACAGTGATTAACTCGAACTAACCCCAAACTTTAAAATAATCTTAACATTGAGCCTGAACTGAATTGATAAACATATAGTTCAGTCAATGTCAGTCCCTGATTGACAATGCTACTGAGATCCCAGAGTTAGAACTCTATTTTGAGAGTCTTACTCTGCTTGGAGTGAGTAACTCAGCCCAACTCTGAGACGCTTTGCCCATAATCCACCTGCTGTCTGAGAGGACATGAGCACCAGATTAAGGTGGAAAAGTATTGCCTGCTTTCAAATACAATATGTTTGTAGTTAACACTATAAAATGAGCACTGTTCCATCGGCTCCTCCTCAAACACATGACACATATTCCTGCTTAGGACTTTGCATATGCAGTTTCTTCTGCCCAGAATTCATTGCCACCACATACTTTGCTCGCTGTGGTCTTTGCTCAAATGTTACTTTAATGGAGGATGTGTTCTATGATTACTTTATCAAAAACAGAATCCTACCATACTGTGATTGGTAGGTTTATTTTGCCAACCTGGCTAATAGGAACATGTGGGATTAATAAAGTCACAGTTTGATTGGAGGGCAAAGAGATAAATGACTCAGCAAGTCCCACCCCTCTCTCTCTTGCTCTCTGGTGATTGGACCTGAGTGAAGCTGCTTTAGCTAGTTCTATACCTCAAGTTGTGAGCTACACTACCTGTGGAACAGCCAACCTGTGGATGGTGTAGCTAGAGCTTGAGAGCTTCAAGACCTGCTTTGTCATGCTGTTGCAGTGTACATCACTTGAGCTTGTGGCTGGTGGATCCTGTCGTCTTGCATTGCTTGAGTTGGATATCCCATCTGACTTGCTTTGCTAAGCTCTTGAGCTGCTGACTGTTGGTGACCCCACCTTGCTGTTGCTGTCTGTGGGCAGACTCTGCCTGCATTGCCTCAGGGAAGACTCAGCTGTCTGATTCCTTGACCTTGGATCTAGCAGCCCTCATGAGTTGAAGGAATTCCATTATATTAACTGTTCCACGTAAGTGAGTTGAACTGAGCCCTCTGTATTGCTGTGTGGACTAATTAACTGTTATATTCCTTCATGCTATATAAATCTATCCATATATATACATATATATAATCATAAATGTCCTGTTTTTGTTTCTCTAGAGAACCCTGCCTAACATACATGCCCTTTCTTATGCACTAAAATATAGCACCTACCACCATATGAAATATCTATACTTTTATGTTTAGTCACTTACAAAACCATTTCCTCCACCAGATTGTAAGCTCTAGAAGAAGAAGGACTGTTTCATTCACTACCTTATTGTCAGTTCTTATAAGAGTGTCTATCATGTGTTAGGTGTTTGATAAATATTTAAGAAAAAAGAAAGCCAAATATAAAATGATGTGGCATAATCCAAACAATGGAATGCTGGAAGTCAGGAGATCTCAGATTTAGACCCAGCTCTGTCATTAATTTGCTGTATATGGTTTCAGATAAATCACCTTTCCTACCTGGGGCTCAAGTGTCTTTGTGGTGCCGTCAAGTAAACATTGGACTACTAATTACGAGGTTGGTAGTTCAAAGCCACAAGCTGCTCCATGGGAAAAATATGAGGTTTATCTGTTCTCATAAAGATTTAAAGTTTCAAAAACTCTATATAGGGTCTCTATGAGTCAGAATCACCTCCATGGCAGTGGGTATCTAGGCCTGTTCCCTCATTGGGCAAGTAGGACTCTTTCGTTTTCTAACTCAAGAGGGGATGGGGTGTTTTGAGTCTCAAAATAAATAATATACACGGATCCTTAGAAAAGGAAAGGTACTATATTTGTGTAGGTTTCCTATCAGACTATTAAAGTCAGGTATTGTGATAAAAGCCATTTTCATTGGCTTGAACAGTATGTTGTCTTCTCATATTCAGCCCCTGGGGACATAAAGCAAATAAACTACTAATCAATGGGTCTGGCCAGTCTCACTCCTTGGCAGAGTGTGCCTGAAGGTTAAAAGGCCAATCTAACTGAAGCCAGATTCCAAATCAATTCTCTTTGCCAAATCTTGCATTGGTTCTAAGAGAGAACTGCACTTAGGAAGTAGGGACTCAGACCCTATTGGATTCAGCCAATCCATGAACCAGGCTAGGAGCCCCTTAATTCCTTCACAATTTGCTCAATCACCAGTTTCTAAAATGTACTAGGTCCAGCAGGACTGTGGAAGTAAGGGGTTGCCTCTTTCCTGGCATCCTTTTCTACCCTCCTTAAGTTTGCCACAGACATACACTGAACATGTCATCAGGAGTCACCAGATATCTCAATGTCCTGGCATGTGTCCACCCAACCCAAGTCCAAGTCCAATGTAGCTAAACAACAAGTTGTTGATGAAGTCTCTAAATAAAATGTTATAAAAAAAAAGAAAAAAAAAGATTTATGTGAAAGGTGCTATAGTCTGTATGTACAAAGATTCTTATTCATTTCCATCCATCACCTGGGCATGCCTTTAGGGATCACAGGCTGGCAAGGTTACTTTGATGAAATATGAAAACAAATATGCTTTTCCCCAAAGTTTCTAATGAATTGACTCCACAGCCATTGGATAAGGCCCCAAATGAGCCTGAGTATTCCATGCTGCAAGAAGGCCCCTGAGTATAATCACCCAGAGAGTAATCTGAAGTTGCCTTATAAATAGAGAAGTCGGGGCGGGGGGTGGGAGGTGGGGAGGAATACCACCTAAAAAACTTATCTACCCTAAAATCTCTTCATCTAATATAACCCAAGGGTAGGTTCTGAGATAGGGAAAAGGGGGTGGTTCCCCTTTCTTGCAACCCACCACCCTATTCCAACTCCGGCTCTGCCACCACTACTTTGAGCTTCGTGGTACTGTGGTAAGGTTGAGGTAATGGGACAGTAAAATGAATCCATCAGTGTCGTTGGGTACCAACTGCAATTCCTAACCCTACCCAACCTGGGACGAACCCTTAGTGCTTTGCTTCAGGCGGACCACAATGATCTGACCTCCAGTTAAGGGATATACATGTTCTTAACAACCCTCTTTCTCAGATGTCTTGTACAACCAATTTAAAGTAGCATAGATTGTTGTGGTTCTTATTTGGTACCATTGAGCTGCTATTCCACTCAGTGATGAAACCAAACCTGGTCTCCTGTCATCTTCACAAGTGTTGTTATGCTTGAGCCCATTGTTGCAGCCACTGTGTCAGTCTACCTCATCGAGGGTCTTCCTATTTTCCATTGATTCTCAGCTTTACTAGGGCATGGTGTCTCTTGATCTCCAGTAACTGGTCCCTCCTGAGATTATGTCCAAAGTAGGTGAGTGAGATAAAGTTTTGCCATCCTTGTTTCTAAGGAGAATTCTGGCTACACTGTGTCAAGACAATTTTTATTTTTCTTTCAAGAATTAGTAAACCCCATCATTCAAAGGCATAATTTCTTCTTGATTATTCCTCACTCATTGTCTAATTTTCACACACATATATACGGTGATGGAAAATACTGGGGTTTGGGCAGGTATACCTTAGACATCTTTGCTCTTTAATGGTTTAAAGAGGTCTTATGCTGCAGATCTGTCCAATGCAGTGTTTCATTTGATTTATTGACTGCTGCTTCCATAGGCATTGATTGTGGATCCTAGTAAAATGAAATCCTTGCCAACTTCAATCTTTTCTCCATTTATCGTGATGCTACCTATTGGTCCAGCTGTAAGGATTGTGGTTTTCTTTACACTGAGTTATAATTTATACTGAACACTATAGTCTTTGATCTTCATCAGGAAGTCCATCAAGTCCTCTTCCCTTTCAGCAAGTAAAATGGGTCCTCTGCATATGGCAGGCTGCCAATCAATGTCCTTCCAATCCTGCTGTAGTACTCTTCTTTATATAGTCTAGCTTCTCTGATTATTCGCTCAGCATACAGATTGAATAAGTATGGTGAAAGGATACAACCAGATTTTAAACCATGTAATATTACCTTGTTTTTGTTTTGTTTTTTTTGAATGACTGCCTCCGTCTGTGTAAAGTTTCTACATAAATCCAATGAAATGCTCTGGACTTTCAATTCTCAATGCTATCCATATTTGGTATGCTCCCCACAGTTAGATGTCTTTTGAATAGTATATGAAACGCAAAACTCTAAAAACTAAACTGACTGCCACTGAGTGAATTCTGATTCAAAGCTACCCTACAGGACGTCGTAGGACTGCTCCTTAAAGGGAGTAGACAGCCTCACCTTTCTTCTGAGGAATGGCGAATGAGTTCAAGCTGCTGACCTGGTGGTTAGCAATTCAATGCATAACCCATCTTTCTGACATTCTCTACTTCCACCCAAGATCTAGCTGATGTCAGTAATGATGCTCCTTGGTCCATGTCCTCTTCTGAATCCCACTTCAAATTCTGACAGTTTTCTGTGAATGTAGTGCCACAATAGTTTTTAATTACCTTCAGCAACATTTTACTTGCATGTACTGTTAATGATATTAGTTGATAATTTCTGAATTCTATTAGGTCACTGTGTCAGTCTGGGTAGACTAGAGAAACAAATCCAGGGAGACTCATGTACATAAGAAAGAGCTTTATATAAAGAGTCATTGTACACGAAGAAAACATCCCAGTCCAATCCAGATCAAATCCATAAGTCTGCTCTTAGCCCATATATCTGATACCAATCTTTAAAGTCCTCTTCAGAATCATGAAACACATGCAAGGATGCCAAAGGCAGGAAGATCACAGGCCACTGGGTGCCAAGTCTTATGGATCCAGTGGCGTTGTAAGAATCTCAGCGCTGACAGGGGTCACCCCATGGCTTCTTCAGCTCTGAGGCTCTGGCTCCCATCAGCCTGTCTCCATGTGGTTTGTCAACTGCAATGTTTCCCAGAGAGTGAGCATGTGTCCTTCCCCCAGTGAGCTATTTATCTCCTTAGGGCCTCCAAAGGAGGTCATCAAGCTATGACCTGATTGACAGGCTAAACTCCACCCCATTCACTCTTAATCCTCTCAAATTGAAAACAGATTATATAACTACCACAGTCACCTTTATGTGGAATGGGCACACATGCACACATAGAGAAAGTAGTCAGTCTTCCCCATTTCTTCGCATAGACTAGTGAGTGCTTTTGCTAATACATCAGTTTGTTTTTAAACATTTCAAGCTGCATTCTCCAATTCCTGTAGCCTTGTTTTACACTACTGCCTTCAGTGTAGCTTGGATTTTTTCCTTTGGTATCGTCAAATCTTGATCGTATGGTTGAACATTGACCAATTCCTTTTGGTAGTGTAACTCTGCTTATTTCTCCATCTTCTTTTGATGCTTCCTGCATTACTCAATGTATTGTCCATACAATGCTTCAATATTGAAACTTTAAGTTTGAATCATCTCTTGAAATACTCAAACTTGAGAAATACTGAACATGTTCTTAACCTTTTAGTTTTCTAACTCCAATTCTTTATGTTAATACTGTACTTTGAATTCTTGAGCTGCCCTTCGGGATTTTCTGTTCAGCTCTTTTACTTCGTCATGTCTTACATTTACTTTAGCTACTCAATAATCAAGAGCAAGCTTCAGAGTCTCTTCTGACATCCACTTTGGTCTTTTCTTTCTTTCTTGTCTTTTTAATGGCCTTTGTGTCTTTCATGTATGATGTGCTTGTTGTTAGGTGCCATAGAGTTGCCTTTTACCCAGGGCTACCTTATGTACAACAGAACTGAACACTGCCCAGTCCTCTGATAGCCTCACACGTGTTCCAATGCTTGAGCCCATTGTTGCAGCCACAGTATCAGTCCATCTCCTTGAAGACCTTTTTTGTTGTATGTCTATTTTCCCAAACATGATATCCTTCTCCAGAGGATGGTCTTTCTTGACAACATGTCTAAAATATGTAAGACAACGTCTTGACATCCATGACTCTAAGGCGAACTCTGGCCTTACTCCTTCCAAGACAGCTAGTTTTGTCCTTTTGGCAGGCCATGGTACTTTCAATATCCGTCTCCAGCACCGTAATTTATGGTAAATGCATCGATTCTTTTTGGACTTCTTTATTTCATGTCCAACTTTCACATACGTATGAGACAATTGAAAATAGCATGACTTGGGCCAGGCACACCTTAGTCCTCAAAGTAATATCCTTGCTTTTCAATACTCTGAAGAGATCTTTTGTAGCAGGTTTTCCTAACACAACTCATGTTTTGATACTTAGACTGCTGCTTCCATGATTGTGGATCCAAGCAAAACAGAATCCTTGACAACTTCAACTTTTTTTCCCCCCATTTATCATGATTATTTGTTCACTGGTTGGGATTTTGGTCTTCTTTACATTGAATTTTAATCCATACTGATGGCTGCAATCCTTGATCTGACCAGACACTGCAGATGGATTTTGGGTTCCAACCATCCTCCATAGCCTTTTACAAATTGTGTGATCACAATTTAAGCTCTGATACTTTTCCCTTCATCATGTTTGAATTTTGTTAGTGTCGTCTTTGAATTATACAAAAGAAAATTTCCTGCATCCTCTCTTACAAGGGCAGACCCTTGCGTCTTAGATCCAAACCTGTCATATTAATGCCAGGGGAGCATTGAGGCACCAAGTGTATGGTGGTTCTTGGTCTCCTTTTATTTGACACCCACTAAGCCAGGGGTCCCACCCAAGGTTCAGTGACTACTATTTCCACAGTCTTGAAGTTGCCATCCATTGCATATTCTCCCATCATTTTTCATAGTTTGTTATAATCCACACAGTCGAATGCCTTGGTCTAGTGAATAAAACGCAAGTAAGCATCTTTCTTGTATTTTCTGCTTTGAGTCAAGGTCCATCTGACATCAGCAATGATGTCCTTAGTTCCACGTTCTGTTCTGAATCTGGCCTGAATCTCTGGAAGCTCCCTGTCAATGTATTGCTGCAACCATTGTTGGATGATCTTCAGCAAGATTTTTCTTGCAAGTAATATCAATGATATTGTTCTATAATTCGAACATTTTGTAGGATCTCTTTTCTTTGGATGGGTATACATGTGAATCTCTTCCAGTCAATTGACGAAGTAGCTGTCTTCCAAATTTCCTGGCATAGCTGAGTGAGTGCTTTCAGTGTTTCATCAGTTTGTTGAAACATTTCGATCTATATTCTATTAGTTCCGGGAACCTTGTTGTTGGCTAATGCTTTCAGTACAGCTCCAACTTCTTCCTTCAGCAGAGGTTCTTCTTCATGTTACCACCTGAAATGGTGGAATCCATAGTTCTTTTTGGTACAGTTACCCAGTGTGGTTGTCACCTAATCTGGTGCCAATTTAAGGATTAAGAGTGTAGGGCTGGAGTCTAGGTTGTCAATCTGGAGATAGCCAATGAGATTTCTGTGGGCAGGGCCTTCTCTGAGAATTCTGGGAAATCTGGAACTTCCTCCGTGGAGGCAGAAGACACCTTTTTCTCTCTGCTACTCCCTGGGAGACATTGCAGAAGGCAAGCCACATGGACGCAACCAGACCTTGGAAGCTGGAGAAGTCACAGAGAGACCCCTGGCAGCGTTCAGATATTTCCAATGACACTGGATCCAAAGACTTTCCACCCACCGGCCTGTGATCTTCTGCATTCGGCATCATTGCATGTTTTTCGTAAGTCTGAAAAGGACTTTAAAGATTGATATCGGAAATATGGACTAATATCAGACTTATGGACTTGATCTGGACTGGGCTGGGATGTTTTCTCAATGGTCAATTGCTCTTGTATATAAATCTCTTTCTTAACCATGTCCATGGATTTGTTTCTCTAGTCCACCCATACTAACACACCCTATGTATTCTTTCATCTTCTTCTGATGCTTCCTGCATCATTTAATATTTAAGATTCCTATAGAATCGTCCAGCATTGCAACTTAAGGCTTGGATTTTTTCTTGAGTTCTTTCAGTTTACACTATGCTGAGGATGTTCTTCCCTTTCGGTTTCCCAATTCTGGGTCTGGCACATTTCATTATAAAATTTTACTTTGTCTTCTCGAGGTACCTTTTGAACTTTTGTATTCAACTCTTTGACTTCTTCATTTCTTCCATTTGCTTTAGCTACTCTATGGTTAAGAGCAAGTTTCAGAGTTTCTTCTGACATCCACTTGGATCTTTTCTTTCATTCCAACCTTTTAAAAGGACTTTTGCTTTCTTCATGAATCATGCTCTTGAGGTCCTCCCACAGACCATCAGGTCTTCTGTCATTAATATTCAATGTGCCAAATCTGTTCTCAAACTTCAGTTGTGATAGACTCAATGTCATATTTTGGCTCTCTTGGACTTGTTTTAATTTTCTTCACATTTATCCTGAATTACATGTGATCAATTGATGGTCTGTTCTAGTGAGCCCCTGGCCTGGTTGTATATGCTGGCATTGAGCTTTTCCATCATCTCTTCTCACAGATGTAGTCAACTTAATTGCTGTGTATTCCATCTGGAGAAGTCAACTTTTGTGTTGTTGGGAAAAGTTATTTGCCATGAACAAGTT
The DNA here is from genome assembly GCF_000313985.2 of Echinops telfairi. Classification (NCBI taxonomy): domain Eukaryota; kingdom Metazoa; phylum Chordata; class Mammalia; order Afrosoricida; family Tenrecidae; genus Echinops; species Echinops telfairi. Next base: position 6,089,454 of record NW_022111327.1, on the reverse strand, counting down.
GTTGGTTTTGCAAAACTCTCTCATGCAATCTCTGACTTCATTTCTATCTCCAAGATCATATTTTCCAACTCCTGTGCCTCCCTCTTTTTTCCCCAACTTTTGCATTCCAATCAACAATATTACCAATGCATATTGATTGCATCTTTGATCACTTTCTGGCCAAAGTCGTCGGTAGAATTCTTCATTTTTTCATCCCTGCCTTTGGAGTTGGTGTATAAATTTGAGTAATAGTTGTATTTATTGGATTTTCTTGAAGGTGCATAGATATAATCCTATCACAGACAATATTGTAATTCATGATTGATTTTACAATGTCCTTTTTGGACAATGAATGCCATGACATTCCTCTAGATGGTGATTTCCCTGGCATAGGAAACCATAGGATCTTCTAGTTCAAAATGGCCAATACCAGTCCAATTCAGCTCACTAATGCCTGGGATATCAATCTTTATGAGTTCCATTTCATTTTTGACAACTCCTAATTCTCCTAAATTCATACTTCCTACATTCCAAGTTCTGATTATTTGCAGAAGGCTCCACTCTGACAGGCTTTCTCCAACTCATGTCACTGTTGTCGACTCCAATCTGAGAAATCAGGTCCTCCTCAGTCACATTTTGAGTGGGTTCAGACCTGAAGGGCCCATCCTCCAGCACCATCTTCAACCATATTCTCTTTCTATTCATTAGGCCTTCAGTATCTGAGAACGTTTTGAAGTTATGTGTAAGGATTTCAGTGGTTCCTTCCTTCATTGGCTGTTCTGAGTCTCGAAGCTCTGTGAGACCTGTTCACTTTTGGTTACCCTGCTGGCATTTTGAAATACCAGTGATATAGCTTCCAGCACAAGCCACCACAGTATGACAAACTGACAGACAAGTGGTGGAATGTTCCTGGTGTTCTCCCACAATTCATCTAGCCTTCAGTCATGAGTGTACGATGAGTTATATTTGTCCTTGAGATGTTGTCTAAATTCAAGTGGGATAGACTCAACATCATATTTTTTTCTCGTTTGGACTTGTTTTAATATTCCTCATCTTCAACCAGAACTTGAACATGAACAATTGATGGGCTGTTCTACTGTCAGCTTTGGTCATCGTTTTGGTTGATGATATTGAGCTGTTCCATTGTCTCTTGCCATTGATGTCATTAATTCATTTTTGGTGTATTTTATCTGATGAGGTCGGCATGCATAATAGCCATATCTGTTGTTGAAAAAATATATACTTGAAATGAAGAAATTGTTGGTTTTGCAAAATGTTATCACGCATTCTCCAACTTTGTTTCTATCACCAAGGCCAAGGTTTCCTTCATCTTTGGTTCCAACTTTTGCATTCCAGTCTCCAGTAACTATCAAAGCATCTTGATTGCATATTGGGTAAATTTTAGTCTGAAGAAGTTGGGAGAATTCTTCAGTTTCTTCATCATTAGCGTTAGTAGTTTGTGCATAAATTTGAATAATAGTGGTATTAACTGGTCATTTGTATTTGTTTTCATGCATAACAAAGTTTATATTTTGTGGTGTCTTTGTTGCTAGCATGTCACTAAGAATTCACAGGATCAATAGGAGGAAAACCAGCCTTCAGGAAGCAACTGAGAGACCTCTCCCCATTTCTGTCAACAGCCACACACCCTCCAAGACAGGGACTCTGAGACCTCTGGCATAGAGAGAGGTGTTTCCTCTGCCAAGCTGAGCAGCGGGGGCACCAGGGCATAGCCAGAGTGGCCATAGTCATGAGACAACCGATTTCGAAAATCTCCCATGAGTAAGAATCATGGCAACACTCATAATAAAGAAAAGGATGGCAGCTGGCTCATGGTGACTCCATGTGTAGCAGAGAAGAGCCGCACTGCACATTTTTCAATGGCTGATTTTTCTCAGGATAAATGGCCAGGATTTTCTTTCAAGGAACTCCTGGGTGGACGCAAAATCCTTCCTTTTCATAAGCTGCTGAGCCTGTTTTTGTCTAATGCTTTGACCCCACCTTCATTTGTCTTCTTTGTAGGCATACAGATATTATCCTATCACATAGAGAATTGTACTTCAAAAGAGATCTTGGAGTGTTCCTTTTAATGATAAATGTGGCACCCTTTTCCTTGAATCTGTATTTCCTTTCATAGTAAACCATAGGGTTGTCCAATTCAAATGGCCCATACCAGTGCATTTCAGCCCACTAATGCCTTAGAAATCGATCTTTGCACATCCTATTTTAATTTTTATGGTTTTCAGTTTTTCTTGGTTCATTTTTTGTACATTCCACATTTCAATTATTAATTGATGTTTGCAGCCATTTCTTTTCAGTTTTGAGTCATGTTTCATCAATAAATGAAAGTCCCCGAAGCTTTGCTACACCTATATCACTAAGGTGAACTCTACTTGAGGTTGAGCCATATTTTGCTCTTCTTTTAGGTTTATATCAGATAACGTCCCATTGCTATTCCAAAGGTGATCACTGGCTAATCCCTCAGTAGTGCGCCACTTATTTCTTCTTCTTAGTCTGGAAGGTACTCTGAAACCTTTCCACAATTGTGGACCCTGCTAGTTTTTAAAATACCAGTGGTCTAGCTCCCAGGATCACAGCAACACACAAGCCATCACATTATGTTATTTTGAGTATAATAACTTCGAAAGTACATGTATGTTTGTTGACACAGTTCTGACAATACATGCTGTTAGTTGCCAACTAGTCTACTTTAAGCTAGAGCCACTCTCTGAAGAACTGAGTGAAACACTCATCTTGCACTATCCTCACAGTTGTTCTGTTTCAGCTCATTGTTGTAGTCACTGTATCGATCCATTTTATGAAGGGTCTTATTTTTCGCTATTTGCTTTACCAAGCATAAGGTCCTTCTCTGGGAACCTATCCCTCCTAATGTGTTCAAAGAACTGGGGATGAAGTCTCACCATCCTTACTTTTACGGGGCATCTGGCTGTACTTTGTCTAAGACAGATTTGTTCGTTTTTCTGGTAGTGCATGTTATATTCTTCACCAACACCGTAATTCAATTGCATACATTCTTTTTTGGTAGTCCTTATTATGCTTCCTCATCTGCTTTTTGCATGCATATGAGGTAAATGAGAGCCCTGGTGGCATCATGGATTACTGCAAGGTCAGCAGTTTGAAACCACCAGCCACTCAGAGAGAGAAAGATGAGGCTTTTTACTTTTGTAAAGAGTTAGTCACATAAATCCTTAAGTGCATTTCTACTCTGTCCTATGGGGTCGCTCTGAGTTGGAATCAACTCGATGACAGTGAGTGAATGATGAGTAATATGAGGAAAATGAAAATACCAGGACGTGAGGTAGGAGCATCTTAGTCTTCAAAGTGGTATCTCTTTTGCAGCTGATTGATCTAATGCAATACGTTGTTAGATTTCTTGACTGCTGCTTCCATGGGTGTTGATTGTGGATCCAAGTAAAAAGAAATCCTTGACAACTTCCATCTTTTCTCCTTCGATCAGGATGTTACTGGTCCAATTAAATTTTTCTTTAGGTTTTCTTTAAGTTGAAATAGCATCCATTCTCTGTTCTTCATCAGTAAATACTTCAAGTCCTCTTCACTCAAGCCAGGTTATTCATCTAAAGGCTGTTAATAGCTATTGCTCCAATCCTGATGGGCATTATTCTTCATATAGTCCACTTCCTCTGACTATTTGCTCAGCATACAGATCGAATAAGTATGATGAAAGGATCCAACACTGATTCACACCCTTCCTGATTTTGAACCATGTAGTGTTTGTTTTGAATGACTGCTTCTTGGCCTGTCCAACAATCTAAAATGTATAAACTAAAAAGTGAAATATCTCTTTCTATTCCCACGTATCCATCACAGCGGTTAATACTGTGCATGATTTGACATGTGTAGGTACAGACAATATTCTGTGCACTACATGTTCAGGTAATATAGCCAGGTCATTCAGAATGCTAGGAAACATCAATGTTGAAGATGTCCTTTGTAAATGCTGCATCCTGAGCCCATGGGACACTTAGGAAGGGTGAAAAAGCCTTGGATTTTGAGGATCTCTACTGGTGGGTGACAAAGTGTGTGTTTTGGATAATTAGTTGACTTCCTGTTAATGGAGTGCTTCTCCTATCACCAATACCAAACAGATGTGGGACACTTATAACCCTCCCTGAAAAGCTGTGTTGTAGCATCCGTGAAGTCAGGCTGAACAGTGTTGTATTCCCTGGAAATCTTTAGGCTGTAGATGAAAACAGTGTCCTGGGTGAAGCATTAACATTCTCTGGCCACCCTTCCACATTGCTACTTATTTCCCTACTCCACCCCCTCCTCCAGAAATTAAAAAAAAAACCTTAGCCATAAGTTTTAAAAATAAAAGAAAAGTCCCAGATGCAACCAAGAAAAATAACATACACATATGTTGGGTTCATGGCTAGTGATGAACTATAGTTTGTTTTGGAGCGCATGAAGATTGGTGAGTCAGAGATTTATGGGACATATGAATTACTTACATTTCCTCCTCCATCCAGAGCACTAAAAAGCAAGGCTTTTTTTAATCACAACTATCATAAGCTTTTGTCCTACTTGGTCATAAGTGAAGAAGCAGCCAAAGGGGTAGGTCATATATTTGGTTGGCAATAAGGACAATGGGAACCCCCACAGCCGGAGAAAGAACTCTCTAACGCTTTTATCTTAACTCTAAAACTGCTGCACTGTGGGAAGTATTCCTTGGAAGGAAGACCACAAGCATCCAATAAAGCTCTTGGAATGGTTGAGAGGGTCTAAAGATCACTATAATTGACAGCCTATAATCTATACAGCCACAAAATGGCAGAGCTGGAAAGGGTATAAGGTCATGTAGCCAACCCTCCTAACTTTATCCACTATTTCAGTCTCCGAATACAATCACTTGTCACTAACTACCAATGGCCAATCAGGTGTTATATGGCTTTTGAGTCCTAGGAATGTGGTTTTTTGCCTTGTAACTTTCCCCTTTCAGTCCTCTGTGGGTTTTGTATTTGTCTTGCTCCCCAGCTCTAGCACAAGTAGAGATGATCTGTACAGAGATAAAACATTGAGGTAGGAGTATGATGATGGCCAGAAAAAAGCTGAGTAGCTTTCCAACCTTAGCCCTTATCATCACCAGGGTCTCTAGGGGCATCTGCAATGGAGCAAAGTATTTCTTTTATCCTTGTCCAATGGCTAGGAGGATGAATCTGAGGGGTGCAACAGGTTTACCTTATGAGGCAGTTATTTATCGAGACTACGGGCACTCTCCACAGTTCCATCCCCGACCATGTATGCGGGCTGTGCCTTCCCCTGGGCACCTCCATGGTTTTCTCGGCTGTGATCTTTACAGAAACAGATCCCCAGGTCTTTGTCTTCGGTGTTGTTGGGCCCGTTCCATCTCACAGCCTGTCTATGAGCAGCCAAATGTTTAATCGCCGTGACTCCAGGCTTCTTGAATCCTCTCTCTGAGGTCATTCCCTAGCCAGTCTTCATTTGGGGCGGACAGAGGCTTCCCTGGCCCTCCATTCTTTGCTGTCCGTCTTCTGGATGGTGAGAGAGCCTTCTTCAACCTCTTCTTCCTCATCTCCTCAGCAAGATCAGTGCAAAGCTACATTTCCCGCAGAGTGCCTCATTCTGGGGCTTATGGGGAACGCAAGGTCACTTCGCCAATTGTCCATGGCTCTCTAGTTATATGCTGTTTCTCTAATAGAGTAATTTGTCCATTTATGATAGACAAGATTGCCTTTGGTCCAGAAGCCATCTCTGAGTGGCTGTTTCTATAGTTCAGAGGGCACTTCTAAAGCAAATTGCTATCCTCCATTAACTGTTGCTACAGCTGCACTATCAAGGCCAAGGGGGTAGAGACAAAGAGGAATCCGAGCAGAAGAAGGATCTGGGGAAAGAGGGGAAAAAATGTAGTTGAAGCAAAAGAGACAGTTCTTTCAGTCATTTCCCCTCACTTTACAATACCGGAAGGGGTGCTATAGATCAAACCGACCTGCATTTGAGACCCTGCTCTGTCACTTGTTAAGCGGTAAGATCATGGGACATGTTCTTAATTTTCCAATGAACTTCATTTTCCCCATTTGTAAATTTGGGAAGGATTTTCCTTCAAATTAATAGATGATAGTATAAACAATATGCAGTTATTATCATTTTTTTCTCACTAGCATTGAGTCGATGCCAACTCATAGCAACCCTGTATGGTTAGTGGTTATAGGTTGGGCTGTGATTCACAAAGTTAGCAGTTCAAAACCATCAGGCGCTCTGAGGGAGAAAGATGGGGCTTCCTACTCTTGTAAACAATTACAGGCTCAGACACTCCCAGGGGCAGTTCTACCCTGTTCTATAGGGTCACTATAATGATAATGCAGCTGGTACATGGAAAACAATAAATGGTATGTACCAGTTGCCTGGGGTCAATCCCAACCCTGTGTCCCAAAAGGGTTTTCAATGACCAGAATTTTAGGAAGTAGAACCACAGGGCCTTTCTTCTGAGGTGCCTCTGGGTGAATTTGAACCTCTAACCTTTCAGTTAGTAGCCAAGTATTTTAACCATTTACACCACCCAATGACTCCCTATATGTGGTAGATGATATTGAAATTCCTTTAAAAACAGCTCTGTGAAGCTATGGAATGGAACTATTACTGTCCTGCAGGGCAGATTTGGGTAATCTCCCAAATGAGGCATGCCTAACTGAAAGCAGGCAAGGTGAACAAGGGTGAACTCTTCAACACACAGATCAGGGATGAAGTTTACTGTAGGATCCTCCAGGTCTCACTCCATCCTGGGAAAGTCAGCGGGAAACTTTCCAGAACCATTCTGGGGCCCATGACTATTCATGTGGCTAATAAAATATTTTAAGGGTATGCCTTTCTACCTGTGCCTGGCATATGCCATTTTATAATTAGAGAAAGAGATACAGATTCATTTCATATCTTACCATGGCCTTGGGGAACCACCCTTTACCTGTAGGTTCAACTAGGCGGTTATGTTCATGTACACTACTATCTAGTTATGTCCATCATCCTGGGTGTGTGAATTGGAAGGTAAAGTGCCCTCTCAGGAGAGACAAAGGCCAAGGTGAAAAAAGGAGGCATAAAACCACAGAGTACATTCTGGCAGAGACCATGTTATATGCTCACTAGTACTGTTGAACTCTCCTCTCCTGCTCTCACAGGAAGATTAATTTGCCACCGTTCCTTGCAATTATATGGGGTCCATGTCAGTGGGTTCTTGCCAGTTGGATGGGAAAGAAATTGTATCACTACCTCCCTAGTCTGGTCCTTAAAATAGCTCATGGGAAACTTCAGTCCTCTTGTCCTGCTGCAGAGAATTTAGAGCTATGCGTTGAGATGGTGCTATCACAGGATGGAAAGAGTCCAGACCCCGGGGTTGCCCTAGTTGGAAGAGAAGCCTTGATGACCCTTATAAAAATTTTAAGTGCATATGAAATACACTTGAGTTGTCTTAAATCATTGAGATTTAAGATAATATTTGTTATTATAATGGAGTTTAAAATTAGGAAACATAGTTTAATGTAGTTTAAAATCAGCAAAGATGTGTGCCAATGCTGTATCTCTTCACCATACTTATTCAATATGCATGCTGAGCAAATGATCAGAGAGGCTGGGTTGTGTGAAGAAGAAAGTGGCACCAGGATCAGATGAAACAAACTTGTTTTCCAGTGAGGAGGACTTAAAACACTTGGTGATATAGATCAAGGATTGCACAACCTTCAATATAGGTTACAACTCAATGCAAAGAAAATCAAAATCGTCACAACTGGACCGGTAGGTAACATCCTGATAAATATGAGAAACAGTGGAAATGGTCAAGGATTTTTGTCTTGCTTGACTCCACAGGCAATGCTCATAGAAGCACCAATCAAGTGAACAGACACATTGTGAGAACAAATACCAGGCATCTTTACAGTATTGAAGAGCAAGGATGTACTTTGAGGACTAAGAAGCACCTGACTCTAGCCATGGTATTTTCAATCGCTCATATGCACGTGGACATTGGCCACTGAATAGGGAAGACCAAAGAGAATTGATGCATTTGAATGATAGTGTTGGCAAAGAATATGCAAAGTACCATGGACTTCCAAAATAACAAAAAGACAAACAACAACAACATATTCCATCCTGATTAAAACATGTTGTTGTTGTTGTTGTTGGGTGCCATTGAAGCAGTTCCGACTCATAGCAACGCTAAAGCCTACAGAGCAAAAACACTGTCTGGTCTTGCGAGATCCTCACAATTGTTCTTATGTCGGAGGCCATTGCTGCAGCCATTGTGTCAATCCAACTCTTCAAGGGCCTCCCTCTTTTTCTCTGCCCCTGTACTTTACCGAGCACTATGTCCTTTTCCAAGAACTGGTCTCTCCTGAACACATGTCCAAAATAAAGAAGATGAATTCTCACCACTGTACCCTCAAAGGAGCCTTCTGGTTGTACTTCTTCTAAAACCGTTTTGTTGGTTCTTTTGGAAGTCCATGTTACCATCAAGAGTTGTCATCAGCACAATAATTCAAATGTGATTCTTCTTTGCTTTTCCTTATTCAATGCCAACGTTCACATGCATATGAGGTGACTGTGGCTTGGGTCAGGCCTGCGTTAGTCCTCAAAGTAATGTCCATGCTTCTCAGCACTTTAAAGAGGCCACATGCTGCAGATTTACTCAAGGCAGTGTGTCGTTTGATCTCTTGACTAGTGCTTCAGTGAGCATTGATTGTGGATCCAAGCAAGATGAAATACCTGACAATGTCAACATTTTCTCCTCTAATCATGATGTTACTTCCACCAATCATGATGTTGCCAGTTGTGAGGATTGTTGTTTTCTTTATATTAGTTGTAATCCATACTGAAGATTGAAAATTGGATATTTTGAATCAGAAAATCATATGGTTTTCTATGCCAGAATGTTGTGGCATTCATGATCTAAAAAGAAATTTCATGGCCCACCTTGAAGTACAATCCTGTGATAGGACGATATCTACCTGCATTAAGGAAATCCAATCAATACAACTATCATCGAATCTTTGCACCAACCACCAAAGCTAATGATGCAGAAGTTGAAGAATTCTACCAATGTCCTCAGCCAGAAATTGATCAAACATGCAATCAAGATGCATTGATTAATTATTGTTGATTGGAATGTAAAAGTTGGAAACAAAGAGGAAGGAACAGTAGTTGGAAAATATGACCTTGGTGAAAGAAATTAAGCCTTAGATTGCATGATAGAGTTTTATAAGACCAGTTCATAGCAAATACACAGAAATCAAATTGACTGTACCTGTGAGAAGAAGCTCAATACCAGCAGTTAAAATCAGGGCAGGGGCTGACTATGGAACAGAGCACCAATTGCTCATCTGCACGTTAAGGTTGAAACTGAAGCAAATTAAAACAAGTCCAAAAGAGCCAAAATATGACCTCGAGTCTATCCCACCTGGATTTTGAGAACATCTCAAGAACAGATTTGCTGTACTGAACACTAATGTCAGAAGACCTGATGTGTTATGGAAGGGGATCAAGAACATCATTCATGAAGAAAGCAAAAAGGTCATTAAAAACACAGGAAAGGAAGAAAAGATGAAGTCAGAAGAAACTCTGAAACTCTTAATGGTAGAGTAGCTAACACACATGGGAGAAATGATGACGTCAAAGAGCTGAATGGAAAGTTTCAAAGGGCAGCTTGAGAAGACAAAGTAAAATATTATAATGAGATGTGAACAGGAAGAACATGCTTAGTATATCAGAAAATGAGAAAAACAAAAGAAAAATTCAAGCTTTGAGCTGCAACATTGAAAGAGTCTCTGGGAAAAATATTGAATGATGCAGGAAGCATCAAAAGAAGAGGGAAGGACTTTGACCCAACTTGAATTTGTTCTAGGTGCAAGAATCTCTTGCATGATCCATGACAAATATTCCTTCCCTGGCTTTTTAAATATTGAGGGTGGTCTTTTCTTACTTACTCATTATTTGTATTTTTATCTTTATGTTGTTATTATTTTATCCTTCCCACTTCGTTGCGATTTTGAGTTTGTTCAACAGTTTTATTGGCAAATAATTTACAATAATTTCAGTAGCTCAATCATTCAATCATATCACGGAAAATTGTATGATCACCCCCACATCAATTTTAGATCATCCCCCCCACCCCATGGTTAAATCACTTCTAAGATGAATTATCAAGGTCAATCCTGCGTAATCAAGATTACAATAGTCTCTGCCTGATAGTAAGGCTGCTTGAGACTCTTGCTTGTGGCTAGTGTGGATCTACCAGCAACTCAGTCTGACTAGATACTCTGCAGATGGGCTTTGGGGTCCTACTGTCCCCCATAGCCCTCCACAAATTGGGTGTTCATAATTTTTGCTCTGGTTCTTTTCTCCTCACTATATTCGGATTTTGTAACTGTCATTTTTGGATTACACAAGCCACTTCTTCCATGTGGACTTAGTCGACTCCTCACTTAGATGGCTGCTTGTTTGAATACAAGCCTTTAAGATTCCAGACACCATTCTGATTGCTAGCTGGGCACCATCTGCTTTCGTCACCACACTTTGCTGTAGCACCTTTATCTTTATAATAATTTCATGAAGGCAAGTATCGACCAGGACCATGATGTAAGAACTGATTGTTCTTAAGTTGGAGCTGGAATTTAGTGTGAGCCCAAAACCCAGTCCTGGATCTCTGCCTTTTAATTTGCTGTAACTTGGGCACCAATATATATGTCATATCATTCCATAGTTCAATGATGTCAAACAGAATTGTGCAATTTCTTCTATAATCATACATGCTTTCCAGAACATACGTTTCCTTCCTGGACTTCTTGACATCATTTCCCTCTTATCTCCCCAACCCCTCTATATCCCTTTTCTCCCCCAAACTCTTGTTATAGTTTCTTTTCCTTTAGGCTCAAAATCCCTGGATTTCATTTACCAAAAAATAAAGGAACAAATAACGCAGCTTCGAGGGTGAGCCCCAATGGCGACGCACCTCTGAGATATACCGTAATATAAAGGAGCATAAGCAGAATATAACAGAGTGGTTGTCGCAGGATTGCTGGGATAATATGTATCTTAATACAGCATACAGGGTGTTGATTTACCAAGACCTTGTTTGTCTGCCAACAAATAGTACACCACTCTTGGTACAGCTGTCTTCTTCTACCTCAGAAACCATGTGTTTCCCAGCTTAAGCCCTCAGGTTACAAGTGTGTCTGGAGTAGAGTCCAGTTCACCCAGTGGAATTTCCATTTGAGATCTCACTGAGGCAGCCTCTGGAGCATGATGTGCACCCCAAAGATCCAAGATTTTTATTGTTGATTGGGTTTCCCAGTTTGTGAAGCACAGAAGGATTGGATGCAAAAAGATATTAACTGGGGATGCAGGGGTGTAGGGTGGAAGATATAAAGGGTGAGGGGATTTCGGGAGTAAACAATAAAGGCAAGAGGGGGAAGGGGGCACTAGAATTGGTTGTGATTGCACCACTCATTTTAAAGACAATTTCACCATGGGGGGGATGTTAAAAATTTGATTTGATGATAATTGTACACTTCTTCTTAAAATGCTTGAATGATTGAACTATTGAGTTGTATGATATGTGGGTTAGGTGTCAATAAAAATGTAAAAGTATATGACAAAATTATAATTTATAAATTATCAAGGGTTCATGGGGGAGGGGGTAGCAGGGAAGGGGGGGCGAATGAGGAGCTGATACCAAGGGCTCAAGTAGAAAGCAAATGTTTTGAGAATGATGAGGGAAACAAATGTACAAAAGTGCTTGGCACAATGTATGGATGGATTGTGATAAGAGTTGCACAAGCCCCCAATAAAATGATTTAAAAATGAATAAATAAATAAATAAATACATGTAAAAGTTTAAGAAAATAATGAAGAGGGAAAGAATACAGAGTCACTATACCTAAAAGAGTTAGTTGAAAGTCCATCATTTCAGGCGGTACCAATGATGCTCAAGGAAGAAATTGAAGCTGAACTAAAAGCATTAGCCACAAACAAGGCTCCAGGAATTGACTAAAACACATACCAGTCAAAAATAGAACTATGTACCTACTTTAGTGAGTAGGTAGGGAGAAGTGACAGAAAAATTGGTTTGGCAGCTCGAGAGTGGAAATCCAGTCAGCACAGAGGGTTACTGGTGAGATGATTAGAGCAACTTGAGGATACCTGCCCCTCTGCACTTTATATTTCAAGCAAAGAGAAGCCACATGCTCAACACTCAATGAACTGCTTTGCTTTTATTTATTTTTCATCTGGAAGGAAAGAGTCATGCTGAATGAGAAGATTTCCAGTTTCTTAGATCAGGCTTATGGAATAAACTGTATCCTGGTTGAAGAGATGCTGATATTCAGTAACTCCTTAAGCGAGAAAAAATTATGGAGAGCATTTTATGTCTTTTTCTCAAATCTTCTATAGCAGAAAGGTGTTTTCCCCCTGCCCTGCTCTGTCTCCCAGGAAGAGCTTCCAGACTAAGAACAGACTACGAAAAAGGAATAGGCCTTCTATTTCTAAGGAAATATCCACAGAAAACCTTAATAACAGAATCATAATATTGTCAGATCCTGAAAACCCCATGGAAAGAAGCAGAGCATTGTCTGAGACAGTGCCAAAAGATGAACCTGTCAGGTCAGAAGGCACTCAAAATATGACTGAGGAAGTGCTGTCTTCTCAAAGTAGAGCCAGCCATAAAGACATAGAAGGAATAAAGCCTGTGGTAGTCAAAAGCCTTAAGGACCGTTATTTACTGATGGGGCCCTACTCAAAGTGAGAAGAAACAGCTGCAGACATTAATGAATAATTAAACCTTCTAATGTTTGAAGTATGAATCTAGGAAAATTGGAAGTTGTTAAAAATGAAATGGAATACATGCAAAAAATAAATATTTTGGGTTTGGTGAGTTGAAATGGGCTGGTTTTGGCCATTTTGAACCAGAAAAATAATATGATTTACTTTATTGGGAATGAAATAATGAAACAATTTACTATGCAGGCAATGAAACAATCAAGAGCATTGGCATTCAATTCCCACAGCTGTAGTCAATTTGATTTCTGGAGAAGTCCATGTATATAGTTGAAGTTTGTGTTGTTGTAAAAGGTGTTTGTGATGAAGAAGTCACTGGTCTTGCAAAATTCTATTCATGCGATCTCCAGCTTCATTTCTATCACCAAGGCCATATTTTCCAACTAGTGTTTCTGAAACTGAAAGAACTTATGAAAAAATTCAAGCCTCGAGTAGCAATATTGAAAGATTCTATGGGGAAAATATTGAATGGTGCAGGAGGCATCAAAAGAAGAATGAAAGAATACCCAGAGTCACTATACCAAAAAGAACTAGTTGACATTCAAACATTTAAAGAGGTATACCATATGAGCAACAACCAATGGTACTGAAAGAAGTTCAAGCTACACTGAAAGCATTTGCCAAAACCAAAGCTCTAAGAATTGGTGGATCTATTCCCCTCTTGGTTGCAGATAAACATTGGGCATCAACTCAAGTACTCTCTCAACACAAGAACACTTTGTTCTAATAATCCAGCATTCTGTGATGCTCACCTTCCCGACACAATCGCTGAAGGCAAATTGGGTGCATAAGCAAATATGGTGAAGAAAGCTGATGGTGCCGGCTATCAGCTATCAAAAGATATAGCATCTGGGGTCTTAAAGGCTTAAAGATAAACAAGTGGCCATCTAGATCAGAAGCAACAAAGCCCACATGGAAGAAGCATACCAGCCTGTGTGATCATGAGGTACTGATGCGATCGGGTATCAGGCATCTAAGACCCAGAACAAAATCATACCTAATGTGAAGTGGTGGGGGGAGGCGCATAGAGTGGAGACCTAATGCCCATCTGCAGACAATTGGACATCTCCTCACAGAAGGGTCACAAATAAGAGGTGACCCAGTCAGGGTGCATTATAGCACTGATGAAACACACAACTTTCCTCTAGTTCCTTAATGCTTCCTTCTCCCTACTATCATGACCTCAATTCTACCTTACAAATCAGATTAGACCAGAACATGCACACTGCTATAGATAAGAGCCCACAACACAGGGAATCTAGGATAGATAAACCCCTCAGGGCCAACAATGAGAATAGGATACCAGGAGGATAAGGGGAAGGTGGGAGGAGAAAGGGGAAATCAAGATCACAAGGATCAACATATAATCCCTTCACAGGGTGCCGAACAACAGAAAAGTGAGTGACCGAAAAGGGTAACAGAGAACGTTTTAAGATATGAAAAAAATAATGTATAACTTATCAAGGGTTCATGAGGGAGGGTGGGGAGGAAGCGGGGAAAATGAGGAGCTGATATAAAAGGCTCAAGTAGAAAGAAAATGCTTTGAAAATGATGATGGCAGCATATGCGCAAATGTGCTTGAGATAATGGATGATTGCATGGATTGTGATAAGAGATGTAAGAGCTCCCAATAAAAGTATTTAGTTAACTATATATGTATTTTTCTTTAAGAAAAAAGAAAGAATTGGCAGACCAATTGAAATGTTTCAACAAGTTGATGAAGCACTGGAAGCACACCCTCATCTATGTGAGGAACCTTGGAAGACAGCTACCTGGGCAACTGATTCAAACAGATCCATATTTTCACTCTTTAAAAAAAAAAAGGTGGCCCAACAGGATGGACAAATTAGAGCACAATATAATTAATATTGCATGCTCGTAAAATTTTGCTGAAGGTCATCCAACAATGTTTACAGCAGTACATTGACAGGGAGCTGCCAGAGATTTAGGACCGATGTTGGAGGTGGAACAAGGGATATCTTTGGATCTTGGCCGAAAGCAGAGAATGCCAGAAAGTTGTTTCATTGTGTTTTATTGACTATGAAAAAGCATTGGACTATAGGGACCCATAACACACTCTGGATAGCCCTCAGAAGAATGGGAATCCCAGGACACCACATTGTGCTCATGAGAAACCTGTACATGGATCAAGAGGCATTTGTGCAAACAGAAAAAGGGCACATTGAATGATTTAAAATCAGGAGAGGTGTGCATCAGAGTTGCATCCTTTCACCATACTTAATCAGAGAAGCTGAATTATATGAAGAAGAATGTAGCATCCAGATTGCAAGAAGGATTATGAACAACCAGCAAGATGCCAATGACACAACCTTGCTTGCTGAAAGTGAGGGGGCTTGAGGCACTTGATGAAGATCAGGGATTGCAGCCCTCAGGATGGATTACAACTCAAGGCAAAGATGACCAAAATCTTCAAAACTAGACCAACATCATGATAAAATGGAGAAAAAGTTGAAGTTCTTAGGGATTTTGTCTTGTTTGAATCCATAATCAATGCTCTTGGAAGCAGCAGTCAAGAGATCAAACAACACATTGCATTTGGTAAATCTGTTATACAAGACCTCTTAGAGTACTGAAAAGCAAGGATCTTACCTTGAAGACTAAGGTGCACCTGACCCAAGCCATGATGTTTTCAATGGTCCAATAGGCATTTGAGAATTAGGCATTAAATAAGGAAGACAGAAGAAGAATTGGTACATTTGAATTATGGTACTGGCTAAAAATATTGAAAGTACCATGGACTATCAAAAGAACAAACTAATCTGTTTTGGAAGAACTACAGCCAGAAGTTCCATAGAGGCAAGGATGGAGAGATTTTGTCTCACATACTTTGGACCTGTTTTTAGGAAAGACAAGTCCCTAGAGAAGGACTTCAAGCTTGGTAAAGTAGTGGGGCAGCGAAAAAGAGGAAGACCTTCCACATGATGGCCTGACAAAGGGGCTGCATGGATGGGCTCAAATATCAGAACAATACCGAGAATGGCAAAGGACTGGGAAGTTTCATTCTGTTGTACATAGGGTCACTAAGCGTTGAAACAAACTCGAGGACACCTAAGAACAACAACATCCTAAGAATAGATATTAAAAAGTCTCCTAGCTTGCAACGTGGTCCTTCCCGTCCAGGTTTACCTCTTGACTGGGAGTGGTTGTTGCTGTTGTTAACTGCCATTGACTTGCTCAGGCTTCATGGCAACCACATGTGCAACAGAATGAAACACTCCCTGGTCTCCATGACTTGTTAGAAATTGGAACATTGTGATGCACAGGGTTTCCACTGGCTGATTTTCAGCAGTTAGATAATCAATTCTTCCTTCCTAGTCTATCTTAATCGGGGAGCTCCTGAAATGTATTCAACATTGTAGCAACACAATGAAGCTCCACTGACAGACAAGTGGTGACTAGGCATGAAGTGCATTGGGTAGGAATTGAACCTCTCACTCCCAAATGGAAGGTGAAGATGCTACCACTAATCCACCACTGGGGATGCAAGACATTCACTTGGAGAGTGGTCTCTGCATTCCACACACAGTGTGCCCCTCTAGGCTCCAGTCAGCAGAAGACACACCCCTTGTCTGCCAGAAACCCAGACTGACTCGTACCATTCTCCTAAAGTCCATATGCCAACGTTCCAAGCATTTCCATAATCTCATCTCATTGTCGGTAGACATGGGAGATACTTATTATACCTCCTGGTCAATTCCTCCACGCAGCTTTGTTTCTTCCCTAGGTTTCTGAGCTAGCTGCCTTTATTAAGTGATGAAATGTTCCTTCTTTGGAAAGGCTCCCTTGGCGAATACTGGGGCTTGACAGCAGCTGTATTCCTTCCAATGTCTGAGGAAGTCCCTAAGCATTTTACAACTTCTTGATGAAATCTTTCAGAGGAAGGGGTTTTCCTCTGCTTTATTTTAATATGACCAGTGGTCCCGTCCTTCCTTCCTTTCTTATATTTGCTGTTTTCGTATTTGATTTTGTATTGCATGTTTCCCAATTTAGGAAGTGAAGCACAGGAGGGGCAGATGTATAGACACAATAATCAGTGTGATGTCTTACTGAGGAGGGTGGCGAATTGGAAGGTAATGGGGAGCAAATAATACAAGAGGGGAGTGGACGTTTGAGAACTGATTGTGGTGATTTATATACAACTCTTTTTAAATACGACTGAACTATGGTAGTCTATGATATGTGAATTATATCTCAACAAAGCTATTGGAAATAAAAGAAAAAAGAGGTAGCAGATTTTTAATTAGATTGGGCCATCCTTTGTCTCCCAGGGGGCTATACAGTGGCTTGAGGACAACCTCATCATGGCCTATTACAACAGTGCTGCCTTGCCAAAGTACACAGAGTTGGCCCCTGTGTTTTGCCTCAATCCGAGCTAGAGCAATGGAGGGCAGAGTGCAAGAACTGCAGGGCTTCCCTGGCCTCCCAAGTCAGGCCTGGCCAGGCCTCAGGCCAGTCAGCTCTGAGCAGGCATGAGGCATTGCCACCAAGTTAGCACACTTGTCTCCGTCCAGCCCTGCGGAACACGCCACGCTGCCTTCCAGGAACTGCCTTTGATTTGGGATCTGAGTAGGGACAGTAAGTAAAGAAGGAGCAAGTGAGAGAGAACATGACAGCGAACTACCCTTGCCTCTGAGTGTACTTGGACCATGACTATGAGCCGTGCTGAGATCATATTTGCACATCCAGAAGTTGTATGCCTATTAAATTTAGAGCACTGGGATTATGGCAGGAATTATTAGGAACCAGGAGGCCCTCCCTGTCCTGCTTTATCCTGCTATCTTAACATATTCAAAAGGACTTTACGACAATTCCCAGAAAGCATAGCAGCTGTGAAATAACACAGTCCATGTGGGTTTATAGAAATCCTTAGCTAATTCTCCTCACACAGCCTAGTGCCCCAACCTTGGCTTCATGAAGTCCCCCCGTGTTACCTATTGGCTGAAATTGCTGGCTTCAGCTGAAAGCTAGCAGCTTTGTGGACTTCCGATGCTTCATTGGGACTCCAGGTGAAATACCAGGCACCAAGAAGATGGATTGACACAGTGGCTGCAACAATGGGCTCAAACATAACAATAACTGTTTCTTACCATTGTACATAGATAGGGTCACTATGAGTCAGAACTGACTCCACGACACCTAACAATAACAAGGAGCCCTGGTAGCATAGAGCGAGCTACGTGTTGGGCTGCTATCTGTTCCAGCTACTCTGGTTTTCTGCTCCTATAAAAGTTTTACAGCTTCAGAAAACCATAAGGGGCAGTTCTACTCTGTCCATAAGGTTGCAATGAGTCAGAATTGACTCACTGCCGGTGAATTTGGTTTTGAGTTGAGTAACTCAGTAGTCATTACTTTCTGTCTAGCAGAGCCAACAGTAAGAGGAATGATGCTGGTTCCGGTGCCACTGAAAGGAGGTAGTGGGCACATGTTCAGTGGACAGAGAGGAAACAAGCAGTCTCTGAAGATTGAGGGGCATCTCTGTCCCCTGTCCCTACATCGCTTTCCACTACAAGATGCTGTGATTAGTACTGCCATTTCAGCACTATCTTATTGAGAATTAATGTGGTTTCCTTGCCCTCTCCTCTTGTCCACAGTTTCATGAGCTCAGTGATAAAGGGCAATGAATTCTACCATTCTGCTGCCCTGTAGTAGCCAGCCTGTTTGGGACTGGGCCAAGTATGAGATAGGGGGAGCTCTAGTTATAAAAACAGTACAGG
Organism: Echinops telfairi; assembly: GCF_000313985.2. NCBI lineage: Eukaryota > Metazoa > Chordata > Mammalia > Afrosoricida > Tenrecidae > Echinops > Echinops telfairi. The sequence goes on along the minus strand of NW_022111327.1, from coordinate 6,070,927 downwards.
AAGAAAGGTGTGTGTGTGTGTGTGTGTGTGTGTGTGTGTGTGTGTATTTCTTCTAGAAAAAAAAGATGCCTTAAGGGATATAGAGACTCCCCCATGGGCATCCACCCCATACCTCACTACAACCTATCAATTATCATCAACGGTTCAAACTCTAGGATTCCTGACACCAGGAGAACCACCAACCCAAAGAGGAAATCACTCCGATGTTGCCTTCTGCCTTTGCCAAGCGCCAGCCCATTTCAACAAGGGGCTGAAACATGTTTCTGAAGCACACAGGTAAGCCAAACAGCTGATATGAAAAAGCAGAGGGCAGTGAGAAGGAGGGACACATGCTTCTTGAGCTAGTGTTGTTTTCCCTCTGGACATCTCAGAGGGAGCATTTTGAGATGACAAAAGAGCAGGATAAGAAGGAACCTGGAGAAACAGGGTTATTGAAGCTCCTCCAGAGTGACACCACATCAAGTTCACTCAAAAAAGAAGAATCTTAAGAAACTCTCTTCATGACTGTTTGTAAGTGCTCCCATTTCTCTGGCTTCCGTCTTTCATGCTGCAAGCTCCTTTCTTCTCGATTTGCAGGGAAAGGTGAGTGGGGCCTCCTGAATGAGGAGCTAATGGATGTAAAAAGAAGTCAAACTCTGGTGTGAAAGATCCGGCCACCCTATTCCATGACAAGGCCTTAGAAGGCCTGAATGCATATTGGGCAGCTCAGAGGCTGAGAGAATATCACAGGTTTCTGGCCTAGACAGACCAGGCTGATATTGAGAAGCACCTTTGCCCTCACTATTTGTGAATCCCATCGCTGCTAATTTGATTCGAATTCATCCCTACACTACACTATAGGACGGAGTAGAAGTACCCTCTAGAGTTTGGAAGGACAGATAGCCACATCTTTATCCCATGGAGTGCTGGGGGAGGGGGGGAGTTCAAACCATTGACCTTTTGGTTCACAGCCAAGTTTTCATCACTGCACCACCAGGACTGCTAACTTCTGAGTCCTACCAACAGCCATTGAGTCCGTGCTGACTCCTGGAGACCCTGTGTAGGGTTTCCGAGGCTGTAACTCTTTACAGGAGCAGGTAGCCTCATCTTTCTCTTGTGGGGTGGCTGGTAGGACTGAACCGCCAAACTTATGGTTAGCCAACACACACCCAACAGCACCACCAGGGTTCCTTATTTCTGAAGAGTCCTGCCAAAATCCTCAAGAGCCTGAACACTTCTTAATTTCTTAGGTGCTTTAGAAAGTTAGGACACGATTAAAGAAAAATCCCGCTCTTTTCTCTGGCTTGTATATGAGGGCCATTCTTAGTTCTCGTCATGTAGCACGGGCTCTTTTTCTACTAATGCTCTGTGTGTTAGAGGAAAAACTGATTCCTGCTCGATTGATTTGTCATATATTACCTCTGAACATGTAGTGGTCAGCCTATAATTCCCATGCCATCTGATTGGTGTTGGCAGCTCTGTGGATTGGGACCTGTTACTAACATTTCAGAGGGGTGGCAGAGGCATCATTAGTCAATGTGGTAAAATTCAAGCTGAGACATGGGGAAAACGAAAAGAAAGTGAAAATACATAGAGACCCACAGAAGTATGCGCACATGCTACCATAATGTTCGCTCTTTTAACCTCCTTCCCCACTCCTACCCCTTGTGCGCGCGCGCACGCATGCACACACACACACACACACACACGCACACACGCACGCACGCACGCACGCACGCACACACACACACACACACAGCCACAGCAGCAAAGCCTGGACTCCCAGATGTGCCCAAGCAAAAACTGTAGGTCTCAAGTCTGGAATTAGCAAAGACCAGGATTAAACAAGTTAGAAGATTCTTCTTAGCCACCCCTCTTCCACAGATTTTCCTCCAGACAAGATAATCCCTAGATCAAAAGCGAAGATCAGGTATCCTCTCTAAGTTCCTTCTCCCCCTCCTGTGCCCCAAATGCCTGACCTCACTGCTGCATGGCACTAAATCCACCCATCCCCAACGTGCCTGCTCCAGTGGTTTCTTCAGGGTTGGCCTTTCCTGGGGTTCATCCTTCCCCACCCATCTGCACAGGTCAGAATGGCCACCTGCATGGAAAAGGTCAGACAAAACTGTGAGGACCATTTGTGCTTCTGTGTCCCGTCCAGATTCTCCTCTGTGGTCAGTCCCCTTTGACGCCTTAACTGAGGATGACACCATGTAACTGTCAAAGAAAGAGGAAACCGCTTCTGACCTCAAGAATCCCACAATATAGAGAGGGAGGAAAGGGCTAACACCCATTGGATACTGAAGAATTGAATATAATAGTAGGCATACACTCAATTGTGAATGACTGGGTTCATGCTGAAAGAACTGAGAAGCTATGGAAACTAGAGTCATTTTGGAAGACGCTGTAGAGCAGTGGTTCTCAACCTGTGGGTCTCGACCCCTTTGGGGGTTGAATGACCCTTTCACAGCGGACATCCAATTCATAACAGTAGCAAAATTATAGTGGTGAAGGAGCAACGAAAATAATCTTATTGTTCGGAGGCCACCACAACTTGAGGAACTGTATGAAAGGGTCATGGCATTAGGAAGGTTGCGAACCACTGCTGTAGAGAAAGTGGAGTTGATCTAGGGTTGAATAAGCCTCACCAAGGTGTCTCATGCTTGGATGGGTGTGTTGGGCTTCAGAGTTGGGAGAGTCATAGCTGACACAACCTAGCCCTCTTCTAACTCTATACAGTTCTCCTGTGGTTCTTTTCACCAGCTTGGCCCTCTGGGCGTCCACCTCCCCCTGCAGGTCATCTCCTTGAACTTTACGTGTTCACCAAGCAGCAGCTGGAAGCCAGGCATTGGCTGCGGGAACAATATTGGCTGAATTTCAAGTTGCTTTCAAACCATAACAGAGGGGAATCTGCTTTGCTCTTGCTCATTCTAATAAAGACCATGTGCTCTAGGCTCCATGGAAACATAACTGGTAGAATACTTTCTCCAATAGTTCATCTTGGGGATTCACAACAAATACAAACACGGGTTGCTTGTGGAAGGGATGCTGGATGCCTAGACTCAAAACAGTGTGCCCATGTTCCCAAGGGGATTGCTCATCCCCAAAATAGAGATGCCTCTGAGCCTCTGGTAAAGACATAGGATTCCAATGTTCCTCCCATTCCCTCCTCCTCGACTGAGTTTCTTATATGACTAGAAGGAGGAAACTAGCTTAGGAAATGTGACCCATTTCAAAAAGATTTGGGAGGGCATTTACTGAAGATCTGAGCATTTCTGCAAACAAGGCCAGCCAGGGGAGGTCTAGAGTGTTTCCGTTCTAGTGTGGTGGGAAGCTGGGAACTTTGGCTCTATCCCCCAGCAAGGTCACTAATTTCCTATGCCATCTGGGAACAGGCCTTAATTTGCAAAATGAAGGAATGGTCTCTTCTCTAATGGTTTTGGCAGATCTGAAATTATGCAAATCAAAATATTTTTAAAATCATTTTATTGGGGGCTCATGCAGCTCTCATCACCATACATACATCCACTGTGTCAAACACATTTGTGCGTTTGTTGTCATCATCATTTTCAAAACATTTTCTTTCTACTTGAGCCCCCAGTATCAGCTCCTCATTTTCCCCCTCCCTCCCCCACCCTCCCTCATTCCCAAACCCTTGATATTTTATAAATTATTTTTTTCTCATGTCTTACACTTGAAATAGTGGCCAGTGTTGAGAGAAAGCAGGCTGTGATAGAACTGAGTCCAGGGCTGGAGTTTCTTGTGCAGGAGTGATGCACATTGTTTCTCTGGGGTGATTTGCCTTGCCTAAAAGTACTCCGTCATTGATATCAAGATCTTCAGCTAGTCAGACTTTATTCCTTTTGGGCTAATCACAGCCCCAATGCTCTCGTCTAAAAAATGTATGACCTATGAAGCACCTTAGTATGAAGGTACTAATCCGACACTCTATTCCCAAACTGACTGGAGAATGGGGAAATAGAGGAAAAGGTAAGGCAGTGAGTGGGAAGAGAACATGTGAGGAGGGGTGGGTACATTGGGGAAAGTTGTTGACATGCACCCACATTTTCCTTGTCTTCACAATTTTGTTCCTGGACAATTTTAGCTCTCTTGCGGTCTTGGTGTTTACAGAGGGGGTATAGAAGTGGAGCATTTGCGCATCCTTTTACTTATAACCTATTTGAAAGCCAGTTTTCAGAGATGTTGTTCCTTCTATCACTGGTTCTGTCTAGAAAGAAATGCCAAACCACAGGGCAATCCTATTGCCATTAAGCAACACTATACTTACGTCCTCTGTGCAGGATTGGGCAAGATACTCATTTTCATCATCTAAGTTCCTTTGTCATCGTGGCATTTAAAAGCTCTTGAGTTGTGATTTACTGTAGACACCTGGTCTTATTCTAGTCTACCTCTTACCTAGCCTTGTGACCTTAGGCAATTGTCATTTGCACTAGGTTGTAAACCCCACAATTACACTGTGTTCATGGTTCACAGGCATACTTGGAGGGGAGTGGGGGAAAAGGGGAATGAAGAATTGAGTGGCTGAAGTGAGGTGTAGAGGGGGATGGAGAAGAGAAGGAGTTTTTTTTTTTTTTTTTTTAACATTCATAAGGGTCAGCAGACAAACCTGGAACTATTCATAGGCCATTTATCTCTCTCTCTTCTTCATGTCTATCTCTATCTCTATCTCTATAAGATAGGCAGGTTAAACCATCCCGAGGAGAAAACAACAGACCGACAGTTCTAGGGAACAGAGGAGAGGTGGAGGTAGGGGAAAAGGAGGAGAGAGCCAAGAGAACCAGGGACAAGGGAAGAACCAGAGATCTAAAATCGACTGAGAGGAGGGCATAGAATGTCTGGTGGGGTTTCGTCAAGTGCAATGTAGCAGAAAGGAAACCAAATGCAAAGTAGCAGAGAACCAAAGGAAGGTCAAACATGATAGTAGCACAGTAGGACTATAAAAGGAAAGAGAGGAAAGAACAAGGAGGCAAAAGACATTTCTAGAGGTATAAACATAGGCATGTACATATGTAAATATATTAATATATAAAATAGGGATATAGGTCATGTACATATATTTATAGGTTAAGTATTAAGGTAGAAGGCAGACATTGGGCCTGTACTCAAGTCCTCCCTCAATGCAAGAACACTTTGTTCTAATAACCTGGCATTCTGTGATGCTAACCTTACCGGCACGATCACTGAAGACAAAATGGGTGCACAAGCAAATGTGGTGAAGAAAGCTGATGGTGCCCCGCTATCAAAAGATACAGCATCTGGGGTCTTAAAGGCTTGAAGATAAACAAGCAGCCATATAGCTGAGAAGCAACAAAGCCCACATGGAAGAAGCACACCAGCCTGTGTAATCACTAGGTGTTCATGGGATCTGGTATCAGGCATCAGAAGACCCCCAAACAACCATTTTGATGCAAATGAGGGGGGTGTCAAAAAGCAACCATTTTTATGCAAATGAGGGGGGTCAGAATGTAGGCCCAAAGCCCATCAGTAAACATTTGGACATCCCCTCACAGAATGCTCACAAGGAGGGGATAGGCCAGCCAGGGTGCAGTATAGCACTTAGGAAACACACAACAGTCCTCTAGTTCTTTAATGCTTCCTGCCCCCCACTATCATGACCCCAGTTCTATCTTACAAATCTGGCTAGACAGAGCATGTACACTGGTACAGAAAAGAGCTCTTGACACACAGAATGCAGGACAGATAAACCCCTCAGGACCATTAATGAGAGTAGGGATACAAAGAGGGTAGGGGGAAGGTGGGGAGAGAAAGGGGGAACCATCCCAACGATTTATGTACAAACCCCACCACCACCCCAGGGGCATGAACAGCAGAAATGTGGGTGAAGAGAGACAGCGGATTGTATAAAACATGAAAATAAAAATAATTGATAAATTATCAAGGATTCAAGAGGGGGGGAGGGGAAAAGAGGAGCTGATACCAAGGGCTCAAGTAGAAAAAAAATGTTTTGGAAATGATGATGGCAACATATTTACAAATGTGCTTGATATAATTGATGTATGGATTGTTATAAACACTGTAAGAGCCCCCAATAAAATGATTTATTAAAATTAATTTTGAAAAAGAATGCTATTACTGAGTTTGTTCGCCTGCCTTATGCTCTAGCTTTGACTCAAAATGATTTTTGACTGCGAAAATGAAATCTACCCTCAAAGGACATAGATATATCACCACTGAGGATGCTCAAAAGAATGTGCCACAGACTCTGAACTCAATTATTAAAGAGGGGTTCCAAAAGCATGTTATGAGCAATAACAATAAATGTACAGGGATTTCGCCTCCCAAGGGTCTAGTCTGGAGGGGACACCACAGCTTTGGATGTGCACATCCTGATATGGTTTGGTAAAACCAGCAGTCACATTACATTACGGTCACTCTTCAAATCATTGCCTGCTTCCTCTCCTTTTGTCCTCAGTGGGGATTGTCAACAGCTGGTTTCCAAGTTTTGTTGGGAGCAGCTGAAAGCCGTGTCCAACTTTTACCCTACTAGCTTGTTTTGTATGTAATGTTGTTAATTTCCTTTTACTGCACATGCAATAAAGCAGTGTCATAGGGAATTAGCATTTGTATAGTGTTTTTCAAAGTAGTTTCACACCCACATGTTAATCTCCAGGAGAGAAGATACTTCGTCTATGAATTCAAGGGTGAATTTGCCAAAGTGGGTGATACCGCCCCAGGTGGTGGTGGTGGGTTTCACTAGAATGATCCCAAACCAGAAAACCAAATTAAAGTCACTGTCATCGAGTCAATGCTGAGTCATAGTGACCCACTCCACTCCCCCTGTGGGTTTCTGAGACTATGTTTACTGAAGTAGAAAGTCTAGTCTTCTGAGATTGTAACTGTTAACTGGAGTAGGAAGCCCAGTTCTTCTCTTTTGGAGCTGCTGGTGGTTTCAAAACAACAACCATGTGGATAGCAGCCACTACACCACTAGGACTACTTTGGAGGTTGCAAAAGTAAGAACCTACCCTTTATCCTAGATTACGGGCTGTAGTACAAAAGTTTTTAATTGTTAGAAGGGTGCTGAGTAATTTTTTTGTCTGAAAAGGGGGCAGTACGCCAAATAAGTTTGGGAACCTATGCATTAGAATATTCCATAAATGTTCATGGAACAGAATACTAATCCTCTTAATTTTTATCCTCAAAAAGTCCTATAAAAGAAGGCAGACTAGGTATTATTCAAGGAATTATGGAAGCATAAAGTAGTGGTTAGCAAGATGGGTTCTGAAGACAGACTAGAGATTGACTTTGAGTTAATAGCTAAGTTTCTAGTCCTTACCTCGCAGTGTTATTGTGATATTGAAATATGATAATCTGAGGGTAATGTGAGGGTAAGTAAAAAAGTATTGCTTTGTTAAACAAAAGTATCAGAATGTGAAGCCATGTTTCCTGACATACGAGGGGGTACCCCTCCCCCCAAAGAAACCTGGATTTTTTTCAAAGCTATGTATTTAATTTTTTTTACAAAACATATCATCCTCAAAGTACTCTTCATTACACTTAATACATTTTTCAAATCTGCAATTCAATTATTTTTTAAAAATTATTTTATTCGGGGCTCGTACAATTCTTATTGCAATCCATACATCCATCCATTGTGTCAAGCACATATGTACATTTGTTGCCCTCATCATTCTCAAAACATTTGCCTTCTACTTTAGCCCTTAATATCAGTTGCTCATTTTCCCCCTCCCTCCCTCATGAACCCTTCATAATTCATAAATTATAATAGTTTTGTCATAAGTTACACTGTCCAATATCTCCCTTGGCCCTCTTCTCTGCTGTCCATCCCCCAGGGAGGAGGCTATATGTAGATTCTTGTAATCGGTTCCCCCTTTCTACTCCACATTCCCTTCACCCTCCAGGCATCGCCCCTCTCACCACCGGTCCTGCAGGAGTCATCTATCTTGGATTCCCTGTGTTTCCAGTTCCTATCTGTACCAATGTACGTCCTCTGGTCTAGCCAGATTTGTAAGGTAGAATTGGGATCATGATAGTGGAGGATAGGAAGCATTTAAGAACTAGAGGAAAGTTATAGGTTTCATCATTGCTAGCCTGCACCCTGATTGGCTCGTCTCCTCCCCACAGCCCTTCAGTAAGGGGGTTTCAGTTGCCTACCGATGGACTTTGTGTCTCCACTCTGCACTCGCCCACCTTTACAATGATGATTTTTTGTTCTTAGATGCTTGATACCTGATCCCTTCAACAGCTCATGGTCACACATGCTGGTGTGCTCCTTCCATGTGGGCTTTGTTGCTTCTGAGCTAGTTGGCCGCTTGTTTATCTTCAAGCCTTTAAGACTCCAGACGCTATATCTTTTGATAGCCAGGCACCATCAGCTTTCTTCACCACCTTTGCTTTTGCACACATTTTTCTTCAGTGATTGTATCATGAAGGAGGGCACTCACTGATCTGATTTTTAGTTCTTTGATGTCTGATAACTGGTCCCTTCTGCACCTCGTGGTCAGACAGACTGGTGTGCTTCTTCCATGTGGGCTTTAATGCTTCTCAGTTGGATGGTCGCTTGTTTATCTTCAAGCTTTTAAGACTCCAGATGCTATATCTTTTGATAGCCAGGCACCATTAGCTCTCTTCACCACATTTGCTTATGCACACATTTGTCTTCAGTGATTGTGTCAGTAAAGCGGGCACCCACTGATATGATTTTCATGCAATTCCATTCTTAGAATACATTTTTCAAATTCAAATTCATCTGTTTGGATGGCTGACAGAACTTTCCTTCTTTTTTTCTTCACCTCTTCTACATAGTCAAATTGCTGTCCTTTCAAGTCCCTCTTCATTCAAGGAAACAAAAAGAGGTAGCATGGAGCAAGGTCAGGTGAGTCATGTGCATGGGGCAAGAGAGGCATGCTGGCTTTTTGCCCAGAATTGGTGCACTGAGATGGCTGCGTGACCAGGTGCATTGTCATGATGGCAAAACCTGTCCCTTGTCTGCCACAAATCAGGCCTCTTTTGTCACACATTATTCTGCAATCTTTTCAGAACCTCTAAATAGAAAGCTTGATTAACAGTCTGACCTGGTGGAATGAACTCCAGAAGTACTATGAGTCAACATATTCATCTGTTTGGGAAGTTGACAGATGTCCAACATAAAGTTTGTCATCAATCAACATTTCACCTTTTTTGAAATGAGAAAATCACTTGTATACATGAGTTTTCCCAAAGTGTTGTCCTTTTTATGCTGTGCTCATCATTACAACAGTTTCTGCTGCATTTTTCCTGAGCAGGAAACAAAATTTCACAGCTGTATACTATTCTCTTAAATCAGCCATCACAAAAAATGAGGTTGGAGAAAAACTTCTTTTATGAAAAAGTTCACTGTGACCACAGAGACCATTCCAAGGTCATGCCACTGGGTGTACTATCTCAGAGCAAGTTGCTCATTGCTCACTTGGTGGGAAAAATGCATACTCCGAAAGCTCCACTCAGTCCAGCACAATCCCACTTTTTTGGAGGGTACACCCTTGTATTCTCCATGTATGCCTATGCACTTCTGAAGATGGTATTTCAATCTCTCTAACCCTCTCCCTAAGAATTTGCATTCTTCTATTTACACCATGTCAAAGTGGCAGTTTGGCCATCATTCAGGAATTCAAATTGTGCTCCTTTTAAATGCTCTTTGTGCTTGGGGAACAAAAAAGCATCTGAAAGGACAAAATCAGGGTTGTAGAATGGACAGGGTAAAGTTTTCCAATGAAATTCTTGTGAAATAACCTTTCAGCCCTTGTTACCCTCAAAGAATGAATAAGTGCATTGTTGTAATAAAAACAATTACTTGGAGGGGGCACAGTGGGGGGGGAGCAAAAATGGAGGGTTTAAGCTATCCCTTTAGAAATGACTGTTTTGAACTGGGAGGGAAGGGGAAAAAATGTGGAGCTGATACCCAGGGCTTAAGTAGAAAGCAAATGTTTTGAGAATGATGAGGGCAACAAATGTACAAATGTGCTTGACATACAAAGGCTGTATGTATGGATAGTGATAAGACTTGTATGAGCCCCTGATAAAATGATTTTAAAAAATGACTTCTTTGATTGGATCTTTATTTTGAAGGTACTCTAAGGAAACTAAGGCACCGATATTACTGATAGACCTTGTCTGTAGCCAGCCATTGATTGCTTAGACATGTCGAAACATTTTGTTGTGCATAAATCCATGCATATATGAACTGGACCCTTAATAGCAATACTTCTAAAACTCAAACTAAAATTGAAGAAAAACAACACCTCAAACCCATTGCCATCAAGTTGATTCCAATTCATAGAGACCCTAGAGGACAGAGTAAAATTGTCCCTGTGGGTTTTCAAGACTATCGATCTTTATGGGAGCGAAAGTTTCATGTTTCTCCCTCAGAGACGCTGGGGTTTCTAAACGTGGACCTTACGGTTAGCAGCTCAGGGCCCCCCATTTAAAAAATTATCTTCATCCTAGAGCACTGAGAATAGGGCTGACATCATAAATCAATAGTGGCTGTATTTAAAGTGAATTGCTTAGTTTATATAACTACGCCAAAGCAAACTCACAGCCATCGAGTCAATGTTGACTCATAGCAACCCCTGGGGGTTTCCCAGACTGTAACTGCTTACAGGAGTAGAAAGCCTAATTGTTCTCCCAGTGGAGCTGGTGGTGGTTTTGAACTGCTATCATGAGTATTGCAGCCCAACTCACAAACAGTATACCACCAGGGCGCCTTAATTTATACAGCTCCTTGGAGGCAAAGCCCAAACTAGATTCCAGGCCTGTCTAACATTGTCAAGCTTTGTGCATAAAATTGAATATAGATGAGTATAAGATATCATAATCTAGACTCCAGAGACTCAGTCAACAAATGGAGGGTAGAAGCTCCTCTTTGTCCTTTGTGCTTCTTTACACTAGCCATCGTCTGGGATGGATCTTTAAAACCATATGGTGCAATCCCTCTATGTTACATACACATTGTCCCAAGCTTGAAAGAACTCCTTTAGTAACGAAGTCCACCCCATCCATGGAAGCCAGACTCTTTTATCCTCTATTATCCCTCAGCATAGGCAGTGGACTTTTTCAGTAGCTGAGATAAAAGCCAAAAGTTGAGTGGTCACTGATTGCAGAATGAAATCTGAGGCGACATCTCTTTGCATTCCAACTTTCAATACCATGGAATGAAGCTAAACAAGGCCCATGTTGGCCTGTTTCCTGATTTCAGGAACATAAATCCAATCAACTGAAATGTCTCCTGTTTATACTGGCTACCCGAGGCCCCTCAAGACTTTACGCAGGAAATCATTAAAATTCCTGATATTCTCTCTGGGCAAGCACATCCCCATTCAGTGTCTTCCCTCTCCCTTCTAGCCAGAGGAGATCCAGGTCTCTAGCAGCCTTCAATCCAAAGAAGGAATTTTCTCTGGGTTGGAAGACTTGCAGATTAGCAGATCTGAGAATTTTGAGTGACAGTTTGAATGGAAAGCCTTGGAAGTGGTCCCGCACGTATCTCTGCATTGTACCCACGAAAACCCATATCCCTTCCTCAAGGAGCCTAGACAACCTGAACTTCTCTCTCTCTCTCTCTTTTCCTTTCTGTAATCACACCTGAAAAAACAGGGTTCCCACTAAGGCTGAGAAATAGAGCCCCAGAGAGCCACAAAACCTTCAGTCTACAGTGATCAGAAGACCAAAGGACCCCACTTTCATTTGGTCCTTTGAAACTCAAAGCCTGAAACATCCTTTTCTTTTGACACATCTGTGCCTTTTCCCAAACAGCTGGAGTTGCTCCAGTGGGGAAGAAGAATACGTTTGAAAATAACATCTTAAACTGTACATGTGGCTTGTCATCAACCTATCAGGAGAGCATAAGTTACAGCTTGGCGTTCCTCTCATTCCTTCTTCTCTAATTAGCAACATGTGATCTCCATCCTTTTCCCTCACTCCCCTTTGAGGATCTCCTTCTTCCATTCATGGTGCCAATAGCCCAGACACATGCAATATAGGTTGGCTTGAACCAAGCCTCACCTATGTCTTGCCTCTTTCCGTTAACGGAGACCCAAGTTACTTCCTTCTGTGGGCCAAGATGTTTCCTTCTGAACAATTAATTAGCTTCCTCCTAAAGAGACAAGAACAAGGCCACTTTATGTTCTGCGCCTTTTTTGGGGTCCCGTTAAAGTCCCTGGCACTCACTTTGAGTTCAAAAAGCCCTTCTCAGGTGTGGGAGTTTGGATGTATCATCTGAACTTACAGTTTTCTGACTCCCAAACTTGGCTTCAAACCTCCCTCTTATTCTTTTCTCGCTCTAGCTGCCAGTTTTCAAAGCATAGTCCTTCAAATTTCTGCCCCCTGTTTGCAAATTGCTGAGGAAGAGAGAACTCAAATGAATAGAATCTGGTGGCACAATTCTGTGGGGAATTATTTGAGGATGGAAGGGTCCTCCTGGCTGACCCAAGGAACACCTGGGCAGGGTGATTGCCTACAAAACATTTCTTCAGGCTTCCATTTTACACTTACAGGGTCACCTCAACGCTATCTTGGCAAATGGGATTTTTATGCTTGGCTACAGACCTCCCACAGAGACAATGTTTGGCTTTAGGTGAGAGGAGCAGCTATGCTTATGCCATACTAAGATCTGTTTTTAAAGCATGGACAGAAATATGACCTGAGGAAATCTGACTTCAAGACCACCCTTGGAGTCCACAGGAAGACCCCTGCCACTATACATACACATATATGACGATAAACCTCCCCTATCACACAGAGTGCTCACATAGAAAATATCCTCCCTTCCTTGGCTAAATGGGTCAATCGCCTCTTTTAAACGACTGAAAGTAACTATGTTTTTACCTTGTGACATATAGCATGGCTTTTAGGTTAAAAGGTGACACTCATGGTGATGTTACAGCTGCAGGGGTGGTAGTGAATAAAGAGACATTTACAACCAGCTTTTACCCCATATGAGTTGGTTAGTAGAGGAATATCTGTACATCGCAGAATGACACAGAGAAGGAAAGAGTCTAAATATATTCCACAGGGTGTGAGCACACATGCATTAAAAAAAAAGGTTTCCTGCAGTTTTGTTGGGATATACTTTACATTTCATACCATTCAAAAGTTCAATCACATCAACAAAAATTGTATAATAATCACCACAATCAGTTTTAGTAAATTTTCTTCATTCTTGTACTCATCGTTATTAGCTCCACATTTCCCCCCAACCTCTCCTGCCATGTCCCTAGGAAATTATTAGTTCAGTTACTGTAGATATACTTATCCTGGATTTCATATACAGGAAAACATTAAAAAATTAACTGAAAAACTAATAAGAATAGCAAAGTAGAACAGATAAAAACCACAACAGAAAAGAAAGCAGAAAATATTAAAAAAAACTAGAGCAAATATAAATGGATCATAAGGAAGATCAAATGATAAGGTGCTAAATTTTAACCCAACTGTATCTGCAACAATTCCCTATCCAATGCGTTCTACATATTAACAAAGCTTTTCACATACCTGGTCCATGGTCATCAGGGGCTTAATCCACATGCATTTCCCCTTCGTATATAAAAAAAGAAAAACCAAAAAAACCTTGAAACAGCTTTTAAAATGGGTCTAAAGGGAGATGAAAACGATAAGACATTTCATTTTCACCTAACTACATCTGCTCTAATCAAGTTTACAATTGAGCATCTTTGCCTAGAGACTATGAAACAGGTTATTTGCTACTCCATGTTGATGTTGTCTGCAATAAAGCCAAAGGCCTCATTTAATGCCAAAGTGTTGAACTTGGAAAATCATCTCATTTTTTCCTTACTTGGAACAATGTACTGTGTTGATTGTATCCTTCTTCTAGGATGCCTGGGATGGAAATTGTGCTGAGATGAGAGATTCTCAGTGTGTTGACAGATAAAACGTTGAGACAGAAGCTCCCAAGATCAAAGGGCCCCTCTATACCCCTTTTGCTGTTGCTCTGCATACGGATCCAGGGCACTTATTCTTTAGAAGCTATGTGAACATGAAATCCACAGTGTGATTTCTCTTAGCCAAACTGATTGTCATACCAGTAAATGACCTTGACATGAGGGCCATTGACAATGCTAGCCCAACATCAAAGATAGAAGAAGAGATATCCAAGTGTTCAGTGTAGCCCAGGATGCCCTCAAAGAGGCCCTAGAGTGTCTTATTGATGCCACTGTATTTGGATGTTTTCTTCAGAATGTAAATCGGTTCCATGACAGATCTATTGGAATGGGAATACAGATGGACTATACCAATTAGCTTCTCATTGAGGTCTGGAATGACCTTGCCTACGGCCCTGGCAGTGCAAAGGTTTGCAGTTATGATGGTATGAGGATAACTATGTCCAAGGTTTTGCAGAGGAGCCACCTACTTTTTCCAGGGTGGAAGTGATGGTATGGCTGTCATCAAGAAACTTTGTATGGTTCCAAAATTGTCATAGACAGATAACCTTGACTATAATGTAAAATAAAATAGCTTTTGCCCCCTAGTTCTTTTCTTTAGGAATATTTAGATGTGTGTGTGTGTGTGTGTGTGTGTGAGTGTGTTGAGATAGAGTATTTTCAGTTAATAAAATGACTGGGGGTCACTTCAGGCATTTCATAGGGAGGGATAGGGATGCCAACCATCTGCAGAGTGGAAAAATTCCATATGATGAAGAATTTTCCTTCCAGTAACTCTTGTCCAAGTCTCCATCCTATTTTCTCACTACATGCGCTCTTTATATCCCATCCTCCAGTCATATAAGCATCTTTTCTTGTAGGCCATGGGCTTTCACATCCCTAACCCTTAACTCACATTACTCCTGCTGGAAATAACCAGTCCTTCCATGATTCCTGTAGGAAGCCTTTCTTGACCCCAGTTCACCTTGTCCCCAAGTAGAACTTGCTATTCTCTAGTACAATGATGGCTACATAATAGGCACTAAGGATATGTTATATGTTTGTTAAATAAATACTTACCAATAATAGCATCCAGTGCCCCACCCCTCTGTCACTTTGTGGTACTGTGGTAACTTGTATGTTGCTATGATGCTGGAAGCTATACTACCAATATTTCAAATGCCAGTAGGGTCACTATAGTTTTCAGAAATGCTTCTATATTAAGACAGACCTAGAGGGAATAAGTGGTTCATTTCTGAGTAATTAGACACTGAAACCTTATGCATAGCAGTGGGGCACTGTCAGACATAATGCAGGAAGATGAGCTTCTTAATGTGAAATGCATACAAAAACAACTGAAAAGATGTTCCTTCTCAAAGAAGAGTTGACCTTAATGACATGAATGGAGCAAAGAATTTGGGACTTTTATTTGTCAATCGAGCCCAACTAGAAATGAGAAGAAACAGTTGCAAACATTCATTAAAAGTCCAAATGGGGAATGTACAAGGAATGAGTCCAGGAGAATTAGTAGTCATCAAAAATTAATTGGACCATGGATAGGAAGGAGAGTGAGGAAAGAGGAAGCATTAGACTAGAGGGTAGGTGGGTGTTAACCTGAGTGAAGAAGAAGAAAATATATTACAAAAGAGAAATGGGAATAAAGCAGAGGAGGAAGCAAGGTAAGCCACTGGGAGGTGTGTTAAGTTGTCTAAGTTGTGGAATGCAAAATCAATGATCTGATACGTAACCCCCCACTTAATTCACAATAAAAATTTGACAAAATGAAATGGAATGAATAATGATTAATATCCCAGGCATTAGTGACCTGAAATGGATTGATATTGGCCATTTTAAGTTGGACAAGTACATGGTTTATTATTCTGGAAATGACAAATCCAAGAAGAGTGCCTTAGCATTAACCAATAAAAAGACTTTTTCAAGAGTGCCTTGAAGAACAATGGTGTCTATGACAGAACAATATCTATACACCTACAAGGAAGAGCAGTTAATATAATTAGTATTCAAGTTTATGCACTAACTATTAGGCTAGTGATGAAGAAATGAAAAAATTCTACCAACTTCTTCAGACAGAAATTGATCAAACATGTAATCAAGAAGCATTAATAATTACTGCTTCTGGTTGGGATGAAAAAATCAGAAACAAAGAAAAGGCTGAGTAGTGAGAAAATATGACCTCGGTGATAGAATTGAAGCTGAAGAGCACATGATAGAATTTTGTAAGACCAACTAAATCATCATTGCAATTTCCTTTTAATTATTTTAACAATAAAGGTTTTTAGACAATAAAGTAAAGACAAAGACCCCTGTCACTAGATGGAATTCACAAGAGTCAAATGGACTACATCTGTGCGAAGAGACGAGGGAGAAGCTCAATATCACCAGCCAAAATAAGGCCAAGTGCCAACTGTGGAACAGATCATCCATTGCTCATCGACAAGTACAGGTTGAAGCTGAAGAATATTAAAACAAGTGCACATGGGTCAAAACACAACCTTGGGTATATCCCATCTCAGTGTAGAGATCATCTCAAGAACAGATTTGATGCATTGACCCAGTACCAGACAAACTGTGGTGTGGCAGCAAGAGTATCATGCATGAAGAAACCAGAAGGTCATTAAAAAGACAGGAAAGAGAAGATAGAAGCAGAGGCTAGAAGAAATTCTAAAACGTGTTCTTCAATGTAGGGTAGCGAAAGTGAATGGGGGGAAAACGATAAAGTATAAGAGCAGAGCAGAGCATTTCAGAAAGCTCCTCAAGAAGGCAAAGTAAAGCATTATAATGATATGGGCAAAGACTTGTAGTTAGAAAACCAAATTGGAAGGACACATTGAGCATTCATATTAAGCGTCAAGAACTGACAAAAAAATTCAAGCCTCGAGTTGCAATATTGAAGGCAAAATATTGAATGATGCAGGAAGCATCAAAAGAAGGTGGAAGAAATACACAGACTCACTGTTCCCAAATGAACTGGTCAACATTTAACCTCATGAAGAAATTCCAAGCTGGACTAAGGGAATTAGTGGGGGAAAGTGCTCTAGGAACTGCTAGAATACCATCAGAAACATTTCAACAAACTGGTGCAGCAAAATGTGCATGAATCATTGGATGGAAAACCAATTTGCTTTGTAAACTTTCACTCAAAACACAATGGAAAAAATCCCAAAACAAAACAGATAGCAACTTGCCAAATATTCCAATAGACAAGCTCATTTCATTCATGGTAGTCATGTTGAGAAAATGTAGGTAGAGATAATTTGAGCAAGTAAAATGTCCAAATAACTTTTCAAGGCTAAATGTTAATCAATTTCTAGCTAATATATTACCAAGTTCTCACAAAATAGCACCAAACAGAAAGGGCCCAACACCTTACAGATTAAGTAAGTTTTAAAAGGGCATGCCCATGTCAACTGAATCATTTCTCGGATGCTGAGAAAATGACACGACTACAATAACATGGTTGTATTTTAAAGGTCACCAGGAGCTGGCTTCTGATAAATCAGACCTGACAGCCCCCAAACGAATCAATGATAACTAAACAAGCTTAACTTTCAAACAAATAAACAGAAGGATGGAAGAGAAGTCATTAAATGCAGAGAGCAACACTGGGGAAGTTCATAGTAACTTGAGAAGAGATGCTTTTGCTTCACGGCTGACTACAGGTGGCAATGCTTAAGGTAAAGGAAGAAGTCATTTTTCCCAGACCCTATATTAGAAATGTTAACATCTATCTTGCCTCATAGCGTATCAGGTACATAATCTATCATTTTAGAATGTCTCCCAAATCGGTCCCTTCCTCTCCATAGCCTCTTTTATCAGCCAAGTCTAAGTGAAAGTTTTTCTTTATCCATGATTAATAGTCGTATCTGAGATGCCCAAGTCATTCTAGACATTCAGTCGGAAATGTCACATACACAGTGTGTTCTGCTTTAAAGATAAGGTATTGAAATGTTTGTTCTATTTAATTCCCATAGATTTAGTTCTAAATTTCCCAGAAGGCGGCAAAGGCATATGTCTGCAGTGACTGCTGCATGCTAGAAATCACTTGGTTTCCTGGGTGACAGAGCTAGGCAGAGAGAGTACTTTACAGTGATTCAGCATCGTCCAGAAAACCACCTTTGCTGATAGGGAGACAGTCATAATCCTTGTCCCTAGGAGTTAATATACCACAACAAATGGTGAAACCACCAATACAGGCTTTGGAAAGGCAATTTTTGTAGCATTAAGCTTCCATCCAGGCTTACTTCAATTAGCACTTATATTTAGTTGACCAGAAAACAAGTATCTAGGTACAAATCATCGTACTAGGTACAATACAGGGACACAAACCAAACAAAGTATAAAACTTCATTTCCATTCTACAAAAACTAGTAGTATTTTGAGAAGGTAAATCTTTCTTGAGACTGGTTGAGTAAGTCTCATGAGGTTGTGA
The DNA here is from genome assembly GCF_000313985.2 of Echinops telfairi. NCBI lineage: Eukaryota > Metazoa > Chordata > Mammalia > Afrosoricida > Tenrecidae > Echinops > Echinops telfairi. The sequence continues at coordinate 6,052,582 of NW_022111327.1, read as the reverse complement.
GGAGTTGGATAGATGGAGAGGAGAAACTATGGAAAAAATTAATGCTGCTAAAAGCTGGTTCTTTGAAAGGATAAACAGAATTGACAGACTACTTGCAAATTTAACCAAAGAAAGGAGGGAACAAATTTAAATAGCAAGAATAAGGGATGAAAGAGGGGACATTACAACAGACCCTAATGAAATCAAAAGGATAGTTACACAGTATTACGATGGAATGTACTCCAATGAATTCTACAATTTGGAAGACATGGA